>NC_034601.1:10645686-10659279 GCF_900095145.1 Mus pahari
TGTCTCTCTTTGTGATTTCTTTATTGTTTCTATCCCCATTTTTAGATCTTGGATGGTTTTGTTCAATTCCTTCACTGGTTTGGTTGTGTTTTCCAGTAATTCCTTAAGGGAGTTTTTTTTTGTTGTTGTTGTTGTTTCCTGTTTAAGGGCTTCTACCTTTTTACCTGTGTTCTCCTATATTTCTTTATTGGTGTTATTTATGTCCTTCTTAAAATCCTCTACTAGCATCATGAGATATGATTTTAAATCCAAATCTTGCTTTTTCCAGTGTGTTGGGGTATCCAGGACCCACTGTGGTGGGAGTACTGGGTTATGATGATGCCAAGTGGTCTTGCTTTCTGTTGGTAATATTCTTGCGTTTGCCTTTTGCCATCTGGTAATCTCTGGTGTTAGATGTTCTTGCTGTCTCTGGCTGGAGCTTTATCCTCCTGTGAGTCTAGAAGCCTGTGTCAGCCATCCTGGGAGACAGCTCTCTCCTGGCAAGAGCAGTGCACAGAGGGCTGCGGAACAGCCCCACCTCCTGGGTGCAGATGGAGGTAGGAAGGACCCTGTCCCACCTGCTTTGCTGTTTCTGTGACCTGTGTACTCCTTGCTGGTCCCACCTTAGACAGTCACCAGAGAGTAAATGGTAATCTCCTCTGGTCCCGGGGTCAGAGCTCTGGGTCTGTGATTCTTTTCTGTGCTTTGGAGGCTCTTTTCCTTCTGTTTGGTTGTCTTGTCCAGCTTCGGAGCCATGCATCTTGGTTTAGTTTATTATAATTTATTTTGTTGTGTTGGTTGTTATCTCTTAAAAACCCACTCTTTTCTAAGGAGAGGAAGAGAAGGAGTCTATCTGGAAGGGAGCTGAGGGCATAAAAACTGGGAGGAGTTTTAAATGTTAACCCTGCTGCTCCAGCCATACATAATATGTAATACATAATATATATTTGTAATTATAAAGATGCAACTTGCTTAGTACAGTTAATGAATCTTGTGTGTGAGTATTTTCAGATTTAATGGTCTGATATTGTATAACCAAATGGAATGCTCTTCTGCAAGGAAGAACATTTTTCCCACTCTCTGCATGCCTCAGTTGCCTTCAGTACTTTGCCTAGGCTTAAGATCTCATGAGCTTTCTCTCTTCCATGTCAGTTTGTTACAGTATCTTCCTTGTTCAGGTTGTATTTAGGCAGCCTTTCCATATATCATGGTAGTTGAATTGCTAGACTCCTTGGGTGTAGTTTCTGACATTTCAAGAAGACACAATCTCACAACAAACCCCTTTTCTCTGATTCTTACAATCTTCCTCCCTCTATTCTGAGATGATCCTGAGCCTTTTGGTTCATAAGTTGTGTTATAGATCTATCAGTTTTTTCTGGACTCCAGAAGTCTGCATTGTTGATTTGTTGTAATATTTTTGTAATGATCTCCATCTGTTTCAAAGAGAAGTTTCCTTAATAAGGGGTGAGGACTACGCTTATCTGTGGGTATAAGTATATATATATATATATATATATATATATATATATATATATATATATACTGTAGTTAGGAATTATACTGGTTTAGGAAAGTGTTAATTGTAGGTTCTCTGCTAAGATCAATTACTTTACTATTTCCAAGCAGTTGGCTAGATTTCCAATATGAGGCAGGATTACCTTGTTAGGTGGGTCTTAACTCCAAATAGAAAGCTATTAGTTAGCACTGTCAAGGGATGTATACCACTACTGGACACTTAGGATTTTAATGTCATGCTGGTCTTTTGTTGTGGTCCATAGGCATTATAGCTGAATAGGCTTGTTGGTTATTTCCCTCCTTTGGAAGTTCACAAGATATGTACTGGCACCATGAAAGCTAGTCCTCATGAAGGAGACTTTCAGATTAGAACCAACTTGGGTCCTTTGGAACCTGTATCTGATGTGTATGGTGTCATCAGAATGCTTTGTATTTGCCCTGTTATTCTTCTGATTAAGGAATCTAAAGCGAACAAGATGAAGCTACAGATGCCGATATATACATTTATTTCCTTTGATTATAATGTATTTATCATAAAACATTCTTTGTTTTGGTGAAATTTTCACTAAAATTTCATAATAAAATTTAGTATCTTTAGTAGTTTACTCTCAAATGGTGTTTTAGGCAATTAACTTCCTGACCTCTGAATACCTAGAAGCAGTAGTTACTCAATATTTTGCTTTTAAAAAAGAAAACTTGAACAATATTTAAGCTTTGAGCAATATTATATCTAATAAAATAATAATAATAAAAGAAAAATATCTGAGTGATAAGTCTTACATTAGCTGCAAAAATATCTTCATAGGTAAAAGGAAAAAAAAAACACTATGCAACATCACTGTGTATTTTAAATCAATTCTCTGTAATTCCATGACTATCTACATCTTGTTTTGTAAAAAAGATATCAAAACACACCTTCTTTCACATTCGGGGTATAAAGGTTCCATCTCATGAAGTGGGCCTTAAATCTTATCTGAAAATGGTTAGTTATTCCCATAACATTTCTGCCACTATTCCATGAGGACATTATTGTAGTCCTTAGGATTTGTAGCGGAGTAATACCGATGATAAACGTTCTCCTATGCTAGCATGCAAGGTACCTTTCAACATCATATATGTTAGTTTGTAGGGGGAAAGCTTCTAGTTAGCCACCAGCTTGAATTTTCTCTGTTCAGTATCATATGTAAGTGTTGTGTTCATCTATGTGCCCTTATCAGCAGATTGCGGAGAATAACTGATAGTCTCGGAAATAGTCTATGATATTTGGTGGTTTACATAGAATTGCATTGACCAATGGTTCAACAAGATGTAACCCATTTCTGGCACTACAAGTTTTACTTGGTGCCAAAAGATGTCTACGTGGGCACCATCTCCCCTGTTGTTTGGTGGTTTCCTCCTTTACTCCTCTCTTTCACCTTCTTTAATCTTCTTATTTTTGTTCCTAGTTTCTTTCTTTAACAATCATTCCATTTCCCCATCCTTGAGAGATTCTCCTACCACTAGGTCCCTTATGAGGTACCCAAGCTATGTGGTTATACTGATTGTAACACATTTGAAGCTTAGAAGCTAACACATGCATTTAAGAGAAAACATACAGTACTTGCTGTTTGGGTTTGAGTTACCTTGTTCAGGGTAATTTGTTTTTCAAGACCTAACCTGCAAATTTTATAACTTAATTTTTCTTAGAAATTTAATAGTATTATGTAAATGTGCCACCTTTTTCTTATCAATTCATCAGTTGATTGACATCTAGGCTATTTCCCATTTTTGATACTAAATAAAGTAGCAATGCATATGGATGAGCAAATGTTTATGTAGCAGGAGATAGAATCTTTTGAGTATATACTCAAGAGTGAAATAGCTGGAGCTTGAGGTAGATTGAGCTCCAGTCTGCTGAAGAAACACTACATTGATCTCTATTGATGCTGTACCAGCTTTCATTCTCACCATCAGTAAGTGTTCCCACATCTTTGCCAGCATATTCTGTCATTTATTTGATTAATCTTGGCTCTTCTGACTATGCTAAAATGAAATTATAAAGAAGCTCTAATGTGCACTTCCCTGATGATTAGGGTGTTGGACATTTATTTAAATAAATTATAATAAATAATTTATGGTTCATCTTTGGAGAACTGTCTGTTTACTTCTACCCATTTTTAATTGGGTTGTTTTCTTGATTTTCTTTTTCTTTTTTAAGTTCCTCATATATTTTAGACTGTAATATTTTACCCTCTATTGGTAAAGATGCTTTCCCATTCAGAATGAGGCCACTTTGCCTGATTGATTGAGTCCATTGTCATACATAAGCGCCTCAGTTTCATGAGGTACCATTTATTAATTTTTCTATTGGTAGTTTGTTGAGAAATATTTTTCCTGTGTCAATGAGTTCAGGATTATTTCCTACTTTCTTTTATATCAGATTTAGAGTATCTTGTCTTATGTTAAAAGTACTTCACCAAATTGAAGTTGCATTTTCTGCAGGGTGATGAATATGGATCTATTTGCCCTCTTTACATTCACCCATCCAGTTTAACCAGTAACATTTGTTGAAGTTACTGTCTTTCCTCTGGTGTGTATTTGTAATGGCTATTTCTGATTGTCAACTTGAGTATACCTGGAATGATCTACAATCCAGAATTGGAGGGATCACTGTGAGCCAGATCTTGAGGTTGGAATACACAAGTTTCTGACCTGGATCTTGGCATGGGGATCTTGAGGCATAGTGGCCATGAATAGCTTAGGCCCAAAGCAAGGTAGCTCACACCTTTAATCCCAGGAGACTGAGACAAGCAGATCTCTGAGTTTAAAGTCAGCCTGGGACAAAGCAAGTCCCCTATCCAGATGTGGTGATACACACCTTTAATCTGGGCCACACCTTCTGCTGGAGACCTACATAAGGACACTGGAAGAAAGAAGATTCATTCTTCTTTGACTGCTTGCATTTACTTGCCAACACATCTGTTGTAACCTACTTCTACAGAAGACCAGCTGAAAAAACTAACCTCATGAGACTGAGCAACTAGTAGATTCTTGGACTTCCCATTCACAGCTGACCATTGTTGGGTTAGTTGGACTACAGACTGTAAATCATCACAATAAATTTCCCCAATATAAACAGACATTTCCAGAAATTCTCTGACTCTAGGGAACCCTGATTAATTCAGAAGTTGGTACTAGAGTGGTTCTAGAGGAACATAAGTATAAGGATGAATCTTTTAAGAATCTGGAATATGCTTAATAATTCGCCAGTACTTTCTAATTCACCAGCGCCTTCAACTACTGAAACCTTTCCAGATAATCTCTCTCCTGGGAGTTTGGAGAATATTTAAGGCCCTTAGTGGAAACTATATTTAAAACTTAAAGAAGCTAATGCCTTTGATTATTTTGACCCATCAAGAATGAATTAGGTAACCTGGTATATAAAAGTTTCTATATTTTGGAGGAAAGTGATTTTGTTGACTTGTTGCTCTTAGTATCTCTGGACAAATCGATGAAGGAAAAGAATAAACTATATGATAAAATTAAGCAGTCCCATATGCAAACAAACAATATAAAAATTTTTGAATGTGACCTTGAAAAGAATCTTCTCTCCAGCAGCCCTAGAGCTCAAATTGCAGAAACACAAACTGAAGCCCTCATTATAAGATTGGCTGAATTATAGCAAAATTCAAGTTTCAGTCTCAGAGGGTGTCAGCAGTTAAAGTAAGGGCACTAATTGGCAAAGAATGNGATCTTATAACTTGGGATGGGGATGTGTGGGAGGACGCTGTTGAAGCTGAGAACTTTGAATCTTCAGATTCTCAAGATTTTACCTCACCTGAGGAAGCAGTTGCCTCCTGAGGAACCCCACACCTTGAAATAATGCCTCTTTCACATGAGGAAATTAATCCCCTCAGAGTCTGATAAACTACCAGTGACTATCTCTGAAGAAAATTCCTGGCAAGACAATACTGATTTTCCTCAAGGGCCACCAATAGTTTCTTCTAGACCTGTAACAAGACTCAAGGCAAAACAGGCCCCTAGAGGGTAGGTAGAAAGTGTTGTCCAGGAGGAAATGTGCTACACTACTTAATGAGTTTGCTAATTCATTCAAGCAGAAGTTTGGGGAATATGTGTGGGAATGGATTTTAAGGGTGTGGGATAATGGTAAAAGAAACATAAAACTAGATCAGGCTGAGTTTATTGACATGGACCCCTGAGTGGAGACTCTAGGTTTAATATGGAAGCTCGCCCAGTTACAAAAGGTGTCAGAAGTTTGTTTGAATGGCTGGCTGAAGTGTTTATCAAAAGATGGCCTACTGAAAAGGAGTTGGAGATGCCTGATATCCTTTGGCTTAGTGTTAACAACGGGATTTTAGGGCTCAGGGAAATTGCAATGCTAGAGTGTATACACTGTGTAAAACTTAATCTTCCACAATGGGAAGGTCCAGAAGATCTGCCCTTTACGAATCCTACAAGATGCAAACTGGTCAGAGGGGCACCAGCACAAATGAAGAGTTTTTTCTTGTGTCAGACCTTAGGGTTTGAGATACAGCTGCTCTATTGGATGAATTAAATGCAATGGGCTTAATTGGGCCCCGAGGTAATCAGGGCCAGGTGGCAGCATTGAATCACCATAGACAAGATGATCGAAGTTATTATAATAGGCAGCAAAGACAAAACAATGTTAATAATGGCCTAGTCTGTAATGGTCAGTACAGGAGAGGTGAATTTTACAATGTCAGGAACTTTTGGTTCTGGCTAATCAGTTATGGTATTTCCAGGAATGAAAAAAAAAAAAAAAAAAAAAGGAAACTTACTGTGTATCTGTTTGATCTCTATAAGCAGAAAAATTCTCAAACAAATGAAAGAAAGGCTACATTGGATTGTGGCAAAAGACAATCTCGGCCTGTGAATCAATTTCCAGACTTGACCAGTTTGCAGAGCCAGAAACCTTTGAATGAAGGGGTGGCCAGGTTCCTGTGAAGAAGGATCTTGATAAGACACCTAAAAGTTTTAATGTTAAAAGCCTTTCTCTAGTTCTTCCCCAGAGGTATCTGTAGCCTTTTACAAGGGTAACTGTACACTTGGGGAAAGTAAATAATCAAACTTTGTGGGGTCTATTGGATACAGGTTCTGAATTGATGTTGATCCCAAGAAACATTGTGGCCCTCCAGTTAAAGTAGAGTCTTATGGAGGAAAAGTGATCAATGGAGTTTTTGCTGATGTCCAACTCACAGTAGGTCCAGTAAGTCCCTGAACATATTCTGTGGTCATTTGTCCAGGTCCAGAATGTATAATTAGAATAGATATACTTAGAAGTTGGCAGAATTCCCACATTGGTTCCCTGACCTGTGGAGTGAGCGCTATTATGGTTGGAAAGGCTAAATGGAAGACATTAGAGTTGCCTCTGCCAAAGAAAATAGTAAATCAAACAGTATCATATTCCAGGAAAAACTTCAGAAATTACAGCCACCATCAAGAACTTGAAAGATACAGGGGTTGTGGTTTGCACTACATCCCTCTTTAACTCTCCTATCTGAATCATGGAGAATGACAGTTGACTATCAAAAAAAAAAAAAAATCAGGTAGTAACTCCTATTGTATCTTCTGTACCAGATGTAATTTCATTACTTGAGCAAATTAACACATCTGGTGCCTGGTATGCAGTTATTGATCTAGCAAATGCCCTTTTCTCATTAGCTTTTCATACCAACCACCAGAAGCAATTTGCTTTCAGTTGGCAAGGTCAGCAGTATACCTTTACAATTTTGCCTCAAGGATATATTAAGTCTCCTACCCTGTGTCATAACTTAGTTATAAGGGATGTTGATCATCTGTATCTTTTACAAAATATTACATTGGTGAACTATATTGATGCCATTATGTTGGTTGGACTAAGTGAGCAGGAAGTAGCAACTACTTTGGACTCATTGGTAAAACATATGCATATCATAGGATGTGAAATAAATTCAACTAAAATTCAAGGACCATATACCTCAGTGAAATTCTTAGGAGTACAGACTTGTGGGGTATGCAGAGATATTCCTTCTAAGGTGAAAGATAAGTTATTGCACTTGGCCCCTCCTCAAACCAAGAAAGAAGCACTAATTTAGTGGATTTATTTGGATTCTGGAGACAGCACATGCCTCACTTGGGTGTGTTACTCATGCTCTGAAGTGGCTCTGAAAGCTGCTAGCTTTGGGTGGGGTCTGGAATAGGAAATGTTTCTTCAACAGGTCACCACAGACTAAGGCTAGACTTCAATAACAACAAAAACAACAGAAAACTCACATACCTATGGAAACTGAACAATTCACTACTCAATGATAACTGTGTTAGGGAAGAAATAAATAAATAAATGAAGGAAGGAAGGAAGGAAGGAAGGAAGGAAGGAAGGAAGAAAGGAAGGAAGAAAGGAAGGATTTCCTGGAACTCAATGAAAATGATGACATAGCATACCCAAACTTATGAGACAAAATGAAAGCAGTGCTAAGAGGAAAATTCATAGTACTAAGTGCCTTGGGAAAGAAATTGGAGAGATCTTACACTAGCAACTTAACAGCACACCTGAAAGCCCTAGAACAAAAAGAAGAAAACACAGGCAAGAGGAGTAGACAGCAGGAAATAGTCAAAGCCAGGGAGAAAATCAACCAAATACAAACAAAGAGAAAGATATAAAGAATCAACAAATCCAAAAGCTGGCTCTTTGAAAGAATCAACAAGATAGATAAATCCCTAGCCAAACTAACTAAGGGCATAGAGATAGTATCCAAATTAACAAAATCAGAAATGAAATGGGAGACATAAAAGAAACTGAGGAAATTCAAAAAAACCATCAAATCCTACTACAAAAGCCAATACACAAAAGCCTCAACACACACACACACACACACACACACACTACACACACACACAAAGGCAGTTTCTCAGAAAGTCGGGATGAAATGGACAATTTTCTAGGTGAAATGGATGATTTTCTAGACAGATATAATGTACTAACCTTAAATCATGAGCAGGTAAACTATCTAAACAGACCCACATCACCTAAGGAAATAGAAGAAGTCATTAAAAAGCTCCCAAACAAAAAAAGTCCAGGGCCAGATGGCTTTATTGCAGAATTCTACCAGACCGTCAAAGAAGAGCTAACACCAATACCCCTCAAACTGTTCCATAAAATAGAAACAGAAGGAATACTACCTAATTCATTCTATGAAGCTACAATTACTCTGATAACTAAACTAAACAAGGACCCAACAAAAGAAGAGGTTTTCAGACCAATTTCGCTTATGAATATTGAAGCAAAAATACTCAATAAAATTCTTGCAAACACATCAAAATCATCATTCACCACGATCAAGTAGGCTTCATCCACAGTTGGCTCAATATATGAAAATGCATTAAAGTAAGCTACTATATAAACAAACTCAAAGAAAAAAAATCACATGAAAATCTCAAAAGATGCTGAAAAATAATTGAACCAAATACAACACTCCTTCATGTTAAAAGTATTGGAGAGATCAGGAATTCAATGCCCATATCTAAACATAATAAACACAATATATACCAAACCAAAAGCCAATATCAAATTAAATGGGGAGATACTTGAAGTAATCCCATTAAAATCAAGGATAAGACAAGGATAATTGCTCTCCATGTATCTATTCAGTATAGTACTTATATATAGTATATCTACCTAGAGCAATAAAGCAATAAAAGGAGATCAAGGCAAATTGGCAAAGAAGTCAAGGTATCACTATATGATGTATATATAAGTGACCCCAAAAATTCTACCACAGAACTTCTACAGTTGGCAAACAACTTCAGCAACGTGACTGGATATAAAATTAACTCAAACAAATCAGTAGCTTTCCTTTATACAAATGATAATTGGTCCGAGAAAGAAAATAGGGAAACAACATCCTCCAAAATAGTCACAAATAATATAAAATACATGAGGGTAACTGGAATCAAACATGTGAAAGGTCTGTATGACAAGAATACCAAGTGTTTCAAGAAAGAAATTAAAGATGACCTCAGAAAATGAAGAGA
Source organism: Mus pahari (assembly GCF_900095145.1). Lineage (NCBI taxonomy): Eukaryota > Metazoa > Chordata > Mammalia > Rodentia > Muridae > Mus > Mus pahari. The sequence goes on from NC_034601.1 coordinate 10,655,212, forward strand.
TATGATGGGATCATGCTTGTGGATTGTTAGGATTAATAGTAAAAATGGCCATCCTACCAAAAACAATCTACAGTTTCACTGCAATCCTCATCAAAATTCCAACACACTTCTTCACAAACATGGAAAGAGCAATTCTCAATTTCACATGGAAAAACAAAAAACCCAGGATAGAAAAATCAGTTCTTCCACATAAAACTAGAGACACTGAAACTTAGAGAGGAGAAAGTGGGGGAAAAGCCTCAAAGATGTGGGCACAGGGGAAAAAATTTCTGAACAGAACAACAATGTCTTGTGCTGAATTCAGGTGACAGCAGACGCTGGCGAGGTTGTGGAGAAAGAGGAATACTGCTCCATTGCTGGTGGGATTGCAAGCTTGTACAACCACTCTGGAAATCAGTCTGGCGGTTCCTCAGAAAATTGGACATAGTACTACCGGAGGACCCAACAATACCTCTTCTGGGCATATACCCAGAAGATCTTCCAACTGGTAATAAGGACACATGCTCCACTATGTTCATAGCAACTTTATTTATAATAGCCAGAAGCTGGAAAGAACCCAGATGTCCCTCAATAGAGGAATGGATACAGAAACTGTGGTACATTTACACAACGGAGTACTACTCAGCTATTAAGAACTATAAATTTATGAAATTCTTAGGCAAATGAATGGATCTAGAGGATATTATCCTGAGCGAGGTAACCCAATCACAAAAGAACACACATGATATGCACTCACTGATAAGTGGATATTAACCCAGAAACTTAGACTACCCAAGATACAATTTGCAAAACATATGAAACTCAAGAAGAAGAAAAACCAAAGGGGGGATTCTTTGTTCTTTCTTAGAATGGGGAACAAAACACCCAAGGAAGGAGTTACAGAGACAAAATTCGGAGCAGAGCCTTAAGGAAGGACCATCCAGAGCCTGCCCTACCCAGGGATCCATCCCACATACAACCACCAAACTCAGACACTATTGCATATGCTAGCAAGATTTTGCGGACAGGACCCTGATATAGCTATCTCTTGTGAGGCTATGCCAGTGCCTGGCATATGGAAGTGGATGCTCACAGTCATCTATTGGATGGAACACAGGGCCCTAAAGAAGGGGCTAGAGAAAATACCTAAGAAGCTAAAGGGGTCAGCAACCCTATAGGAGAATCAACAATATGAACTAACCAGTACCTCCCAGAACTGTGTTTCTAGTTGCATATGTAGCAGAGGATGGCCTAGGTGGCCATCAATGGGAGGAGAGGCCCTTNGTCTTGTTAAGATCATATGCCCCAGTACAGGGGAATGCCAGGGCCAGGAAGCAGGAGTGGGTGGGTTGGGGAGTAGGGTGGAAGTAGGTCATAGCGGACTTTTGGGATAGCATTTGGAATGTAAATGAAGAAAATATCTAATAAAAATATATAAAAAGGAAAAAAAGAAAAATCAGTTATTAACAACAGAACCTCTGGAGGAATCACTATTCCTGATCTCAAGCTATACTACAGAGCAATAGTTATAAAAACTGCATAGCATTGGTATAGAGACAGAAATGTTGATCAATGGAATAGAAGACCCAGAAGTAAAACCATATACTTACAGACACTTGATCTTGAAAAAGAAGCCAAAAATATACAATGGAAAAAGGAAAGCATCTTCAATAAATGGTGATGGTCTAACTGGCAGTCACTATAAAGAAAAATGAAAGCAGATTCATATTTGTCTATTTGACAATTCTCAAGTCCAAGAGGATCAAGGACATCAAATAAAACCAGGTACCCTGAATCTAATAGAAGAGAAAGTGGGAAAGAGCCTTGAACTCATTGGCACAGGGGGAAATTTCCTAAACAGAATTCCAATGTCCATGCTCTAAAATCAAGAATTGATAAATGGGACCTCATGAAACTGAAAAGCTTCTGTAAGGCAAAGGACATGCCAATCGGACAAATTGGCAACCTACAGATTAGGGAAAGAATCTTCACTAACCCCACATTCTATGGAGGGCTTATGTCCAAAATATATAAAGAACTCAAGAAGTTAGCCTCCAAAAAACCAAATAACTAAACAGAGAAGTCAAAACAGAGGAATCCCAAATGGTTGAGAAGCACTTAAAGAAATGTTCGAAGTCCTTAGTGCTCAGTGAAATGCAAACCAAACCAACCCTGAGATTCCACCTTCCACCAATTAGAATGGCTAAGATCAAAACCTCAGTTGACAACACATGATGAGAGGATATGGAGAAAGAGGAACACTCCTCCATTGCTGGTGGGATTGCAAACTGGTGCAACCACTCTGGAAATCAATCTGAAGGTTCCTCAGAAAATTGGAAATAGATCTCCCTGAAGACCCACCTATATCAATCTTGGGCATATACTTAAAAGATGCCCCACTGTGGCACAGGAGCATATGCTCCTCTATGTTCATAGAGGCCTAATTTGTGATAGACAGAAACTGGAAACAACCCAGATATCCCACAACAGAATAATGGATACAGAAAATGTGGTTCATTTACACAATGGAATACCATTCAGCTATTAAAAAGAAGGATATCGTGAGTTTTTCAGGCAAATGGATACCCAGGATACAATCCACAGAAATCATAAGGTTAACATGTCAAAGGGCCCAAGTGAGGATGCTTCAATCCCACTTGGGAGGGAGAAGAAAGTAATTATGCCAGGGGTGGGCAGAGGGAGGGAGGCACATGAATGGGAGAGTCGAGTGGGAGGGAAACGGGCAGATGATTAGGTGTTTGCAGGAGGGAAAGAAATAGGAGATTCCCCTGAGTGCCGGCAGATTGAATGGAAACAGAAGAGCTTGGGAGGTACGGGATGGGGAGATCTGCTAGAATGTAGCAGAGACCTGGGAGGTGAGAGACTCTCAGGACTCAAAGGGAGGGACCTTAAATGAAATGCCTAACAGTGGGGAGAGGCAACTTGTAGGGTCTGCCTCTAGTAGAAAGACAGGGCATCAATTGGAGGGATGGGGTTGCCATCCAACAGTCAAAAACTCTCACCTAGAATTGTTCCTATCTAAAAGAACTACAGGGACAAAAATGGAGAAGAGACTAAAGAAAAAGTGGTCCTGTGACTGGCACAAACTGGGATCTATCTCAAGAAGAGGCTCCGAAGCCTGACACTATTATTGATGCTATCTTGTGCTTACAGACAGGAGCCTAGCATGGCTGCCCTCAAAGAGGCCCAACAAGAGTCTGAGAGAGGCAGATGCTTACACCCAAGCGATGGACTGAAGTCAGGGCACCTGTGGTTGAATTGGGGCAAGACTTGAAAGAAGGCGAGGCATATGGCAGCCACATAGGAAGACCAGCAGTCTCAACTAACCTGGACCCCAAGATCTCTCAGACACTGAGGCATCAACCAGACAGTATACACAAGCTGACACATATACAGCAGAGGACTGCCTGGTCTGGCCTCAGTGAGAGAAGATGTGCCTAACCCTCCAGAGACTTGAGGCCCAAGGGAGTGTAGAGGCCTAGGGGGTTTGGGGTGGGATGGGTGTGCACAGGGATATCCTGTTGGAGATGTGGGAAGAGAAATGTAATGAGGATTTGTAGGAGAGGGGCTGGGAGGGGGATAATGATTGGACTGTAAAAAAGGATTAAAGATAATTTTTAAAAAAGTGAGAGAGACGTGTGAAGTGAACGATGGCTTATAAGCCTACAAATACTATGAATCTACTTTGGGAACAATTTACTGAAGAAACTAATTTGAAATTAATTTAATTAATAATAATATTATAGTCATGAATATGTATTTTCCACTGAATTTTATAATAATAAAAGAGGTTTCATAATTTTATTTTATCTTCTTTGTATGGAATTTTCTGATGAATTCTAATTGAATTTTCTGTCAGCTTTTGAGATCCTGAGGACGTTCCTAATGCAGCAAGTGACACTGTAGTAGACAACTCTGCTTTATAAACCTTCATAGAAATTTTTGAATACTGAATTAGTATATGTGATTGTGGTAGCAATACTCTAAATTTTCATATCAACGTGATTGCTATTTCATTTAGTTGGTGTTTTAGTCAGTGAATAATCGTACATCTGGCCATTTCTTCTT
>NC_034601.1:10659583-10661864 GCF_900095145.1 Mus pahari
GGAAAGGCAAATCCATAGCCAGAATAAGTATCTACTCCAGTAAGAACAAAGCCTGTCCTTTCCATGGAGGAAATGGTCCAATGTAGTCAACCTGCCACCAGGTTGCTGGCTGGTCACCTCGAGGAATAGTGCCATATCCGGGGCTCAGTGTTGGTTTCTNCTGTTGGCAGATCTGGCATTCAGCAGCAGCTGTAGCCAGGTCAGCCTTGGTGAGTGGATGTCTGTGTTGCTGAGCCCAAGAATAACCTCTGTTTTAACCACCATGGCCACTTTGTTCATGTGTCCATTGAGCAATGACAGGGATGGCTGGGGAAAGAGGCTGACTGTACACAGAACAGGTAATCTTATCCATTTGATTATTGAACTCCTCCTTGGCTGAAGTCACCTTTTGGTGAGCATTTACATGGGANACAAATATCTTCNCATCCTTTGCCCATTTGGAGAGATCTATCCACATACTTATTCCCCAGATGTCTTTCTCACCGATTTTCCAATCGTGATTTTTCCAAGTCCCTGACCATCCAGCCAATCCATTGGCTACAGCCTCATTTCTCTGTGTTGCAACAGTACTTTCCAAACATCCCTCCATTACCACCAGTCTTAGTCAGGGTTTCTATTCCTGCACAAACATCATGACAAAGAAGCAAGTTGGGGAGGAAAGGGTTTATTCAGCTTATACTTCTACATTTCTGTTCATCACCAAAGGAAGTCAGGACTGGAACTAAAGAAGGTCAAGAAGCAGGAGCTGGTACAGAAGCCATGGAAGGATGTTCCTTACTGACTTGCTTCCCCTGACTTGCTCAGCTTGCTTTCTTATAGAACCCCAAGACTACCAGCCCAGGGTTGACAGCACCCACAATGGGCCCGCCCACCTTGACCACTACTTGAGAAAATGCCCCACAGCTAGATCTCATGGAGGCACTTCCCCAACTGTAGCTCCTTTCTCTGTGATAACTCAAGCCTGTGTCAAGTTGACACACAAAACCAGACAGTACACCACCACAGTGATCCTCCAAAAACATGATGAAGCAACAGGGCTACAATGTGTCAGCCCTTTCCTATACTTCTTACATAGCTTTCTTTCATCTAGGTCCAAGTTGGAGTCCACTTGCTTGGTCCAAAAAGATAAAGTGTAGATTCTGGCAGACTTCACCAAAATTGTTTTTATTCAAAGTTACTGTATAAATATATATGATCTGAATAATATTCTGAATGAATTATAGGAATTAACCCACTTATTCCTAGTGTCAGTTTGACAGTGGGCAGCATTAATTCTAACCAGTTTCCCTAATGAGAAAGTCATAGTCAAAAAAGAAAAAGAAAAAGAAAGAAACAATTTGGCATGGATCACCCCAGGGCCTGTACCCAGTCTGTCTTCTTCTAAACCAGGCTATTTGACGTTACCTTTTCCCAACTGTTCTGTTGAGCACAAATTTGTGCTAAGAGTATCTTCAAAGTAGCTTTGTGGCATTTTGGGTCTTTCTTTAACCATGTCTCTGCCCTCTTCTTCTGTTCCTTGTGACTTGTATATTTTAATAAAATTATTTTCTTCATCTGTCTTCTCTACTAGAGTGGTAGTTTAATGACAGGTAAAGCAAAATGTTATTATTTTACTCAGTGTCTGACCTGAAATATAAATCACAGTATCAAATCAATAGACATTTATAGGTGGATGTAAAAGACATGAAAGTGAAAAGGGAGGGAAACGTGCTAACTTGGATGGTGGAAAAAAATGTCATTGAAAGATATGCACAGTTTGCATCTCACAACAAAAGGAGATCAAAGAGATACAAATTGGGAAGGAAGAAGTCAAAATATCACTATTTGCAGATGATATTACAGCATACTTAACTGACCCCAAAAATCCCACCAGAGAACACCTAAACCTGATAAACAACTTCAGCAAAGTAGCTGGATATAAAATTAACTCAAACAAATCAGTGGCCTTCTTCTAAACAGAGGATAAACAGGATGAGAAAGAAATTAGAGAAACAACACCTTTCACAATAGTCAAAAATAATACAAAATACCTTGGTGTGACTCTAAGCAAGTGAAAGATCCATATGACAAGAACTTCAAGTCTCTCAAGAAAGAAATCAAAGATCTCAGAAGATGGAAAGATCTCCCATGCTTCTGGATGAGCAGGACTAATATAGTAAAAATGGCCATCTTGCAGAAATCAATCTACAGATTCAATGCAATCCCCATCAGAAATCCAATTCAATTCCTTCTAGAGTTAGAAAGAGCAATTTGCAAATTCATCTGGAATAACAAAAAAAAA
>NC_034601.1:10664894-10667425 GCF_900095145.1 Mus pahari
AGAGAGAGAGAGAGAGAGAGAGAGAGAGAGAGAGAGAGAGAGAACCAGACTTCCTGAAGCTTGGTTCCTAAAGTGTCTATGAATCAAAATATTTATTTTACTGAACTATAGGATAATCGGACATAGGCAACGCGACCTGCACACAGCATGTAATATTTCCTGTTAGTCTATTATTTTTAATTGTGTGCTACATAACACTTTCGTTTCTAACATGTCTTATGTTCCTGATGAGGTAGAATCATTTGTCACAACCAATATAAAAAGTTCTGAAATCTTCTTTGCACCTACCATCAACATCATACATGTGCAAAATACTTTTACTACTATCATCAATATTTCAATTATCCAAGCAAGTAGCATTGGTGAAGGGAAATTTGGAATGAGATAATAATAATAGATTCAATAAATATGTAAATATTTAATAAAATGACACCACTTGAATTTGGAAATAGAAGTTTCAAAACTCACTCAGTAAGCCCAAGAATTGAAAGGCTGCCACTAGCTGTATGAATGTCCTAATTCTCTACTAGAATTTTCCTTAACAAAATGTCATCTTCTCCCTGAACAGACAGATCATGATGTTGGAGTTTGTTCTTGTGTATTGTGTATTCAGATGCTGATTTTTATGCCCAGATATCTGCCCGTAGTCCAGAAATGTTTCGGTCAAGCATTTTCAGTCTCTATGTTATGTAAAAATCGTTTTCTGTCATCTATGATTGGTCAATAAATAGATGATTCCGCCTCTGACTGGGCAGAGGAGATAGGGAGGCTGGGCTTCTGCTCCTAGTCAGGGGTCTTAAAGAGAAAGAAGAGAAGAAACTTGAGGAAAGAAGGTAGAGAGACCAAGTGGGTGACCAGAAGGTTTCACCACAAGGTCACAATGAGAAAGCGGACACAAGAATACACATGGACCAGAGAGAGTGAAAGTAAGATTTCAGTTGAAGGCACAGGACCTGTGACTGAAAAATAGATAGCTTAGAGGATTAGGACAGCTCAGAACCTGCCCAGTGTACGCTTGCAACTTTTAAATAAACTTAATAGGTTTTTGTACGAATTATGTGGGAGCTACCATGGGAAAAGATAAGAATTTCACTCCCAAATCACTACAATATCATGCATTCTGAGAAGATGGAATATTCTACCCTGATTCTTCCAGATAAATGTGTCTCCTAGAGGGACCAGACCCCCTCAGGCACCAAAGAATCAAGTTCTTATTACTTTCTCATGCAATAGCTACAAAGCTTGTTTTTGTTGGAAATCACTAGCTAATAAAACTTGTGATGAAATTTCCCATGTTATATGAATCAATATGTTCTTATAGTGGTAAGAACATACTCTTAAGTAAAACAACACAAGCCTAACTCTTTCAAAGTTTGATTTCTTGCTTGTGTTTCCATGTACAAGGCTTGTGCATACAGATTTTCCTCACCTAATGGGTATTTTACAAATATCCATTGCAAAAACTCTGTGAAGGATGAGTGTAATGTTGAGCTTGGGGGTAATGTTTCCTTCATACTCCTTAGTAAAATAACTAACATGAATGTACATCCCACATGCTGAAAGTTCAGCCTTTGAAATCAATGCAAACATTTATGAAAGATTGAATTTCAATTCTTGGTCCTTGATATAATAAGGCAGTTTTTTTTGGGGGGGTTACACAGTCCTGTTATTTGATTTTTTAAAAAAATATAGAACAATGACAAACAAAATGACATAATGTTCCATAGACACTTTCAAATATGATTTATAATGTTGACAAATACAGAGTGATATCACTTACAAATTGTAACAGCATACTCAACAATCCACACATGGATTAGAGAAACATGTGTTTCCATTAATAGGTGTCATGCTTTGAATGAGAATTATCACCATAGGCCCATATATTTGAATACTTGGTCCCTAATTAGTGACACTGTTTGGGAAGGATAAAAAAGGAGGAGGTATGTTACTGGAGTCAGGGTTTGAGATTTCAAAAGACTCAGGCCATTTCTAACTAGTTTCTCTGCTTTTTGCATATACTTTGAGATGTGAGCTTTCAACTGCTACTCTAACCATTTGCCACCCGCTACCTCAATTCTGCCATCATGAACCTTAAGTCTCTGGAACCATAAGTCCCAGATATACTCCTCTTTCTATATATTGACTCAACCATGGTGTTTTATTACACCAATAGAAAAGCAAGTCCAAGATCGAGCTACCTAAACTTTTACCTAAAATATCGCCATACTATTGTGCTTTGTTTATAGAGATTGAGTTGATATAAATAAATCATCAGAGTTGTCCAAGGTGATAGTCAACAGAAATTTCAAGATGCATAAAAGGAACATTTATGCTTTGTAAGTTAGGTAGAAACATTTCTAGGGACAAACAAAATGTAATACTGATTCTCAGACATGGTTCTAACAGTACATTGCACAGGCTATTACCAGACTGTAAGGAACAAACTCAATGCATGTGAAGAGCTTATTAAAAATCTGACTCTGTGCCCAGTGGTGGTGGTGGTGGTGGTGGTGGTGGTGGTGGTGGTG
>NC_034601.1:10667540-10672974 GCF_900095145.1 Mus pahari
TGTGTGTGTGTGTGTGTGTACATATGTATTTGTAGGGCCCTTTTATTACTGGCAGCAATTAGTTGGGTTCTAATGATTCATCATAAACACTAAATTTATGTGTCCTAAATTATAAATTCTAAGGAAATACAGACTAGGTTTCTGTGAGTCTTGGTCACAGCATATTCATTCAGCATCCAGTGTATTACTGTTTTTTTATGTGTTACTGTGAGGAGCACCTTATTTACCTGAGAGGATTCCTTAAAACTAAGTGTGGTGAGTTATCATGAACACAGGATACTTAAATTATGTTTTCTTTAGAGAACATGCACCCGTTTTCTCACATTTAGAGTATTAAACCACACTTCAGCACTGGACTTGGTAATGAGGATACATTTTAAACATTGAAATTTTAAAAAATAGGAATGAGAAAATGAGTGGAACTACATTATAAAAAGGACAGTTGCTTACAGTATTAAAGATGAACCATGATTTTATTAGTTCTTGTAATATTACCCAAGGAAGCATGACTTTACAAAGAAAAGGGATTTATGCAGTCGACAGTTCTGAAGGTTGGGGTGCAGTGTTGGTGTAGGCTCTAAGGTCTTCATGCTGCACCACATTATATTACCTACAGGGCTCCAGAGAGAGGCAGGGTCCCCACATACTCTGTGTACACAGCCTTATGACTCTGTTCAATTTGTGGCAAAGCACAACTGTATGAAATTGCAAGAAAGTACATGGAAATATCTCTTCATTCTTGTTAAGTCCTATGTGATTAGAGCTATTGTAACCAGCCTGACAGACCTAATACCAAAGAAAAGGATTCAAACTTTTTTGTTCCATTCAAAAGGATTCAGCATTTCTGACCATTAAGTAATACAAAGTTGAAATCCCCATTTTTCATTTTTTATTTTTTCATTTATTTCTCTTCTTATTTTAATATTTTTACTTTTTATTTCCATCAGAATTGTCATTTTCTGGCCAAAAGTTGTATATAGAATGATTAAGTCTTGGTTTGTATGAGCTTTCCATTCTGTGGTTAGAGCTCTGTTTGCTTTGGCTTATAAAGTCTTCCCTTGCTCTTGTGCTTTACAAAGAGGAAGCATGTTCTTTGCCGACATACATGCAGTTGAACAAATGGCTTCCTCATTCCAGTCTCACAGTCAATTATAGATATGACACAATTATAAAACCTTCCAAAATTGAGAACAATTGCATGGCTTACCTGGGTGAATGACTTTACAGCCGTAGAGTACAATAGTAATAGCCATTTTTCCAAATATAAAATAAGTTGGCCTTTAGCAACTTTGTTCCTCCAAGGACGTCTATATTACAACTTTAAAAAGCTTTATGCATGACGCAAATAAAAAAGTGGATGTGGAAAGGAGAAATACTACAGAGGTTTGGAGACTTCAGGATTTGGCAGCGAGTCCCTGTTGTCCTTAGTGCTTCTCAAATATATCAGACAGGACAAGACAGAACCCTGGCTTTTTGTTTGTTTGCTTGCTTTTTTTAGAGTTTTCTTTCTCTTGATTCATTATTTTCAATATGATATTTTAATTCATTCTTTGAGAACTTCATAAATGCAGACAATGTGTTTTCATTATATTTACCCCATCCACCAACCTAACTGCTTCTGGATCTTCCCTAAAGTTTTCTCACAACGTTTTTCTTAGTAGCACATTGAATCCAATTTGTGCTATCAATATATGCATAGCATGGTTAACCTAACTAAGAACACTGAAGAAAACCGACTCTTCCATAACCACGATCAACTTTCAATAGCTCCTATACCAGGGGTGGAAGTTCATAATCCCCTGCAGACTTCATTCTGAAATTTTGACTTGCTTGATCTTGTGTAGGTCTTATGTAAGAAACCACAGCCCTTGTGAGTCCATGAGTGTAAAGGTCTTCTCACATCCAGAAGACATTGTTTCACAGCCAGTCCGTCCTGACTTCCGGCTCTTAAAATATTTCTGTCTCCTCAATCTTGATATCCCCAAGCCTTAGTAGGAGGAGATACATGTTCCATTTATGGCTGATCACTGCACAAGCACTAATTCTTGGCATTCTGATGAGTTGTGAGCCTTTGTATTCAGTGCAGTCCATCTGCATATGCCTCTCATCCAGAGAGGCTGACATGTGCATAGATGGAATTCCTTAGTAAGTTGGTTCCTTCTGGAATTTCACTCCATGCCTCTGAAAATCTATTTGATGTTATCTCCCTTGCCCCAGCAAGACACCAGAAGAAACACTTCTTCTTTTCTTGTTTTCCAACTCGTATTGCTTCTCAGATAGAGGAGAGAGAATTCAAGTTTATGTGTCTTCCTTTGCCCGTGGTAACCTATAGGACACAACTAATGGACTGGGCAGAGGATGGCCACTTCTCTTTTCTCAGGAGTCAACTTGAGGGCAGATGGCCCCATCCCATGGACCAGATGCCTTCTTACTTTCTTACCTAGAGACAGCTTTATTGTACACTTGGGTAGTAGGTTCAATGGAGCAAGCCCTAGTGGGGTCAGAAATCTGAAAAGATGAAAAGAATACTGAAAACACTATGAAATTTAATTGCCATCTGATTCAAAGTCCACAAATTGCCCATGACTTAAATGCTGAAACTGAACAATTACTTTATAAAATAGAAATTTTGCTATCTCTTGTGAGGCTATGCCAGTGCCTGGCAAATACAGAGGTAGATGCTCACAGTCATCTATTAGATGGAACACAGGGCTCCTAATGAAGGAGTTAGAGAAAGTAACCAAGGAGCTAAAGGGGTCTGTAACCCTATAGGAGGATCAACAATATGAACTAACCAGTACCCCCTAGAACTTTGTCTCTAGTTGCATATGTAGCAGAGGATGGCCTAGTTGGCCATCAATGAGAGGAGAAGCCCTTGATCTTGTGAAGATCATGTGCCCCAGTACAGGAGAATGCCAGGGCCAGGAAGCGGGAGTGGGAGGGTTGGGGAACAGGGCTGGAGGAGGGTATAGGGGACTTTTAGGATAGCATTTGAAATGTAAAAGAAAAAATATCTAATTAAAAATGTGTTAAATCTGGGACAAAAAGAAATTTTGTATACTATGCAAGACTTTGTAGTATAACTTGCTAAATGCTCAGGAAAGGGTCTAGAATTATTAGATAAAATACTATCAAAAGTCACAGGTCACACACACACACACACACACACACACACACACACACACACACACACTCATACACACACTCTCTCACACACACACACACACACAAACAATTAACCTGTCCCATTATTGAGCTGGGCCCAGTGTTAAGATTTCAAATTTCAAAAATAAATTCACAAATAGTGAACTAGATAACATCAAAACTGAAAAGTAATGTAGGAAAAAAAAATACTGTGTCTTAGCTCAGTGGCACAGTGAAGATGACAAGGGTGAAATCAGTGACATTGCAGCAAAGGAGAGAAAGACACAAGAGAGAGAAACCACTGTGAAGGGGGAAGTAGGAACGAAAGATTCCCACAAACGCAGCTTTCAATTCCAGAACAAGAAGCTCAAAGAACACGCACATTCAGTTTGGGATGTAAAAGGCAAAAGGCAGAGAGCATGCTTTTCAAAAGAGGACCAATCTCTAAATAAGAACATCTGACGGAAATAGATTTCAGGCTACATGATAACTGAATGTCTAAAAGGGAAAGACAAAAGAAAACTTCGCTAGTATACGAAAGAAATAATAACTAAACCTGTCGCTGCTGAGTACTAACCTAGCCCCAATAGATTCATGCCAGAACTCTCACCTAATATCATGGAAGTCAGAGGATTTTATACAATTTTTTAAAATGGCACAAGAAAGACATAAAGACTATAATTATGTTTAATAATGTATACATTTTAATCTCTCTTAATATATTTGTATATATTAGAGTTTTATACATGAGTACTTTTTTATTTTACATAATTTTATTTACATAGTTTCCACTGCTCCTTCTCACCCTTTCAATTCCTCACATATGCCCTGTAATTAGCATGCATGCACACATTCACACACAAACACATACACACACATATACACACATGCTCATGCTCACACACACACACACACACACACACACACACTTGCATGGGCACTTGCACATGCACGCATATACACACAGCATGCTGAATGCATTTAGTGTTGACCATATGTATATTTGTTTAGAGCTGACTGCTTATGGATGATTAAACTATCAGGGAACATATGCCTGGAGAAAAGTTGTTCTCCCTCTTTCAATAACCATTGATTACCTGTAGCTCTTTATTTAGGTGTAGGACCTTATGAGGTTTTCCTCATCTATGTTAGAATGTCTGCTGGTGTCACTGTGTAATTCTTGTTTAGGCTACTATACTTTTAAGATTTTATGGGTTCCCCTATCATAAATAGAAGGCACTAATCTATGACATAGATCCTGGTCCTCTGTCCCTTATAATTCCCCCCTTCCTGCTTCTGAAGTCTTTGGTTGTAGGGGTTGTATTATCGATGCATTAAGTTGTGCTAAGTAACCCACAGTCTGTTGTTCTATGTATTTTAAGCAATTATAGATTTCTTTGACAGATTCCTGCAAAGGGAAGTTTACTTGATGAGAGATGAGAACTACAATTACTTATGGGTATTGGAATAAATATTTACAATGTAATTAAAATTTTTAATGATTTAGGAAAGTACTAGTCGTATGTACTTCTCATCAGTAACTGGTAGTTCTCCAGGTTTAACTCTATCAGACATGAATTGCCTCCTCCTACCGAGTGCACCTTAACTCCAATTTAATAATTGTGTCAACAATATAAGTGCCACTGTTATACTCGGGATATATTTCTGTGTCATTCAGTGTTATGGTTCATAGGCTTTGCAGCTGAGTGAGCACCTTTATATACTATGAGAACTAATCCCCAGGGAGAAGACTTCCAGGTCAGTTCGGGTTGACTCCACCATTGGATCCTGTGGTAGATGGACAGATACACAAAAGCAATGCTTATCTGAATTTTAATAGTTGAGAGGATAATGAACAGAACCTAGCTTCAGCACAGTTTCTATTCGTCACTATAAACTGTAAATCTTGATATCAGGAGAAGTGCTTGTGTGTGTGCATTGCAACACTGTAATAGTTATGAGTGGAAATTTAAGACACAGTAACATTAAAAGAGAGATCAGGATGGACTCCAAAAAGTACCCATGTAGCTCACAAAATACGGGAGAAAATAAAGAGCAAGAAATATGACTTTCAGCCTTGTCACTCTCTTGCTCCTGGACATTGTTTCCTTCACTTTAATTAGACATCATGGAGCAAAAGAAAAAAGAAATTTTGCAAATGACCTTGTCTTTAATGACCAATTTTTAAAAGTATAGAATAGAGTTTATTCAGGGCATAGGGAGGGGAGTTGAGGGGGTAATAGAGACAGAGAAAGGGAGAGAGAGAGAGAGAGAGAGAGAGAGAGAGAGA
>NC_034601.1:10673081-10710949 GCF_900095145.1 Mus pahari
AGAGAGAGAGAGAGAGAGAGAGAGAGAGAGAGAGAGAGAGAGAGAGAGGACAATTCTTGGCCCCAAGTTATACCTTGGTGCTTCAGTGATAAATACACTCTGGTATAAAAAGAGACATGTAGATCAATGACATAAAACAAGGACCCACAAATAAAATGACAAGGCTATGCTAAGTTAATTTTTAACAGAAGTGAGAAAAACATACATTGGGTAAAATATTCAGCAAATAGTGTTGGTAAAAACAGATTTCTGGTTGTGAAAGAATGAAATTAGATTAGTACAAAGACAATTCAAAAATTAATCAAAGACCTGAATTTTCAAATCTGAAATACTGAAACTTCCAGAGGAAAGTAAAAGGGATCATTGAGATACTGGGGTTGGCAAGAACTTTTTGAATAGAATTCCAACAAATAACACAGGTTCTAAACCCAAGCTTCATCATCAACAACAACAATGATAAGCAGAGCAGACAGAGCATGGGTGAAATCTTCACTGTCTACTCTTCATAGAAAAGACTAATATCCAGAATTCACAAAGAATTGCAGAAATTAAACATTAAGGAATAAACTGCTGTTTTGTTCACTACAGCAAAGAATTGGAGTCAACCTACTGTACATCAACTGCCAACCACTGGATAAGTGAACCAGGTAGAGAGTTAAAAATAAAAATCTCACAAGTGGCGAATAACTGTTTTAAACAGTGTCCCATGTCCTTAAGTGTGCGATAAACTACTTTGAGTGAGTTACCACCTCACCACACAGTCTTGACGGCTATCATCAAGAGCTCTGAAAATAAATGCTGAAGAGGATGTGGATAGAGAGGAATCTTTATGCACTGTTGGTAGGTGTACAAATTAATACAGACATTATGAAAATAAGTTTGAAAATGTATCAAGCAATTAAAAATGGATCTACCATATGACACTGCTATTTCACTTCCAGGCATATAACCAGAGAATTCTACGTATATTCACATCTCATGTTTATTGCCGTTGTTTTTACGATGGCAAATAATTGAAGTCAACTTACTTGAACATCAATAAATAAATGAATAATGAAAATTATATATATATTCTAATATACAGTCATATCCATATGCATATATATATTTATGACTATGTATTGGAATATATATGAATACTTATGCATTTAAATACTACTAAACTATAAACCAACATATAATTAAAGTTTTGCAGAAAATGGGTGGACTTCAAATGTATAATATTAAGCAAGTCCAAATAGTCTCAGAATAAAAAGAACATGCTTTCTCTCATGCAATATAGCCAATAATGCACTATAAAAATAAATGTGCACATGGTTATAGTATAACATATAGAAAGAATAACAAGATGCACTAAATATTAGGAGATTAGAAAGGAATGAAAGCAGGTAATAGACATGAGTTATGAACAACAATTTAAAGCTAGTTGTTTTTCTAATTCTAATTCTGTCATGGGCTTTCATTTTTTGGTAGATTAGTGCAGAAAATACATCTGATAGTGAAAGAGTGGCTATTCTACCTTTATACAAGTACATTAATTATTTTTAGTTTAGTTAATTATGATGTGAGTTTCATTTTATTTATAATATTGTTTTAACAAAGTTTTTTAAAATGTAAGGAAACAATAATAGCAGTAAATGATAAGAATCTTTTATTGTTTTGTTAGCTTTGAGTTGGTATGCACTTATAAAAATAATACAGACAGCTCTGGATTAACACTGACTCAGTTTCATCCATAGTCAGCATTATTCACAGTTATAGCTGAATGACATAAGCAGGACACCAAAGCTGACAAATCAATGTACATGACAGTTCCATCCACATGAAGATAATTCCCCACTGCTTTATGTCTATATTCTCTCTCCTCTTCACCTATCAATTTCTTGCTCACAGCAGTCCTTAAGGACCTGTTTCCTATCTATATACATTTGTCATCCCAAGAATATTACTGAACTAGAAACATCGGTATGTAATTTCCTGAAAATATTTTTTTCTTAAGTGAAATTTCTTGGAGATCTATAATAGTCATTTTACAAGAGTTCAGTACCTTGTATTGCTGAGTAATATTCTATGATATGGATATACCACATTTGATTAAATAGTTCATGCTCTGAAGAACATCTGAATATTTTACTTTTGTCTACTAGGAAGAAAAATGTCATTATAAATGTTTATGTCTATATTGTATTCAAGCTCAAGTATTCATTTTCTTGGGATAAATATATAAGACAGCTGCTGGGTTGTAAAGTAGTTGCATATTTAGTTTTTAGCGGTCAAATTGTTTTCAAAATTGTTTGCGCATTTCCCAGTCACCCTGGCCATCTATGAGTAAAGCTAGTTTTTCACACTACTTATATTATTGCTACTGGATTTCTTTTTAATTGTTCTCGCAGCTGTTTTCTTTCCCCAGTGGTGCAGAGCATCCTCCCACATGCCTATTTTTCATCTGTGCATCTTTAATTTCATAATCTGTCCAAATGTCAAATTAGATTATTTTGAGTTTTCATGCTCAGCTCTGAGAGCTCTTTGAACATTCCAGGTATTAATCTTTTATTGGATATGCACTCTGCAACATTTCCTCCTGGATGACAGCTGATGGCTTACTTTTATGCCTTTTTCAATTTATCACAGAAGGGAAGCACCAATTTTGATAGAGCCTAATGTCTCAACTTCTTCATGCCCCTCCTCTCCCTCATTTGATGCCCTGCCTTCCTACTGGAGGTGGACTCTATAAGTTTCCTCTCCCTACTGTCAGGCATTTATCTTTGTCCTGAGAGTCTCTCACCTCCCAGGTCTCTGGTACATTCTGGAGAGCCTCTGTATGGTTTGGCTTCAAATATTTCTTGGTGGGTGTTTTAGGTATTATAACGTCCAACATGTCAGTCCAGGCTGATAGTGGTAACATCCTACCCAATGTAGTGAGGCAGGGAAACTGTGCTACCAACCAAGCCCTGTTATACTCCCACTTTTTTTCTACACTTTTTCTTTCTTTTATTTATTTATTTTTTCTTACATTCCATATTTTATCCCCCCCATCCACCCTTTGATTGATTGCTCCACATCCCATACCTCCTCCCCACCCTCTTGTCTCCACGTGGATGTTTTCACCTCCCACCCCACCTGATCTCTAAACTCCCTGGGGCCTCCATCCCTTGAGGGTTAGGTGCTTCATCTCCGGATGAACACAGACCTGGCAGTCCTCTACTATATGTATGTTGGGGACCTCGTATCAGCTGGTGTTGGCTGCCGGTTTGGTGGTCCAGGGTTTGAGAGATCTTGAGGGTCCAGATTAATTGAGACTGCTTTTCTCTCCCTAATTCAACAACAGGGGTCAGCTGCTTCTGTCCATTGGTTGGGTGCAAATTTCTGCATCTGACTCTTTCCACTGCTTGTTAGGTCTTCCATAGTGCGATCATGTTAGGTCCCTTTTTGTGAGTGTTCCATAGCCTCAGTAATAGTGTCAGGCCGTGGGACCTTCCCTTGAGCTGGATCCCACTTTGGACTTGTTGTTGGACCTTCTTTTTCTCAGGCTACTCTCCATTTCCATCCCTGTAATTCTTTCAGAAAGAAAGAATTATGGATCAGAGTTGTGACTCTGGGATAGCCCCCATCTCCCTCATTTGATGCCCTGTCTTCCTGCTGGAGGTGGACTATCTAAGTTCCCTCTTCCTACCAGCAGGCATTTCATCTTTGACTTCTGAGAGTCTCTCACCTCCCAGGTCTGTGGTGCATTCTGGATGGTCTCTGCAACCTCCTATCTCCTGAGGTTGCCTGTTTCCATTCTTTCTGCTGGCCCTAAAGGCTTCAGTCCTTTTCCCTCATCCAATACTAGATCAGGTTCCCCTCCCCTGTACTACCTCCTCTGCTCCCTATCCACTTTCCTTCCCAGGTCCTTCCCTCCCTACCTGCTTGTGATTGTTTTCTTCTCCCTCCCAAGTGGGACTGAGGTGCCCTCACTTGGGCACTTCGGCTTGTTCAGCCTGTTAACCTTTTTGAGTTCTGTGGACTGAACCTTGGAATTTTTTTTTTTTTTATTTGGGCTAACATCCACTTATTAATGAGTACATACCATGCATGTCATTTTGGGTCTGAGTTACCTCACATTTTCTGTATTTATTCTTCTGTCATGGGACATCCCAGTTGTTTCCAGATTCTGGCTATCACAAATAAGGTCACTATGATTATAATGTAACATGTGCCCCTGTGGCTTGGTGGAGCATCATTTGGGTATATTCCCAAGAGTGGTACAGCTGGGTCTTGGTAGATCTATTTCCAATTTTCTGAGGAACCTCCAGATTGATTTCCAGAGTGGTTTTACCAATTTGCAATACCATGAGCAATGAACTAGTGCTCCTCTTTATATACATTCTCTCCAACATGTGATGTTACCTGTGGTTTTGATCTTAGCCATTCTGACTGATGTAAGGTAGAATCTCGGGGTCATTTTGATTTACATTTCTCTGATCACTAATGACTTTGAACATTTCTTTAGGTGCTTCTCAGCCATTTGAGATTCCTCAGTTGTGAAATCTCAGTTTAGTTCTATACCCCATTTTTGACTGGACTGTTTCTTGGTGATTAGATTCTTGAGTTCTTTATATGTTCTGGATATTGCCCTTTATCAGATGTGGGGTTAGTGAAGATTTTTTCCCAATCTGTAGATTGCTGATTTGCCTTATTGACTATGCTCTTTGCCTTACAGAAGCTTTCCAGTTTCACGAGGTCCCATTTACCAATTCTTGATCTTAGTTCTGTTTAGGAAATTTCCCCCTGTGCCAATGAGTTCAAGGCTCTTTCCCACTTTCTCTTCTATTAGATTCAGTGTATCTGGTTTTATGTGAAGGTCCTTGATCCACTTGGACTTGAGCTTTGTGCAAGGTGACAAATACTGTTCTATTTTCATTTTTCTACATACACACAGCCAGTTAGACCAATGTCATTTATTGAAGATATTTTCTTTTTTCTACTGTGTGTTTTTGGCTTCTTTGTCAAAGATCAAGTGACCATATGTGTGTGGGTTCATTTCTGAGTCTTCAATTCTATCCCAGTGATCTACCTGCCTGTCTCTGTACCAATATCATGCAGTTTTTATCACTATTGCTCTGTAGCAAAGCTTGAGGTCAGGGATGGTGATTACCCCAGATGTTCTTTTATTGTTAAGAATAGTTTTCGCTATTCTGGGTATTTTGCCTTTCCAGATGAATTTGAGAATTGCTCTTTCCATGTCTTTGAAGAATTGTATCGGGATTTTGATGGGGACTGCATTCAATCTATAGATTGCCTTTGGTAGGATGGCTATTTTTACGATGTTAATCCTGCCAATCCATGAGCACAGAAAATCTCTCCATTTGCTGAGATCTTCAATTTCTTTCTTGAGAGACTTGAAGTTATTGCCATACAGGTTTTTCACTTGTTTGGTTAGTTACCTCAAGATATTTTATATTATTTGTGGCTATTGTGAAGGGAGTTGTTTCCCTAATTTCTTTCTCAGCCTGTTTATCACTTGTATAAAGGAAAGCTGCTGATTTAATTGAGTTAACTTTATATCTGGCCACTTTGCTGAAATTGTTTTTCAGCTGGAGAAGTTCTCTGATAGAATTTTTGGGTTTGCTTATGTATACTATCATATCATCAGCAAATAGTGATACCTTTATTTCTTCTTTGCCAATTTGCATACCCCTCAGCTCTTTTTGTTATCTTATTGCTCTAGCTTGCACTTCGAGTACTATATTGAATAGATATGGGGAAAGTGGGCATCCTTGTCTTGTCACAATTTCAGTGGGGTTGCTTCAAGTATATCTCCATTTACCTTGATATTGGTGGTTGATTTGCAGTAAATTTCTTTTATTATGTTTAGGCATGGGCCTTGAACATCTGATTTCTCCAATATTAAAGTAGGGTTGTTGTACTTTGTGAAAAGCTTTCTCTGCATTTAAGGAGATGATCATGTGATTTTTTTTCTTTGAGTTTTTTTATATAGTGAATTACATTAATGGATTTTCGTATACTAAACCAACTTGCATCCCTGGAATGAAGCATACTTGATCATGGCGAATGATGGTTTTGTTGTGTTCATGGATTCTGTTTGCAAGAATTTTATTGATTATTTTTGCATCAATATTCATAAGCAAGATTGATCTGAAGTTCTCTTTTTTGGTTGGGTCCTTGTGTGGTTTAGGTATCAGAGTAATTGTGGCTATAGAATGAGTTATATAGTGTTTCTTCTGTTTCTATTTTATGGAATAGTTTGAGGAAAATTGGTATCAGATTTTTTTTGGGGGGGGGGTTAATGACTTCTTCTATTTCCTTGTGAGATATGGGCCTGTTTAGATAGTTTACCTGATTTTAATTTAACTTTGGTATGTGGTATCTTTCTAGAAAACTATCCACTTCATCGAGATTTTCCAGTTTTGTTGAATATAGGCTTTTATAGTAGGATCTGATTTTTTTTTTTTAATTTTCTCCATTTCTGTTGCTATGTCTCCCTTTTTGTTTTTGATTTTGTTAATTTGGATCCTGCCTCTTGGCCCTTTAGTTAGTTTGGCCAGGATTTTATCTATCTTGTTGATTTTCTCAAAGATCCAGCTTCTGGTTTTGTTGATTCTTTGTATTGTTTTCTTTGCTTCTATTTGGTTGATTTCAGCCCTGAGTTTGACTAGTTCCTGCCTTCTACTCCTTTTGGGTGAGTTTGCTTCTTTTTGTTCTAGAGCTCTCAGGTGTTCTGTTAAGTTGTCAGTGTAAGATCTCTCCAGTTTCTTTAAGAGGGCGCTTACTGCTATGGACTTTCCTCTTAGCACTGCTTTCATTGTGTCCCACAAGTTTGGGTATGATGTGTCAATATTTTCATTGAGTTCCAGGAAGTTTTTTATTTCTTTATTTCTTTTCTGATCAAGTTATCATTGAGTAAAGAGGTGTTCAGTTTCCGTGTATATGTGGGCTTTCTGTAGTTTTTGCTGTTCTTGAAGACCAGCCTTAGGCCTTGGTGATCTGATAAGATGCATGGTGTTATTTCAGTCCTCTTGTATCTGTGGAGGGTTGTTTTGTGCCAAATATATGTTCAATTATGGAGAAGGCACCATGATATGTTGAGAAGAAGGTGTATTCTTATATTTTAGTGTGACATATCTCTTTAGATATCTGTTAAATCCATTTGGTTCATAACTTCTCTTAGTTTCATTGTGTCTCTGTTTAGTTTCTGTTTCAATGACCTGTCCATTGGTGAGAGTGGGGTGTTGAAGTCTCCCACTATTTTTGTGTGGAGTTCAATGTGTCTTTTGAGTTTTAGTAAAGTTTATTCTATGCATTTAGGGCATAGATGTTCAGAATTGAGTCTTTCTCTTGGTGGATTTTCCCCTTGATGAATATAAAGTGTCCTTCTTCATCACTCTTGATAACTTTAGGTTGAAAGTCTATTTTATTGGATACTAGGACGGCTACTTCTGCTTGTTTCCTGGGAACCTTTGCTTGAAAGATCTTTTTCCATCCTTATACTCTGGGATAGTGGTTATCTTTGTTATTGAGGTGTATTTCTTGTATGCAGCAAAATGCTGGGTCTTGTTTGAATATCCAGTCTGTGTTAGCTTATGTCCTTTTATAGGCAAGTTGAGTCCATTAATATTCAGAGATATTAAAGAGAGATGACTATTGGTTCGTGGTTTTACTGGCTAATTTTGTGTCAACTTGACACAGCTGGAGTTATCACAGAGAAAGGAGCTTTAGTTGGGGAAATGCCTCCATGAGATCCAGCTGTGGGGCATTTTCTCAATTAGTGATCAAGGGGGAGAGGCTCCTTGTGGGTGGTGCCATCTCTGGGCTGGTAGTCTTGGATTCTATAAGAAAGCAGGCTGAGCAATCCAGGGGAAGCAAGCCAGTAAAGAACATCCCTCCATGGCTTCTGCATCAGCTCCTGCTTTCTGACCTGCTTGAGTTCCAGTCCTGCATCCTTTGGTGATCAAAAGCAGTATGGAAATGTAAGCAGAATAAACCCTTTCCTCCCCAACTTGCTTCTTGGTCATGATGTTTGTGCAGGAATAGAAACCCTGACTAAGACAGTGGTGTGCTTGTTTTTGTAGGTGGCTTTATGTGCTTGCGGTTCTCTCCTTTTGGCTGTTGTGAGATGCTTAATATCTTGTCCTTTCTTTGTTACAGGTTCTTTCCTTGTGTTGGAGTTTTCCTTATAGCATCCTGTGTAGGGCTAAGTTGGTAGATACTGTTTGAATTTGGTTTTGTCCTGGAATATTTTAGTTTCTCCACCTATGTTGATTGAGAGTTTTGTTGGTAGCATTTGTGTTCTCTTAGCGTCTGCATGACCTCTGACTAGGCTCTTCTTGCTTTCATAGTCTCTGTTGAAAAGTCTGGTGTGATTCTGATAGGTCTACCTTTATAAGTTACTTGGCCCTTTTCCCTTGCAACTTTTAATACTCTTTCTTTGTTCAGTGTGTTTAGTGTTTTGACTATTATGTGACAAGAAGGTTTTCTTTTCTGGTCCCATTTATGTGGTGTTCTACAAGCTTCTTGAACCTTTAGGACCATCTCTTTCTTGAGGTTAGGGAAGTTTTCTTCTATAATTGTGTTAAAGACATTTTCAGATCCTTTGAGCTGGGAATATTCATTCTCCACTATTCCAATTATTCTTAGATTTGGTCTTTTCATTGTGTCCTGAATTTCTTTGATGCATTGGGTTAGGAGATTTTTATGTTTTGAATTTTCTTTGATAGTTGTATCAATCTCTTCTACGGTATCTTTTACACCTGAGATTCTCTATTCTATCTCTTATTTTCTGTTTGTGATACTTAAACCTGTAATTCCTGACCTCTTTCCTAAGTTTTCCACTTCCAGGTTTGCCTCCATTTGTGCTTTCTTTATTGTTTCTACTTCCATTTTAAGTCTTGTATCACTTTATTCAAGTCCTCCAGCTTTTTAACCTGTGTTTTTCTGTATTGCTTTCAGTGAGTTATTGATATCTTCCTTAAAGGACTCTATTATCTTCACGAGATAGGATTTTATGTCAGCTTCCTGATGTTCACGTGTGTTGTTGTATTCAGGGCTTGTTGTGGTGGGAGAACTGGGTTCTGGTGATACCCACATGTTTTGGCTTCTGTTACTTATGGTCTTGCACTTAGCTTTCACCATCTGGATATCCCTGGTGTTTTTTGGTCTGGGTGACTGTCTGGAGTCTGCCTTTTTTTGTCCCTGGATTGCTTCAGGTCTCCTGGTAGGCCTACAGCCTTGGCTGTAGCAGACCACCTGTGGGGCCTTCCAATTGGGGGCCCTTCTAAGGGGCAGAGAAGCTGCTGATCTATTGCCCTGGCTACAATAGAACTCCTGGGAGGCCCTCAGACTATTGGGTCTTCAGTGGAGCAGTCAAGCTGTTGTCCATCTGCTTTGATCCAGTACAGTGGATCCTCAAGTGTTCTGAGTTTAGCAGGTCCTCAACTGCTCTGAGTGCAGCAGGTCCTCTAGGATGCATCAGGATATGGTGTCTTCACTGGAACAGACCAGCCAAGAGTCTGCCCCAGCAGAAAGGAGCAGGCAGAATATACTTTTTCTTTTTTAAGTATTCCATCAGAACAAAGTGAATATCACATCTGGTGGTTTACAAATCATGCTTCAATCATAAATGTCATCTGACTAAGTTATGAGAGTCTACACCTTTAATGTTTACTCTATTTTAAAAAGTCAATATAAGGCCATGTCTTCCCAAATTTTTGAGTATTAATTTATTTAACTTTTCATTCATTTTTGTTAGAAGTAATTGAGATAATCAACTTATAAAAAGAAAATGTTTGTTTCTGTGGCTTTGGAAATTTTCAATCCATGATTAATTGATCCATTGTTCTTGAGCCATTGTGAGGCAGCAGGACATCATGGCAAAGAGAATGTGGTAGAATAAAATGTTTCACAGGAGAATAGCTATGAAAAGAGAGGGGGAGAGAATGAGAAAGGTGATATCCACTATCCCTTTCTAATTCATGCCTCCAACAGCTAAAACAAAAACAAACAAACAAACAAACAAACAAAAAACCCTCTCCCAGCAGTACCAATAGTTAGGACTCCTGAGACATTTCCTAGGCTGGTTTATTTGACCCAGAGAATCCCAGCTGGAGAAACATGGGCCTTTGAGGCATATTCAATATTCTTGAGGCATATTCAATATTCAGAACTCAGTGTTTAATATACTTTCACTTATTCCTAGAGAAGTGGTTACGTCTGCTTTCTAAGGACAGGTTTGCTAGCAACAAAGGCTCTATTTCTGAAGATACTTTTGTTAGCTACAGCACTTATGTAAGTTTTTACTTTATTGTTGTTTTCTGAGAGGTTGTACCACCTCTCTCCAGCCTCCATGTTTTTTGATAAGATTTTACACTAAATGTAATGAGTCATCTCCCTCTAGATGTTTCTAAGAATTTTCTTTGCCTACAGTTTCTGACACTTAATTGTTATGTGCCCTGGAATCGATTCCAAGGGTTTCCTGCATAAAGGCTTATTATGTTTTTTATCTTTCACATTTGAGAAATTTTCATCCATTGTTTCTTGAATTTTCTTTCAACCAGTCTTATAGAATCCCATGATTTGGATTCTATAAGAGTTAGACATTTGGTAATTTCTAATTTCTTTCATTTATTCAGATGGGAGAAATTCCCTATGAATGTAACTGTTTGCTTATCGTGCCATTGAGTCCTCCCAGTGTGCCACCTCAGTGCTGAGTTATGGTTGCCCATTCTTATTTAATTTGAGACATTTCCTGCTTGACAGGTAAATTTGTTGTATTATTAAGAATGCCCAGTTCTAGTGAATATAATTTTCTATTATGGTGTGCTTATTCCCGTATTCAGCCTCTAGACAATTCTAGGTGCTATGGCTTGAAAAGCAGACTTTCACAATATTATCTTGGTCTTTTTCATCTTTCTATGAACACACTGTTACTGATCCTGCTCGTTTGGGGTGAGTCACAGAAAGAGCAGGATTCTTAGATAGGGATAAGGATGTTAGAACATCTCCCAACTTCTTTGAGCTAGAGAACGCCAGTTGTATCCACTGCCCTCACAGAGGAGAATAAAGTCTCAGATTCAGCATGGCAGAGAGCTTTCTGACAGGCACTTATAGAAGCTCAGTTCTTATTCAGAAGCCACCAGATGGATGTATGTAGACAGGGTAATGAATTCCCTGCCTTGTTGGGGGGTACACTAGAAGAGATTTTTTTTTTTGACATGGGATCCAAATATGTATTGTCAGGCATCTTCCTGTGGTGTTCCCTTGCCTGTGGCATCTATACAAGGGGTGAAGGACTTTATTTTATGGAAACAAGTAAAATTGTGCTGCTGCTCTATAGGATCCTCTGCTAGGGAGGTCCAGCTCAGTGGGAAGAATCCCTCTTCTTCTGTCTTCTGGCTATCAGCAGGCTGTCTAGAGACCTCATTTCCTACAAGGTACAAAGTCATACCTCCTTCTTTAGTTGGCTGAGGAGTGTCTCATTCTCCTGTGTACGTGGGTCTTCCTATCTAGGTCCTGAGTCGTCCTTCAGAATCCTCCTATGAATACATCCAGTTTATTTCCATGAATGGAATTGTACCTGTGGAGATGAGCAATACTCTGGACTGGAACACAAGCCAAGTTTTGAGTATAGTATTCAGGAATTCAAGTTAGCTGGCTATTCCAGCCGTGTTAAAAATTCTATAAAGAAGATAGGGTATTTGAGCAAGGATTTCCTGTGACACAGAAAATAGAAATTTGGGAATTATTTGCAAACATGAAAGAAGTAAAAATTTAAAAGGTAACACAGGGAGAAACTAGTGGCAGAGGCATTCATAGGTATGACTATTATTTTAGCAAACAGTTAGTCTTTATAATGAGTGAGTCATTGTTTATATAATGAGAAAATTAAAAACAGTTTTTAAAATGCATGAGGAACACAAGGAAACCAAACATGTTGTTCCATGAGTATCAACCATATCCAACACATACCATGGAAAAGAGATACTGTATTTAGAGCTTCATGGAGATATATGCTCAAATCTATACTATAAACTGTAAGAAAATTACAAACAAACAAACAAACATCAACAACAAAAACCATGACTACTAAATGAAGCAAAGACCATGAAGAAGTCCTTTAGAAGGACAACTACTAGGACTTTACTAATTCTTCATTTCAGAAGAACTGGATTTTGCTGGACTTTAACCAGAAAGCAATTGCTACAAAATAATCAATAAAATGTAAGCATATTTCTAAACATATTCACCCTTCATCTCCTGTTCATGGGTGTAAAATAACTGCATGCCTTCACACTGACTAAAAGATAAATATCTACAGCTTCTATGGAAATTTGCAGACACAGGCTTCTCATTTCCCATTGAACATTAGACATTCATGAGCTAAGACTCTTTTTTTTTTTTTCAAAAAGCAAGAGAAATTTATTGTTCTAGTGTACTGGGGTCGTCCCAGACCCAAAGGAGAGGCAGTGACCCCCAGCACGTGTTTGGCAAGGTTTTATATGGTTTCCAGGGGCAGAATAGAGCATCAGCAATGAGGCACAATATGATTGGTGGGACAGTGCACACTTTAAACTGATTGGTCTTTAGGGAATGAGGTGACAAGGACTTCCCTTGTCTGAAGGTGGGCCACAGTCCATCCTGAGGAATGTGTCCCCACTCACAGGTTGGTTCCTGCCCTGTGGTCTGAGAAATGTTAATTAGCCTCTCCCTTCCAAAGGGGCAAGTGTTTCATGACCTTCCCAAAGTTCCTAAACTGACATTCTCATCTCCCCCCCCCCCTTTTCTTTGTGCATACTTCAATCTTGAAGCTATTGTGGGTAGTTATGCAGCTCATATCCCTGGTCCTCTGTACTTAGCTCTTGATATCTTTGACTCAGGACCATCAACTGTACCATCACCCATGCAAGCTTTAATAAAAACAACTAAGTGATTTAGAATGTAAGGGCCAAAGTGCAGAAGCAGGAACAAAATGATCAGGGGTCCTAACAATGCAGAAATCAAAATAGTAAACCAGGCAGAGCTGTTAAACCAATACTCAAACCAGCCTTATCTCTGTTCTCTCTTTTGCTTGGCTAACCCTTCTCTCGTCTTGACCATTGAATCTTTAACTATCCCAGGAATGGTCTCCAGTATGTGCTTCCCAATGTTTCATACCCCTAGGTAGCATAGAAGAAATGGTTGGCCCCCTAACACTGCTGCTGACTTCTCCCATCTCGGGGATACACATATGTGGGGGTTTCTCGCAGGACACTTCAATTTTGGGTGTCCACGTCCTAAGCCCCACCTTCCAAGGCCACTTCTGGGACACAGTTTAGATTTACAAGTCCCTCATCCCCCACATTCAGGCAATCCCTCTCCTTGTGTCTCCACAAGGGTAGCGACATCCCGTAAGTCAATGCCCACCACTTAATCACAGAGATCAAAGACAGGGACCAGTCACAAGATACAACGTGGGTAGTGGACCAAGCCACATCACCAGTGGCTGGGAGCACCTGCCACGTCACCCTGGTAGGGTTATGAGGGCTGCTGAGGCTTAGTGCCAGAAGATACACCATAGCTGTCTCATAGCTTCTCTGGCCTGCAGAAGGGGGTTGCTTGTGTGTCTGGTTGCTATCTAGCTGATGTCAGGCGCAGGTATTGATCTGATGTGAACCCAGGCAGTTAGTTACTCCATCCACTTTAACAGAGGTCGGGGTAGCCAGCAACACCAGGAACGGTTCTTTGCTTCTAATTGTTCAGCACACTGTCTCTTAACATATACCCAATCTCCAACTTGGTACTTGTGTGGAACCTCTGGGGTACCTGCATCATACAGGACACAAAGTTTAGGCCACAATACCAGGTGGGTGATCTGGAAAGGTTGCAACTGAGCCATAAGATCCTTGTCAGCCTGAAAAGTCACTCTGGGGGGGGGGATCAAGAGTCAAAGGAGTGGGTGTCCCATGCAGGATCTCAAAAGGGGTCATATTAAAATGATAGGGGGTGTTCAGGGCCAAGGGGAGGGGCACCAACCAGTCCAAGTCAGTCAAGGTCAATTTAGTCAAGGTCTCTTGTAGGAATTCTGTTTATTTTCTCTACCTGCCCTGAACTCTGGAGAAGGTACCCACAAAGGGGCTTCCAATTAGTGTCTGACTTACCTTAAGAGACAAAAGCAGGACTATTGTCCAATCCAATTACCTTGGGCACTCCGAACCTCTGGAAATTTTTCTTCTAATATCTTCTTAGCTACCACAGTAGCTGTTTCCTGCTTGGTGGGGAATGTCTCGACCCATCCAGGGAAAACATCTACAAACACTAGAAGGTATTCATAACCATATTTTCCTGGCTTTACTTATGTAAAATTGACCTATCAATAAACTCCAGGCTGTTCTCCCCTAGGTCTTTTGCCCTATTTACTCTTGACTGCAGAAGCATTCACTTGCTGGCCTACCTTACACTGTTCTATCTCTCTGGCCCAGAACCTGAGATCTATTACTTATACTTTAGGTCCCTTAACTACTTGGATAAGTTTTTTTATCCCCTAAATGAGTCCATCGGTTTGGCCTAGTAAGTCTTTTGCTTGCTTTCTGGGGAGTATAGTTCTCCCTTCTTGTGTGCGCCATTGTCCTACCTTCTCTTGGTAATAGATGGTAGGATGGCTAGCAATCTGAGTCCTTTTTTCTTCTATATATTTTAAGTGAAGCCATCTCTTAGTCCAGTCCCATTTCCCAGCAGGTGTTCCTTGCGGGAGCCCATAGCCAGGATAGGCTCCTGCAGAGCCACTTGATCTGCCTGGTTATTGCTTAGGGACACTGAGTCTCTTCCCTTCTGAGGTCTTGGGTAATGAATAATACTCACAGTTGCTGGCTTCATCAGATCCAAGATTTCCTGCTTGTTTCTTTTCCCTCTGATGTGAGCAGTCATCTCTCTTGGTATATAGCCTAGTGGGCGTGGGCTGTGGCAAAGGCATACCTGCTATCCGTGTAGATGTTGATCTTTTTGCCTGCCACCAGGTCCAAGACTTTGGTCAGAGCTATCAGCTCTGCCTTTTAGGCTTCCATTCCCAGAGGATGCGGTTCTTCCCAGACCACCTGGTGCCTGTCTACCATGGTGGCCCTGGCCTTGCATTGTCCCTCCACCAGATAGCTGCTGCCATCAGTGAACCAGGCCACCTCAGCATTGGGGATCAGCTGATCGACAGGTCCTTTCGCCATCCCTGGTCCTCAGCTCGAATTTGCTGGCAATTATGAGCTGGTGGGTCGAGGTTGGGGTCAGGTAACAGAGTGGCCAGGTTGAGGGCCATTGGTGACGTGAAGGTCACCCAATCAGAATTTAGCAACAGAATCTGATAATGAGTCATGCAGGCGTTGGTCAACTATTGATCCAGGGGCTGGCGAACAATGTTCTCCAAGGCATGTCACAGTCAGGTTCTGTCCCAGAGTCAATTTATCAACAACTAGAACCGCCACCGCCGCCATTATCCAAAGGCAAGCAGGCCACTCAGCAGTGACAGGGTCTAATTTCTTTGATGGATAGGCAACTGGGTGCTTCCAGGGGCCCAGCTGCTGAGTGAGCACCCCCTTGGCTATCATCCTGTTCTCAGCCACATAAAGGTGGAACGGTCTACTGGCATCAGGCAGTCCTTGAGCAAAGCCTGATTAATCATGTCAAAAGCCTGTTGCCCTTCTTCCTCCATTTTCAGTCAGGGGATAGAAGAGGTGGGGCAGCCAATTCAACAAATCTTGGGATCCACAGCCAGCAGAACTCAGTCAAAACCCGAAATTCCTGTGCTTGTTTGGGGCTTTTTCTCTGGCAGATTTGGGGCTTCTTGGCCTGGGGCTATGTATCTCAATCCTCCCAGCTCCTCCAAGAAGTATTTAACCCCCTCTAGACAATCCACCTTAGTCTTGGGCCCCAGGTTTCTTCACAGGCGGGGGGGGGGGGGGGGGAGTATTCCAAGCCGTTTGGCACTTCCACAGGATCCCTTGTTCTAGGAGCCTGGTAATGTTGAGCCTGATTCTGTCCCAGCCTCCCTCAACATCGGATATTGAGCTCCATATGGATGGCATGGCGGTGCTGGCTGGTAACCCTGCCATCTCAGCCCAGGCCTGGGGAAAGGCCTCGAGCCACCAGTCTAGGTCCTGGGGTGCCCTGTCCAAGGTCTCAAACAACTTATATTCATCCTCTAGCCTGAGAGTCAGGACTCTGTAGATTCCTTCCCTGTCACTTTTCTCTTTCTTTCTTTCTTTCTTTCTTTCTTTCTTTCTTTCTTTCTTTCTTTCTTTCTTTCTTTCTTTCTTTCTTTCTTTCTTTCTTTCTTTCTCTATGTTCCTTAAATCCCTCAATGACTTATTCTGTCTTTCTAGCCTCTGACACTTTTTCCTGACATTTCTACTAGCCTGGTCTAGAAAAGCCATTGTCACAGTAGTTTTATGCGCTTTGATGCTGGGGTCATAGGGTATATATTGGCACTCTAAAAAGGCTGTAGGCAACTCATCTGGTCTCTGCTCAACCTCACGTACCTTGGTCAAATTTGTGGGCCATCATGCAGCCCTCCTGAGACCTGCCAGTGGAGCCTGGTGGTGGACCTTTAGGTGCCCCTTACCTTTTGCCATATTAGAGCTCCAGTCAGGTCTAGTAGGGGAAAGTCTGCTGTCCACAACAGCCTGGTCAATCAATGGCTCCCCCCTATCTGAGGGCATATTCTTTCTGGCTTCTGGCTTCCTGCATTATAAATAAAGCAGTCTCAAAGAGATTAACTGGTCCTTAGTGGGAGAGCGACCATGGTATCAGGGGAGGTGGTTCTCAGACTTTGTCTCCACATGGCAGGGCCGGGAAGTTGGGGGGTCTCCTCCCACTCCTCCCTTTGGTAAAGGAGGGTACAATGGCCCCCGTCTCCTATGGGCTGAGAATCCCAGAACCTATACTGGCACTGGTGGGGCTGTGGGGGCAAGGGTAGCGAGATTTGGAGGAAGAGGGTCTTGGAGTAACAGGTCTGCTGATGAAGAGTCTTGGAGGATCAGAAGTTTCTCAGGTCCGGATCTCTCCTCCCATGCTCCCTTCTTTCTGACAGCCAGAACCTGTGAGGTGGGTCTTGGGAAAAGAAAGGCTTTTACCCATGAGGCAGGTGTCCTCCACTAGATATTTCCAGGTAACTATAAAGGGCATTTGGTCTGTGTGCCCCATGGATCTAGGCCTAAAGACTCTCTCCTCTCCTGCTTTGATCACCTGCAATTCAAAGATGCCTACAGGTGGCTACCCTACTCCGCAAGTGAGCCGTTTGGAGGAACAGAGAGTAACTAACTCGTTTTTCAGTCTGTCCAATGTCCAAAAAATGTCTGTCAGTCTAAGTCCAAGAACATAGAAAGAGATACCAACAAACACAGAATAAAACAATCAACCACACAGACAGCTCAACCCTGCCATGGGCGGGCATCCAGGTCCAAGAACACAGAAAAAGACAATCAACACACAGCTTGCCCCATCCGTCGCTCCAGTTGTAGATACCAGGTGCTTCTGCCCATATGGCAGGAGCACGATAACAGAGTTGTTCTGCTGCACCAGCCACGTCGAAACAAACTAGGTGCTCCTGGCCATACGGCAGGAGCCAGATAAACTCGATATTGTCTTGCTGTTTCCAGAAGGAGCAGAGGTCTTCCGGTTCTCTCTAGAGGGGCCTGAAGCGTGTCCTTCAGCCCCTTCGCAATTGCGACATTAAGGCAAGGCTGCCCATTGCAGTTGACCTCATCAGACACCTAGGCTCTCTGAGCCTCCCTGAACTTGCAAGCAAAAGTTCAAATAGACTTTACAGACTCAGACTTTGACACCAGAAAGACAAACAGGAACCATGGTAAAAGCTCGAGACTTCCGATTCACCATTCCAGTGTGTTTCCGCAAGAAGTCACTTCCCCGGGGGAGCCTTAGCTACCTGTGATCCCTGAGTGAACCATGTGGAGTTGGGATTGATGCAAAAAGCAAGAGGAATTTATTGTTCCCCTGCACTGGGGTCGTCCCAGACCCGAAGGAGAGGCGGTAACCGAGCTACGACTCTTGACTGTGTCCCTCTTAAAGACTGCCTGAACAATTGGAGCCTATGCATCCCCATCCCACATCAGAAAAGCCTGTCTTTCAATCCCCACAGTCTATGACAGTGGTGGATGATGTCTAAAGATATCAGACACACAGAACTTCAAATATATCTTATAGTTCCCTTGCATGCACCGTGAGCTACATGGAAAATTTCACACATGGTATCTTAACTCTCACCCAGAAAAGCCAAAATCATCCACTGTAGAGAGCTGTCTATGTACGTCAAAACAACTTCTCAGCAAGACAGCACGAGTCTGTCCTTCCAGAAACCAAGCTAAGGCAGGAGAACCACAAGTTGGAGGCCTATCCGGGCCTGTCTAACAATCATTTAAGAAATAGTTGGGGATGTAGCCCAGTGGCAAAGACGTTCTTGTCTAATTGCCTAGCATGGGCTACATGCTAAGTTTTGTCTCCAATATCATCTCCACCCCCATAAAAAAGTATTCTTTCTGCCTATACCCATCTTCAATTCTTATTCTTCAGTTATCATATCACTGTACCTAACTATTTAAGTGAGGACAGAGAGTTGTCATCATAGACTTCTAAAAACAGGAATAAATGGTTTATCTCTTGTATTTATCAAGAATTTACTTTGCTTTTCTGAAAAACTAATTTTCCCTCTTAATGTTTCTGTTTTGTTTTTCTTCCAATCTAATTGAGAAAGCCAGGATTATGCAGACACCACTGGCTTCCTGGGCCCTTTGGGGACATGAGGTGGAGCGAGGCTATGGGAGAGGGTCCAAAACCCCTCTAGCAATCCTGGAGTCAGTGCAATGCTGAGAAGGTTTGCACAGCCCTGACCCCAAGGGTTGTGTTTTAAGTGCTCACTTCAGACAAGGAAACCATTAGAGGCGGACCTGCAGAAGCCTTTGTTTTGGAAACATAATGACACAGCTATGCTCTCCCAGCTAGCATCTCTCAGACACTGAGCTCTTTATTTACCTGTGCGGCTCTGACTAACCAGGGGCAAGGTGCTGCCAGCTGCCCGCTAGGATGACTAACCGGTGTCCTGCCTGGACTTGAAGCCTCAGACCTGTTTTCTTCTTTCTGCATACTTTGCTCCACACGCGTCCCCTCCCGCCCCGCACTCCAGGTCTCCGGGATGTTGCTGGCAGGACTGAGGGAACAAAGCCGGCTCTGAGAGGCTCTGCCGCGGGCCAGACCGCCTGCAAGTCCCTGCACTGCCCAACGTTCCACGTTGACATGTCGAGCCCTGAGAGACCTTCCAGTGAACCACCTAGGTTCCTAGTGTCACAGAGAAGCAAAGAGCCCTACGCACTGAGATGTCTAGGATGCTCCAACCTGCGATCTGCAGCCACCTATTCACCATGCCATCCACTAACTCTTGGAAGAAATTCACTGCAGGGCTCACGCTTGCCTTCTTGTGTCTTGTGTCAAGACCAGTCAGATTCTAATTACCGCAGTGGGTTTTCTAATTGCAACATCATGAGAACTGGCATGGGGATAAAGCACTGTTAACTTCTTAACGTCTAACTTAACTATTTTGGTTTTACTATGGATCCTACATAGTCCCACAAAATCCAGTTGTGTTTAAGTTTTCCGTTCCATTCTTACGTGTCATACAGGCTAAAAACGAGAATTATCTCATTTATGAATATATAAACTGATATTCAAGGTTTACCATTGTTTGCCTAGTCAGGATAGGAGAGGTCCACTCTCAGCACTGTGGTATCCTGCCATTATCAGGAAAACGTGCTCTCGGATGTCCAATGTCTCATCTAGGAAATACTTGACCCAGTAGGTACACCATCCAGACCAACTATAACCAAAACTTGACTCTAATTTTCCTCCCAGTATAGTCCCCATTACAGCGCCCAAGCCCTCTGTTTCTTACTTGGCTCATACTAGTAATGGTTGGAGAGGTACTTATCTTGCAGAACAACTACCCAGTTGCAACCAGGCACTCTGCAGGTATCAATGCTCTGGAGGCTGTGGAGCACACAACTGTAAATGCAGCCTGGCTTTGCTGCAGCCAGTAAAGGAGTACATGTGCTTCTCTGGAAACAAGCAATCTCAACAATGACATTGTTATGAGACCATGATTCCTGCGTTGAAAATCCACCTTCAAAATTAACCTTGGGGGTCTAGATAACTTGCAGAATCCCTGTAATAGAAGCCTGATGAATAACTGTTTTGTTTCAGCAATTTGACTGCGTATTAAAAATTACTCTTTGGAAAGAAAGCCCGGGCCTAAAAGAGACAAGTGCTATGCTTCTACTTTATTTGCTAATTACTGCAAGGAAAGTTGGCTGTCTCGATGTGAAACCTGATTTCTGTGACTCTGTTTTCCTCTGGCTTCTTGAACTAATGAATCAACTTGTGCTGATTTGGAAACTTATGAGGAGCCAACTTATATGTTACACTGGGGTAGAGTATTATTTTGTCAGTAATAAACGTTAGTAGCTTAACTAGATCTTGAAACATAAAGTTCCTTACTGGTAATTTATAAATAAATAAATAAATAAGTAAATAAGTAAATAAAATGGGTAGCAGATATAGCAAGGTAATAAAATGATTTCAAGGCTACATAGTAAGACCCAGTCTCAACAAAATAAAAAATAAAGATAAATTAAAAGGGCTGGACTTGAATATTTATGAGAAGACTTCCTTCTGAAAAAAATCTTCAAATGAGGATCTGTTAAGTAGCCATGTATGAGACATAACCCTGAGGTCTATTTACCTTCAAGGCTTTTGTTTATCTTGGGAAAATAAAAGATGGTTACTGAGTTGATTGTGAGAAATTACAGGCTAATGGCATGGTAACATTTACATGGAATGTAGCAGGCAACTCTTTTATAAACCTTATTGAACAAAGGACAATTAAGGGTCTATTCTAGTTTAATAAATCTTTCTCAGAGTTTCATAAAGAGGGTGTTTCTTAAAGGCAGTCAATCTAGTTCAAATTCTAGTAAGTCTGTGACTTTATTAAAGACAAAAACTGAAAAAAAAATTCATTCTTCTAACAGTTATAATGTCAACTGTGAAGGATGTAAATGCTAGATTTTAGAAATTTACTGAGAGTTATTTCTTCTTACCCCAATGAGGACACAGTGTCAGGCTGACACCGTGTCATCAGCACCTGCACCGTGCTTAGTGAACAACTTTAATTCACCCTCATTAAAACCCCAGGGGCATCATGACCATGTACAGGTACCCCATTAAGGCTGGGCTTGCTTAGAGGCACCAATGAAAGAATCTCTGTAGGAAGAAAGGTCCCAGTGTCCTTGATCATCTTTGGGTTTCTTTACTAACATAAATTAATCTGTGCATGGCTATTTAGAAACTATTTTAACAACATATGGATGCAGCTGTAGCTGTTAGTGTTTGATATAATTTTGAACTTGAAGTGAACTATACTTTCCCTTAAAAGGGCTAAGCAGCTTCCTGCTTATCTGTTAATGCAGAAGTCAAATACCATAAATTGATAATAAACATGCTGGCTTGAAAAACAAGACACACTCTACTTGATCTTTGCTCCTTTTTTTTTTTTTCTTAAGAGAGAACTTTCATGGGTTCCCAAGTAGGAGCTTAATGCGCAAACACCTTTAGATTCAAAGCACTATTTCCTTTCAAACTAGAAATAGAATAAAAAAAAAGTAGAAGGATATTCCTCAAATGTGAATGTGGTTCACTCTATGATTAAGAAAAGTATTACAGCTGTAAGCAATCTATTGAGTTCACAAGAAAAAAGAACAGAAAATGTTTAACACAAGAAATCTGGAAATTGTTGGTTTGCCTCCTTTGAAAAATGTATCAACTATACCATGTACGATTCCAGCTCTGACCCACACAAGGCTATTGGATGTATAAAATATTTCTAGGTCTACTGAAGCATGAAAATTTATTTTCACTTCACTTTACTTAAAATTAAATGCCTGGAAATGGCTACTAGCTGTTGGTTTCAGTCACAGGCCTAGTGTAGTAGCAAAACAGAAAGTGTTAAAGAAGCGTTACTCCATGTATCACTGCACCATGAATAAAAGAAGCAAAAACAAGAAACGCAAGGCATAATATAAGCAGAATAAAACTGACAAACACACGAAGCCCTTATTTTAGAGAAGAGCAGACGCTGCTCTAGGGGGTTTTTCAGTAGACAGCCTAATCACAAAGCTGCAGAAATAGAACAATCACAAAGTCACCAGCTTTCTGGTGCCGTGTCAAAATAGCGGAAAACAAACAAACAAACAAACAAACAAGCAAACCTCATAATTTAGGAGGAAGAAAGGTTTCTTTTACCTCATAGTTTCAGAGATTCGAGTCATGGTAAGCAGACTTGGTTGCCTTCGTGCTGGTGGAAAGGGAGCAGATTACAGACTGCCCTTGAACCTGAGGGGGTCTGCTGATCTCTTGCTCTCTGGGAATCCCACGATGACATCACTTCCTTCCACTAGCATCGCCTCCTTCATGTCTACCTCCTATTTGTCAAATGAAGGCATATGAGTCTGGGATCACTTTCAGTTAAAATTCTCACAAGAGCTAAAGTGATAAACAGAGAAAATGTGGTGTGAAGCCTCCAGGGCCAGATGTGGGCAGGCAGTCCAGTGAGCACATGGCAAGCTCCTTGGCAATGGGACATTGCTCTTGTAGCTATTTGAAAGATCAGGTCTAATTTTTCAAAGAAGTCTGTCTAATATCATAGCTGCTGGTGGATTTACCGAAAGTGACAGAGTTTCTTCCTATGGAGGGCTGTCCTTATCAATGTTCCTAGGGTCTCTAATTTAGCAGTTTTAAAATCAGACCTGTCTTTCACTATGTATCTTGTCCCTAATCTTTTTGCATGGACCTCCTTCTCTTACACAATCCTCTCTGCCATTCTCCCCATTTGCAACTGAGGTAAAATGTGTTACATGCTATTCTAACTCCATTTTTGCTGTTATATATACATATATACTTATATACATACAGCCTACAATATAACTTACTGAAGACAGGTGCTTCGGGTGTGAAAAGGAGGAGAAATCATCATGTACCAAACATCATCTTCTACTGAATTTTGGACCAGACAATGTATACATAAACGCAACAGTACAAATCCTGTCATTTAAAAACATGAGCAGCTTGTTCAAGAACACTGAGCTCATTAGTAGCAAACCTGGGAATTATAATTCAAATAGGTAGATTCCACTACTTTGTTAGCTACAGTAAACATGTATCCTCTGCCATATTTCACTTGTAGAATGGTTGTAACATAAACCAAGAAATGCTGGTTTTTATATACCCATGTGCCACAGAAAAGGGCTCAAGAACTCAACAAAGCTAAAGATCCTTTGGCTTTCAAAAAGAGTAAATGACTGACAGAAAACAATCATGTGTTATTTATGGAAACATAAACAGATTTCAGTATAAGGTAATTGGGTATTTTATTCAACTACCCTAATTTTTAAAAGAATTTTTTCAGAGTAGATAGATGGTAGGAAAAATGTCAAAGTTTTTAACAAAAATCTGCGTACTGACTATCCTTTTCTATCCTCCTAAAACCTGGAATGTGAGGCACAGATGCTCTGCACCTCCCACCCCAGGTTCTGCCCTCCCAGGTCATCAAAGCCACTTACTACACTGATTCTAACTAAACCTGGAGGGTAAAAATGTCCCAGTCTTGCCCAGCCTCCACAGGGATTAGGGAACTGCCAGCAGAGCTGAGAAACAAGCTCAGGAATGTGAAAGCTGTCAAAACAGAAATAGCAAACAGGTCACCTGCTGCTAGCCCACTCAGGTGGAAGGTGTGCTCAGTCTTCAGAGCTGGACTAGGAAGGAGAAGCCCACATCTGTAAGTGTGGAATATGCTGCCCTGAAATGGCTTAATCCACTGCATGTGAGAAGGGCACTCTTGTCTTTGAAATGTGGCCAAAGGATGACTTGTTGCTACAGCCCGCTATCCTTGTGGCTGCTCAGCAAGGCCTGCTCTGCTATTCCCAACAAACTGGAGACTTTATAGTCTTTATAATAAGTGATGAAGGGAGAAATGTGAAGATACCGTACACTACTCACCTGACTCCCCTAGAGAACATGGTCTTCAAAGGTCTGTCTCAAGTTAGAATAGCACCCAGCTTGTCTAAGGAGACAAGAAAAAGCACCCCCACACAAATTTACACAGTCACATAGATACGAATACACATACATGCACACATATTAATATGTGAACACATTTATCTACATACACAGGTATATATACATTCATGTAAATATGCACAGATATATATGCATACATGTATACTTGCATAATGTATCAATATAAATTTATACATATATGTATATGTACACTTATCCACCTCTATGTACCAAGATACACATATGCACATACAAACTCATATACAAAAAAAAGTTCACCAACTGAAAGGGTTTTGTGGTGAAAGAGTGTCTTGGCTATAGGGGGCTGTGGTGGCTTGAATGAAAATGGGCCCCATTGTCTCATAAACAGTGGCATCATTAGAAGGTCTGGCCTTTTTGAAGTAGTATGGTCTTGTTGGAAGAACTGTGTTACTAGGGAAACAATTTGAGGTCTCAGAAGCACAAGCCAGGCCCAGTGCTGCTCTTCCTGCTGCCTTCAGATCAAGGTCAAGCTGTAAAACTCTCAGCTGCCTCTCCAGCACCATGTCTGCCTCCATACTTCTTGCAGTGATAATGGTAGACTAAACCTCTTAAGCCTGTAAGCCAGGATCAATTAAATATTGTTTCTTTATAAAAATTGCTGTGGTCATGCATCTCTTCACAGCAATAGAAAGTCTACAAGAGACGTGAGAAGGCTGGGCCGATTCCATTACAGGTTTCAAATTGGCAGTTCAGGAGATGATCCCTAAGAACTGGGCAAGCCCAGGCAAACCCAGGCAAGTCAGTTACTCGAAAAAGACCCCAGTCTTCAGGCAGCTAGTCAGAAACTGCCCAAACATCAGGAGCTGCCCTACCACTTGGCCTGAGGCAAGGACAATGGGTCAACAGTAGTTTCCAGACTTCCTCAGCAATAGTTTCCAGTCCCCATACCCTGGTAATGGTTCCAGAATGTCCCTAGAGATGGACTCAACAGACAAAGATAGAGGTTACCTACCCCGAAAATTTTCCTAATGTGCTCTAAATCAGTCTTTCGAGCTCACTTCAGGGTCTTACTATCTTAGTAATGAGAGACCCCAGCATGCTGGACTACTGTGGAGGAAAACACTCTTTGAGTTTACATACTACATGAATCTGGAATATCATTTTTTGGAGAGTTATGGGCCCTTACGGTTGGTACTAGGGAATGGGATATGGCTGTTCTAGGTCTGCCAGTGTTTTCGCCTGGAAAAATATGGAACACTTAAGGACTTTGGACTGGAAGAGCAACTGGACATTTTAAGTGAGTCTTAATGGGCTATGCATGTAAGTCAGTGGTGCTGAGAATGGTTTGAACTGTGAGGGCCTGGCTCAAGAAGCTTCAGAGGAGAATAATAGTATGTAGCCTAGAGATTGTTCATGTTCTTTTGGTGAAGAATGTGACTGTTCTACCCATGTCCAAAAAATCTGCCTAAGGCTAATGATCAAAGAATTACAGATTAACAGCTTTGGCAGAGGATAGTTCCAAACAACCTAGTATTGATTGTGTTGTACGGTTATTAGCAGCCAGTCTTAAGCAGATATTTAATGAAAAGAAGGAAACTGAGCAAAGAAAAATACAAAAATGTACATTTGGAGGAAAAGGGAGTGTAAACAGAGAGAAGAAAAGCATGATGCTAAATGGCCTCGGAGCAAGACCACATCCAGCTAAGCTTCCAACTTGTGAAAAGGAATGAAAGAACGGTGAAAAAGAATCAAAGAAAAGCTAAGGGCCAGGCATGGTGGTGCACACCTTTAATTCCAGCATTCAGAAGACAGAAACTGGGTCTACAGAGTGAATTTTAGAACAGCTAAACTTAGGCAGTGAACGAAACCACTAAAAGCTAATGAAAATGTAATTAAACAAGGTACTCATGCTCCAGCCCCAGCAAATAGCATAATTTGGTACCTTTGACCACACGGTAATCACCTTAAAGTCAAGGATACAGGAAAGGGGTTTTTAAATCTTCCTCTAGGTTTAAGGAAGGCAACTAAGGCCAGGTGTGTATTAGGAGTGACATGAAGTGACATGAGTAGCCTCCATGAAGGCCTACAGAGGCCATTGTGTGAAGGTGAAGCCTGGATTGCTTGGAGACCCCAAAATGTTGGGGATGCCAGAGCCATGGGATATTTGCCAAGGAAAGCTGTTGACAGGGAATGGAACCAGCCTAAGAGAAAGAATGTGTTGCAGTCAGCAAAGCTGAAAGGAGTTGGAGATCTGAAGAACACTTTGACACCAGACATGGAAATGCAGAGTTTGAAGTTTGCTCAGCTGAGTCTTGCTTTATTTGGTCCAGTAATTCATCAGCATGCTCCTTTTCCTCCTTTTTAGAATGGTTATATATATGTGTGAGTATATATATATATATATATATATATATATATATATATATATATATATATTCTGTGCAAGAATATGTTGGAAGTATGGGATCTGCTTTTCAATTTTTGTTTTACAGGGGATTGTAGTTAAGCGATTGCATGAGTCTCAGAAGAGACTTTGATCTTTAGACTTTTAAATATGGTCAGACTGATAGACTATGAGGACTTTTGAAATTGAACTAAATGCATTTCTGCATTATGATATGATTATGAGCTTAGGGGGG
Organism: Mus pahari; assembly: GCF_900095145.1. Classification (NCBI taxonomy): domain Eukaryota; kingdom Metazoa; phylum Chordata; class Mammalia; order Rodentia; family Muridae; genus Mus; species Mus pahari. The sequence goes on from NC_034601.1 coordinate 10,699,835, forward strand.
CCAGGGAGAGGAATGTTGTGATTTGAATAAGAATGGGCCCCCGTAAGCTCATAGGGAGTGGCACTATTAGGAGGTGTGGCCTTGTTGGAGTAGATATGTTCTTATTTGAAATCTGTCACTGGAAACAGGATTTAAGGTTTCAGAAGCTCAACCCCGTCCAAGTGTTATTCCTTTTTTTTTTTCCTGCTGCCTGTTGATTTAGATGTAGAAATCTCAGTTACCTATCCATATCATGTCATGCCTCTATGCTTCCCACCATGATGATAATGAATTAAAAGCCTGAGTTATAAGCCACGCTCAATTAAATGTTTTTCCTTTCTTTTTTCATATTTATTTTAAATTTTAATTATTTTTATTTTTGAGTAGACTAATTAAAAAGAACATGGAGCTGCTATCACTAACTTTACATTCTCCAGTTTCAGTAATCTTTACATGAATGTCATGATTACGTCTTTGTGCCTAAATAATACTCAGCTATTTATATATACCAAACTTCTACTATCCACTCAAAACTCCTTATGCTGTTTTTAGTCCTGGATATACTGATACCCTTCCTTGTTGGTGGGAAAGGATGCCATCCTCTCCGTATCCTCAACAGTACTTGGTCCTTTTCTTTCTTTTTTCCTCTGATTTAAGTTTTATTATATTATGATGAGAAAAGATACATAATTTCAATTTGTCTGAATTTGTTAACATTTAAAAAACATATTTTGAGTAAATAGACTTACATTATATTCTTCTTTTCCTTTTATACCCCAACTCCTCCCAGAAAGCTCCCCCTTCATAACCTGTAATACATTTAGTTTTTTATCATATGCTTTAAAATTTATAAAATATTGTAATAATAAAAATGAGTATTATAAAAGTTGTTTGATATAAAACAACAATCAATTGAACTGTCTTATGTAGATGTTTGTCTACAGCAATACTGAAAATACATACGTTTTTCTCAATATAAATTTTAAATAACTCCAAATATGTTAACTTTATGATATTTTAAAATAATAATTAGTTTTTTTAATGAACATGAATAGACAGCCTTTTTGTTTGTTTGTTTGTTTGTTTTGTTTTTAGTAGAGCTTAAAATCTTGGCTCTTACTGTAATACAAACACAAGAACAGTTTTTGTGCACTGGAGTCCATTGTAATAATGCTGTACTTGAATGTCCCTCACATTACCAAAGGATTTTTACCTCCATCTTAGTAGATAAGCTAAGAGTTGACAGTTCTGCTGTGCCAAGGAATGAGTTGTAGGCATGATTTTTGGATGCAGATTTCCTGCTATGGTCAAAACTATTTGACTTGAGTGATTGTTATCATTTTCAGCCTGCAGGGAACAGGTTACATTCATTTAAGAAATGGTGTGTGTATTAAGATGGTCTATCCATGAAGTCATTCATCAACTGTTCACTGAACAATGGTTCTGCTTGGAGGGTGGCACAGATGTTAGGTGAGGGTAAGATTCTGGTTCATTTGCTGAGATGATTTTGAAAAGCATTCATTTAAGAATAAGAGTAACTTATAAACTCTTCCTCTTGAAAATTGATACAATAATTATAAATATCAAGCAAGGCCTTCAGTCTCACTCTTTGCTGTTCTCTTGCAAGCCACCTCCCAAATTAATTGTCTACATTTATTTTGGCTGTATAAATAATTTTGAATTATGTAAGCTGTTCTGAAAAACATAGTATAGTGTAAAAACATCAAATAAACAATCCTACTAATAGAGAGGCTGAGATAGGAGACACATGATTTTAAGACCATTGTGTGGCACACAGCAGGACCCTCTCATGTACCAACAAGCAGAAAGTGCATATGGATTGTACAATATTGGAGAGTCCACGGGATCACAGCTGACAAATTTCTAATTCCTCATATTTTTGAATTTCAACTGATTAGGATATGTTGATAATTTCAATTTTCAAATTAAGAGATATTAAGGAAAAGTGATCGTTACTTCCTGTTAAATTTCTTGTTAGGTAGAATTATGTTTGTGTGGGTTTATTGAAAAATTGCTTTCTTGTTTCTTCTAGAGTATAGTTTCACTCCTTGTGTTGGTATCTTCCATCTATTTTCCTTGAAGGGCTGGATTTGTGGAAAGATATTCTGTAAATTTGGTTTTGTCATGGAATATCTTGTTTTCTGCATCTATGGTGATTCACAGTTTTGCTGGGTATAGTAGCCTGGGCTGGCATGTGTGTTCTCTTAGGGTCTGTATGACATCTGCCCAGGATCTTCTAGCTTTCATAGTCTCTGGTGAGAAGTCTGGTGTAATTCTGATAGGTCTGCCTTTATATGTTACTTGTCCTTTTTTCATTACTGCTTTTAACAGTCTTTCTTTGTTTAGTGCATTTGGTGTTTTGATTATTGTGTGAAAGGAGGAATTTCTTTTCTGGTCCAGTCTATTTGGAGTCCTGTAGGCCTCTTGTATGTTCATGGGCATCTCTTTCTTTAGGTTAGGGAAAAATTCTTTTATACTTTTGTTGAAGATATTTACTGGCCCTTTAAGTTGGGAATTCTCACTCTCTTCTATACCTATTATCCTTAGGTTTGGTCTTCTCATTGTTTCCTGGATTTCCTGGATGTTATGGGTTAGGAACTTTTTGCTTTTAGCATTTTCCTTCACAGTCGTGTCAATGTTTTCTATGGTATCTTCTGCACCTGAGATTCTCTCTTCTGTCTCTTGTATTCTGTTGGTGATCCTTGCATCTATGAGTCCTGACCTCTTTCCTAGGTTTTCTAACTCCAGGGTTGTCTCCCTTTGTGATTTCTTTATTGTTTCTATTTCCATTTTTAGAACCTGGATGGTTTTGTTCCTTTCCTTCACCTGTTTGATTGTGTTTTCCTGTACCTCTTTAAGGGATTTTTGTGTTTCCTCTTTAAGGGCTTCTAGCTGTTTACCCGTGTTCTCCTGTATTTCTATAATGGAGTTATTTATGTCCTCTTTAATGTCCTCTACCATCATCATGAGAAGTGATTTTAGATCTGAATCTTGCTTTTCCGGTGTGTTGGGNTATCCAGAACTTGCTATGGTGGGAGAATTGGGTTCTGATGATGCCAAGTATCCTTGGTTTCTGTTGCTTATGCTCTTATGCTTGCCTCCTGCCATCTGGTTATCTCTAGTGCTACCTGCCCTGGGTATGTCTGCCTGGAGCCTGTCCTTCCTGTGATCCCGGTTGTGTCAGAACTCCTTCAAGTCAAGCTATCTCTGTGATCCTGTGATTCTGGGATCCTGTGATACTGTGATCCTGGGTGTGTCTGAACTCCTAGGAGTCAAGCTGCCTCTGGGACCCTGAGATCCTGGTGTGACCATGCTCCTGGGATCCTGGGATCCTCTGATCCTGAGCATGATAGAGTGCCTGGGAGTGGAATTGCCTCTGAGTGTTGTGGAATTTACTCCCAAGGGTCTGTTCAGGGCGCCGGCCCAGACAGACTGAAAGGTACCCGTGCCACTGGTCTGGTGAAGTTCCTGCATGCCTGGGTCCCACCGGTCCCAGTTACTCCCAGTGCTGGGGACAGATGTTGTGTCCTTCTCACCTCTGATCCTCTGATCCTGGATGCGTTGGAGCGTCTGGGAGTGGAGTTGTCTCTGGGTGTTGTGGGGCTGGCTGTGGAGTTTTTCTTTATAAGAGCTGCTGTGGTCATGGCATCTCTTCTCTGCAGTAGAAATCCTAAGAAAGGGCCAAGGAATACTACAAAAATTATACCCCACCACAAACCTCACAGAAGAAATTCATTGAGGAGGAGGGGGATGCAAAATGGTTGCCTCTAAGAGGGGATGGAGACAGCAACAGGCCAGACTGTAATATAGGCCATTATAGGGAGATGTTGGAAATGTCACATTTGCCGTTTGTGATGGTGCGGCTCATGGTCCCGAGTCATTGAGGGTTTGTATCAGGGAATAGCTCCAAGGAACCTGGTTTTAGAATGTGATCAAAGGTATTCTGTCAATTCTTAATCTGGCTAACATTCATCTGTTTTGTTTATTATAAAAGATAGCAAAACAGGAAGGGGAACTGGTGAAATAGGAGTGAAGGCACCATGTTGTCTAGGCTGCTTCCTGCTATATGGGGATTGACGTCTTTGGGGCAATGTTAGTCCTTACTGTAGGATATATTCTATATTTGGGTATCAAAAGTCTCCAGCTCTGTGGCTGCGGTCTTATTAATTATTTGATTAGAGATTTGGTTTTAATTGTACATAGAAATTCATAAAGCAGAGTGTAATTTGTAAAAGCAGGAAAACAGAAAGGAAAGGGGTCAGGAAATGTAGTATTTAATTCCATATGGGTTCTCAAACGCCCAAAGGTGAGGTCCCCACAGCAGCTGCGGCAGATCAAGTCTTCAGTAGTTCTTTCTGTCTCCCTTTCAGTTCTAGAAACATGGCGTCTGATGTGGCTGACTCTGATGGTGTCATCAAGGTGTTCAATGACATGAAAGTTCACAAGTCTTCAATGCCAGAAGAAGTGAAGAAACGCAAGAAGGCAGTGCTCTTCTGCCTGAGTGAGGACAAGAACATCATCCTAGAGGAGGGCAAGGAGATCCTGGTAGGAGATGTGGGGCAGACTGTGGACAAGCCCTACACCACTTTTGTCAAAATGCTGCTAGACAAGGACTGCCACTATGCTCTCTATGATGCAACCCATGAGACCAAGGAGAGCAAGAAGGAGGACCTGGTGTTCATCTTCTGGACCCCCAAGAATGTACCTCTTAAGAGCAAAATGACTATGCCAGCTCCAAGGACGCCATCTAGAAGAAGCTGACAGGAATCAAGCATGGATTACAAGCTAACTGCTATGAAGGAGGTCAAGGACTGCTGTACCCTGGCAGAGAAACTAGGTGGCAGTGCCATTGTCATTTCCCTGGAGGGCAAGCCTTTGGGGGCCACCTCCAGCCCCCTGCCTGGAGCATCTAGCAAACCCAGACCTGCTCTTGGGTGTGGCAGGCTGCCCCTTTCCTGCCAGACTGGAGGGGCTTGGGGGATCCCAGAAGGGAGAGGGCTATCCCTTCACCCCAGTTGCCAAACATCCCTTCCACCCCCTGGACCAGCGTTCTCCCTCCATCCATGATGGTTCTGACCTTCCCAAACTGCTTTTGATCTTCTGATTCCTCTTGGGTTGAAGCAGAACAAGTCCCTTCCTAGGAACCCAGTTTGGGGAGAGCCTGTACTTTCTTCTTAAGGACACCACTTCTCCTCCTCCCTCCCCATCCCATGCTGCCAACTTCTAACCACAATAGTGACCCCGTGTTTGTCTGTTTAGTTCTGTGTATAAATGAAATGTGGAAATGACCCTTCCTGCACCAGCTGGTTGCCCTCCCTTTTCCCTTGATCTTGGCCATTCATGGAAGCAGGACCAGTAAGGGACCTTCAATTAAAAGAAAACAAAACCAAAAACAAAACAATAAAAAGGCCAACCAACAACAACAACAACAACAAAAAGTCCATAGACTGGAAGTATAGAGTTGTTCCTTACACTTTTGGAGGTCTGTTTGAAATTGTTGGGTGATTATTATTATTATTATTATTATTATTACCAATTTGTTGACATAGAAGCAACATTCCTTTCTGAGGAAGAGACAAAGATCAAAGACTATCTTTTTTAACTGTAAGGAGATCTTGTCCCTATAGGTCTTGGAGTACAACCTCAGCCAGGGAATCAGTTTGTTCTTGAAATATGAATATTGTTTGGGCCACCTGCTGGAGGTCCTGGATGAAATGGGAAGAAAACTGATAATACATTGTCAAAGAGGTGGTCAGTCCCACAGTCATGGTGGCGACACCTGCAATTATTCACGTGACAGCCAGAAGGGATAGAATTTGAACCATCCTTTTACTATGTTGGGTAGCTATTGAGTCCACAACTAGAATCAACAGGGGTTCTTATCCAGGTATCACCCCCAATTTGAGGGGGAAAAATACTAGCACATAAACTCCTAACCATTTTCTAAGCAACAGTAGACGCAAGTACTGCAGAAAATCAAGGAATTGTAGATGTTAGGGAATTGGGGCTGAGGAAAGATGTTGAGGGTTAGGGTTTTATAGCCGTCTAAAAAATTTAACATCCCTACAAAATGCATCCTAGATGCCTTAAAGCAACTCTCCATGCTAAAAAGGGGAGGAGATTTTGGCCATGCTGGACTTGGGTGGTTGGTGAATGGATAAGGTAAGATTATTTGACAAGGGTATAGAAAATGATGTAAGGGGCATTTCTGGGAGAGGGAAGGCGTATAGCCAGTAATCTTCAATGTGGCCAGGTTGGTGATACTAGGAAGCTAGTAGGCTAAGGTCAATGTCTGGAGGGAGGCAAGGATTCCAAAGTGGGAAATGATCTCCTAGAGAAGGCAAGCTAAGACTGTTTGAGCCTTTTTTTCCACGATAGGGAATATGTTTGCCAACTCTGAGAAGGTCGCCACCAAGACCAAAGCATGCCTAGTGTGTTAGACTGTGGGCATATGGGAAAAGTCAAGTTACTTAGTCCATTCTAGGGAGTCAGCATCTAGCCTCATGAGTAGGAAAAGGGGTTTGGTGGTAACTGAACTCAGAGTCTTAACAATAGAGAGATTTTACGAGAGGCAGTAATAGCCCTTAAGAAAGACAAATCATCAACAGTGGACTATAGATGGGACTTAAATAAGTGAGATGAGGATTGACTATTGGGACAAAAGTGCTGGTATAGACAGAACAGATTTGTCACTGATAGTAAAGATGTGAGTTAAAAAGCAAGGATGTCCTGTGATCGGTGAGATAGATCCAGACCTTCAAGGTCTACATCTATAGCTTCTTCTTCAGCTTGGCTATTTCCAGTAGAGATAATGGAATTATCAGTCTGGTGGAACTGACAGGGAACAATTCCAATAGCCATGGAGAGACAGTAGTCTTTTATCATGGCCCTGATTTGGTCTGAGTTGGTTATTGATCCTCTTTGTTGTAAGTAGTCTGTGTTCTTTCTAGATGGTACTGTAAGACTCTGGCAAGCTGTAGTTTACCAGGGATCCCCTGAGTGAGCCACACAGATCTGGGAATCAATACAAAAAGCACAAGGAATTTATTGATCCAGTGCACTGGGGTCATCCCAGACCAGAAGGAGAGGCACCCACCACACAAAGCTCGTTCAGTGAGCTTTTAAAACAGTATTCAGGGCAGCAGTCATTAGGCACAAAGTGATTGGCAGAACAGTGTGACTTTTTAAACTAATTGGTCTTCAGGGAATGAGATGTCAAGGACTTCCCTTGTCTGTAGATGGGCAATGAATGGTCTGTCCTGCTGAATGTGTCCCCACCCCCTGCAAGGGGAGTTGGTCCTCCACTCCCCTTGGTCTGAGGAATGTTATTCTGGAGGGGCAAGTGCTCCATGATCTTCCCAAAGTTCCTTAGTTGACCTTTTCAGTACCAGGAGACCAGAGGATGTAGAAGGCACATTTGGAGTCTGTGTAGATGTTTAGGGACTGTCCTTGTGCCAATTGGAAGGCACAGGTGAGAGGTTTTAGTGCATTCCACTGATTTTAGTTGTGTGGGAAGGGAGGGCCTGTGCCTCAACTGCCTTTGTATCTGACACTATTGTATAGCTCATTGTTTGGGTCTCCTTGTTTAAAATGGAGCTGTAGTCTGTGTCCAGGTGTAGATGACCTGAGGCAATGCATTCTTCTGTATGTGAGAGGAAGGAGATGGTTTCTGTAAGTTTTCAGTGAAAGAATGAGATGGGAAACGGTCTGCGTTTTGCTTGGGAAGAAGATTTGAGATGTATGTGAGCATTATTTCAAAGTAAGTGTGGTATCTTCTCCTAGTGTCACCTAGAGACAGAGGACCCTGGAAAGAGGTAAAGTTTATAGTTTTTTTATACATTAGGAGGTAAGACAGGTTATTGGAGGAGGAGATAGTGTTAGGTGTCCTGAAAGTTAGTTTTTTGGATTCACAAATAAGAAGCACAGTACACACTGAAGCACATATCACTAGGTGATAGATAGCATCTAATTTTTAAAAATACTATGCCACTGGTGGTAGCCTAGGATCCAAAGGGCATCCTTCCTTCTTTCCTTCCTTCCTTCCTTCCTTCCTTCCTTCCTTCCTTCCTTCCTTCCTTCCTTCCTTCCTTCCTTCCTCTTTCTTTCTTTCTTNNTCTTTCTTTCTTTCTTTCTTTCTTTCTTTCTTTCTTTCTTTCTTTCTTTCTTTCTTTCTTTCTTTCTTTCTTTCTGTACAGAGAGGGAAACAAAATGGGTTAAATCTAGAAGGTATAGCACCAGGGGTGCTTCTGAAAGGTCATGGTAATGAGTTTGAGGAGTAAGTAGTTCTAGGGTCAAGGGTCCCACCTCATATAGAGAGAAGGCAAAAAAAAAAAAAAAAAAAAAAAACAACTCACTTAAAAAAGAATTAATATCAGAGTCCCAAATGGAAAACACATACTGTCTCTTTCAGATTAGGAGATAGGGAGAATTGGTTCCTTGGCAAAGCCAGGGCTGTTTGTTTTGTTTTGTTTTGTTTTGTTTTTATCTCAAGCCATACAGAGCTGTGTCAAGGGAAAAATACATGCAAATTTGGCACCCCTGTTTCTGGGGTTCATAGTGTAAGCTAAGACACAGCTTTGCTCTCAAAACTAAACCAAACAACACATCAAGTAGCAAGCTCAGTCCTCAGCCTAAGATATTCTCAAGTGCTGCCTTGGAGATGCAGCTTAATTGCACTAATGTTAAAGGCCCCTGCTGCAAAATGAAACAGGCAAAGTCCTGAGCTCAGAGGGCAGAAAGCAAGGCTGCATGCCTCATGCAACCAAGGAATTATAGAGAATAAAATAAAGATATCAATGCTTCCTTAAGCAACTGGTTTTCTTCAACTTGGACTCCACAGGAATACAAGGACTGTTTAGCCTAGCATATAACACATATGTCGGCCTGACAGTAGGCTTACACAGTAAATATAAGGGAATTTAAAAGAAGTTAAATATAGGCAAGGACATTAATTTAATGTACATTAAAAGAAAGGGGATATAAATATTTATTCACAGAGATATTAATCTCCATAGAAGAGAGAAATAAATGGAAATTGTTTTAAATGTTTTTAAAGAGACAAGAATGAAGAAATAAATTCTGACCTTTGATCTCAATGCCTAGGAGACAAAGGCATGGACAGTTAGGTTTCTTATGAGTCTCAAGCCAACTTAATCTATAAACAAATCAAGGTCAGCTTAGACTATACAGAGAAAAACTCTCTTAATAAATAATAATAATTGTTTTTAATTGTTTTAATTATCAAAATGAAGGTGGTTATAAGTTTGGTGGTTATAATGGTTTTACCAATCCTCTATTTGAGTGGTCTAAGTAGAGCAGACCTAAATTGAACCAATCTATACTTTTGATGAGTTCTGGTTGCTAGACCAAGAACATGTTATTTTGGGAGAGCCTTGAGACATCACACCCAGGCCTAATACCTCCAGTTGACTTAGACCTGGCCATGGAGGACTGAAGAGGCTTGGGCTTCTTAGACCTAACCACCGTCATTTCTAACAGGGAGCATTGAGTAGTCACTATGGTATCAGAGCAGTGATCTCCTTCATCCTGGACATAGGACCTAGGTTTTGGAGACCCATCTTTTCTGATTGTTTCTCTGTTGTCAGGTTAGGAAGACAACCTCACCAACCTCACCAAACCCCACCACTTGGTTGCATTTTTAGGGATATTGCACTCACTTGGTCCTTTTTTGCAGTATTAACCTGCCTATCACCTTACTGGGAAGGGGTCTTCTAGCCAAAGTGGGAACCTCTATTTCTTCAGCCCCAGTTGTGGGTTAAGACTGGTATGGGGGATGGGGGAGGGCTCATTAGCAAAATCGAAAGTCAGTTTGGTTTTTATAGCTAGGAATCCTTGAGTAAAGGAACAGGAAGAACAGAGAGAAGGTTTAGAGTAGAAGTATGAGAAAACATATAGATAGGGGATCTCTTTACATTTCTCTTATAACTCACAGTAGTTATAGAGGTTCCAAAATATACTGGGATCTAGGGTGCTGTTAGGTGGCCATTTTGATTGATTAAAGAATTTTAAGTCCAGATTTAACTGCCAAGTCAGATTAAGTTTAAAGGCCTTTAAGTCAGACAGAAGGTGAAGGCATCAGAAGTTCTTTAAGAAGCATCCAAGAGGGACCCTAAAGGTATGGATGATGCAGTTTCTATGGATAAGAAAGAGATGAAGGTTCTAAGCCTGTAGCAAAGGGCATCACCAGGACTCAGGGTAGACCAAGAGAAGACCAGGTCACTCAGTGAATTATCACCACACTCAAAGGAGGTCAGGACAAATAACCCAAAGAGACTCAATGCCCAGAACCAGGACCTTTAAGTGAAGTCAAAAGGCAAGATTCTGAGCTCAGAAATGAAGACTCACCCAAGGGCAAGGGTCAGAAGTAGGATAAATAAAGAGGGCCAACCATGGTTTTAAAGATTGTGGCTGGGGATAACTTTGCTCTCTAAAGTATCAGAGGGTTGCCAGCTCAACAGTCATTTCTTTGGACTCCAGGGTGTTTTTAATACCAGTTTGTCAGGGATGAATGCACACCCAAGTGGTCTATGAGCTGGAAGGTGATTGTGGGGAGAGTGGACAGGTAGCATTCCAGTCTGGCTCAGAACCCACAGGGGAATCCAACATTGGGAGAGCCTATCCTAGTCATAGAACCATTTTTTTGTTTGTTTGTTTTCATTGCTAAAGAGTATCTCAGTGATTGAGGGCCAAGGGATACCACAAAAATCACACCATACAACAAATTTCATACAAGAGAAATGGGGTGGAGATGCAAAATGGCTGCTTCTCAGCAGGGATGGAGACAGTGACAGGACAGGCCACAATGGCAGGCTTTATAGGAGGTGTGGAACATGTGCACAGGGAAAAATACAATAGTGAAAATGTTTTGCATTGGCTACTAATTGGTGCTGAGTCATTGAAGGCAGGATGGAGGCTAGAGGGTCAGGGAGCTCTGAGGAGTTTGGTTGTAAAATGTGAGCAAAAGTAGTTCTTAGTAACTGTGGTACATTTACACAATGGAGTATTACTCAGCTATTAAAAACAATGAATTTATGAAATTCTTGGGCAAATGGATGTATCTGGAGGATATCATCCTTAGTGAGGTAACCCAATCAC
>NC_034601.1:10711639-10728092 GCF_900095145.1 Mus pahari
GGGTATAGGGAACTTTCAGGATGGCATTTGAAATGTAAATAAAGAAAATTTTAAAAAAGTGCTTCTTAGTGTGCTCAATACGAACTATGAACTATGCCTATAAAGATGTAGCTGCATTCCACAAAGATGCTATCACTTCCAAGGAGGAGAAAAGAAGATCTCTGAGTGGAGAGCCAAATGGAAACTCCTTTCTAAGAGCAGATGGATGACGATTCAGATCTGAGGGTATCCTCCCTACTCAGCCATTCACCACTTAACCTCAGGGTATGATGGTCTGATGGCCACTGTTTCAAACCCCAGAGGGAAACTGTGTGTAGGCTCTACCTCACTCACATTCCCATGGCTGTAGCTGAGGTTCTATGCTAGGAGACCTTCTACATATCCAATGAGTTTCTTGATAGCATTGCCTCCAGGCACCATGTATATACTTATCCACTGGCCCCGTGTACACTGTGGTACTAACCAGTGTGCCTGCTTCCCCCACTATTATATGGCAGTTTATGGAAAAATTAAAAAAGCATCAAGAGGGTAAGGCAGCAGAGCAAAATGAGATTACCAGACAGGATCAATGACATCATCTAAGATGCATTATTGTACATCAGTTTTCTCCAAAGCATCATAGATACCATGTGAAAGGCAAACACAATTGTACCACAAACTCACCATGTGGTCACTGAGAAATAATACCACTACCGTGCAATACCCAGTACTGACTCTGTTCCCTCCACACTAACAGGAAATTTGAAAAGAACATCATGAAGGCAACCCAGAACATCCAGAACTGTACCCCACACAACCAGTAATCACAGGCAGTTTCATGGAACACCAGTGTGAATACGGTGTGGCTTTTCCTGGGAAGGATAAATGAAAGTCTATTTACCCCACATATGGTACCAATAATTGACCAAAGAAATGATTCCGCTGGCCTACTGATCTAGTGACTTTACTGGGGTTGCTCACAGGAGAACGAAAACTCACCCCTAGCTAGAGTAATGCTTCACAAAAGCTGTATTGCTGCGGTTCAGCAATGACTTTGTTATCAACATACCAGGAGGAATTGTCCTCTTCTCAATAACTGTCTAATGTTTTTGTTACTTAGAAAGTGGCCGCATTGATACTATAATCTTTCGAGGGTTCTCAGACTTGCAGGTTTTTTGCTAACTTCAGAATCTTATGAGCTCTATAACTGTCTTGGCCCTTGGAAGGAATGTTCCTATATGGAGAAAATTGCTACCCGGTGCTTAGATTCTTTTTTTTTAGTTTTTAGTTAGGTTCTCTGAGCCCTAGAGGAGTGATATTGTTGTGTCATAAATATCTCATGATGGAGTACTGGTCCTCTATGCTACAGCAAGCCACTTATTTCTAAGATCTTGATGAATCTCTGCAGTCACCACTAACCAATTGCAAAAAATAAATTTTCTTCCAGAATGGAGGGTCAAAGAAGTAGTCTATGACTAGGAACACTTCATAAAGAAATTTGACATATGGATCACATCCATTTATCAAATTGATAGCAGTAGCCTCCTGAGTGGTGCTTATAACCCCTCTAGGCACAAGATTTTATCTTGGCTCATGTGTGATTTCTTCCTGGAGAATGGGCCTTAAATTCAATAGACAGACATCTGGCTATACCAATAACAGTTGTGCCACCATTGTACCAACTAATATCACCTGGCATGTCAGAAGAGGAGAATATAGAGTCCATAATCAAACAGGACTTCTAGTAAAAATTCTCTCCAGCCAACGTGCGTAGTGCCTTCATGTAGTGTGAAGGCCAGGTAGCGGGGTGAGCATCTCTGATTCAGTATGAGCTTGACTTTTCTTTGTCCTACTTACTAAGTGTGTAGCATCTAGAGTAAAATGGGCCTTACTATATAGTTCTGGTGTGAATTGTGGTGGTTTAAAAGAGAAATGCCCCCTATAGTCTCATGTGTTTAAATATGTGGGTCTTTAATTGGGCACCATTTGGAGAAGTTATGGAAACTTTAGGAAGTGTAGCTTTGCTAGAGGAACTTCATCACTGAGGATGGGCTTTGATAATTTAGAGCTTTACCCAAGGAGATATGAGCAATACAGTTGGTAGAAAAAAAATAAGTCATTAAAAACACCAACAGCAACAGAAACAACATACCTATAGGATAATCAAGAGTTCATATTACATAATTAAACCTTTTTGTAGCAGTTGTACAGAATCTCCTAAGACAATTGCTATCTGCTCCAAGAAACTTTTAGAATTGGTCATGTACAACTAAAGGTATAATAAAACAAAATATGTTAGCAAGGTCTAATACATCACGAACAATGAATGTGTTGAATGTGTATGTGTGTGTGTGTGTGTGTGTGTGTGTGTGTGTGCATGTTTGTGTCTATGTGTATATATATATATATATATATATATATATATATATATANATATACACATATATATATATGTAGAAAAACCTGACATGCTTATTACTAGATGAGAATAACTATTCTGCAAAGGCAGTTGTATAGCATCTAGAAAATGCCAATCTATATAGACAGTACGAAAGTCAGTGGTTGCTAGAGGCTAAGAGAAGGGAATGATGTACAGAAGTGCTGAGTAGAGTATAGAGGACTATGGAGGACAATAAAACCACTCTAAATGTGGTAATTATGTTGGGCAAATGCATTTATGGATCTATAAAATTCACAATGTGTATAACACCAAGAGTGACCTCTACCTCAAATAACTCTAGAGGATAAGGCTATGCCAAGTGAAATTTATTCATTGTAACAAATGTTCTTCATAAGTGCAGGATATTGATAACTGGGAAGGCTATGCATATTCATTTCTGACGAAGCCTTTGTCATTGTGTACTTTCTATTACTATACCTAAATGCCTAGTGTATAGATTGTACAATTTATAATAGAAAAGAAAATCATTTATAACCATTGTAGAGGTTGGTCATTCCAAAATAAAGGATGACAAATCTAGTGAGAGCCTTTTGTTCCAAGCAAACCAGCAGAAATTATGGGCATGTCATACTAACAGAATGAATATGCCAGAGAAAGATGTTTTCATAATAGGGCCACTCCCTCCACAATTCATTAATTTTTTTTTTATACATGAATGGATTAGTCTATCATCTAGGGGAAAGCCCTCATGACTTATCACTTGATAAGGGCCTCACCTGTACTGATCCCTTACTACTTCTAAATGGGGACTAAATTTCATCATGTGTTTGTTGATATCATGAAAGACATGATACCCCTTTAGAAGTGAAGTATGTCTGCGCGGAAATGGGAACTGTAGACATCTATAGATTATTCTTACATAGTACACACATCCCTCACACAGGCTACATGGTTCACACATAGCCTGTTGCAATGCCAGTTACTAGGTTCCATGCCCTTATGCAGTCACAGATGCTGTTACCCCTCTGGGAGCTACTCATCTTTACTCAGCTGGCACTTTCTACTTTTCATAATTATGGGCCATGTCTTTGCTCATTCATATTTACTATTTCAGGCATTTATAAGTTCATTACAATATGCACTTACAGAATTGTTCATAGCCAATTTCTTTCGCTCCCTCTCTCCGAGTCTCTTATCTCCCATACTCCCCCAAAGGGATACCAAAGGCACAGTTGTGCTCAGATAAGTTGGACTCAGAAAATAACCAAAGATAAACCAAAAGCCAAGGATAATTGGCTGGTGCTGTCCTGTGTTTTACACTGCTGGTAGAACTCTATATTAATCTTGTTTTGTTACCGTAAGGCCCACACAGAAACCGTGTAAAATTATTGACTTGTTAGCCATTAATTGTATATGAGTTAATAGAGACTCAGATTAAGTGATTTGTCCAAGGCTACCCAGGAGGGGTGGAATGGAGATGACTTCTGACCTCATGAGTCTTCCCCATATTTTATCTATATTAAGGTATGTTTCATGCTGCACACACACACACACACACACGCACACGTACACGCACACGCACACACACACACACACACACGCACCCCTTAAATATTTAAAGTACATAATATGATGCCTAGATATATGTATTTCTTGTGGAATATATTGCAGCAACCAAGCCAATTAACCTGCCTATCATTTTATATTACAGATTGATGTTCTGAGTGTGTCATAAGAACACTAAGATCCACTCTTGTAAGGAATTTAAGGATTCAGAATTAATTACAGTCACAACCACATATAGTACATCTTTAGAATTAACAGTGACTTCATTTAACTGAATATTCGTGTCTTCTGGCAGAATTTTGGCAACAACTACCCCATTCTATGTCATTCCCTACCTTCTGCAAGACCCTACCCTTTGCTGACAGTCTTGCCTGGCACCCTAACACCTACAGAGAGCTTACCAAGCTGTAAGACCCCCCAACCATAAAATATATACAGAGGACCTAGATCAGACCCATACAGGCTCCCTGAGCCTTGTGACCTCACTCGAGTTTTGGTCAGTTAATTTTGTGGGCCATGTTCATATGTCGTCCTTGTTCTGATTTCTCCAGTGCTTCCTCCACCACGCTTTACCAAATATTTGGCTATGGCACTCTGTATCTCTTCCTAAAGTTGCTGAATGAAGGAAGTTTCTCTGGTGTCTCTGATGACAATTATGCTAGATCCCTACTCATCTTGTAGGTATGACAAATTGTAGGCCTAACTTTTTTTGCGGGGACAGGCTGGCTTGGTGTCTGAATCCCTCCACTTGAGGCCTTGTTTGGTTACAGATAGCGACTGGTAGTGTCCTCCACTACTATGAACCTTTGCTAGGGTCACCCTGGTAGATTCTACACACACACACACACACACACACACACACACACACACACACACACACCCCAATTCCAGTCATGTCTCCCAATCTTCTCTCCCTCCATCCCCCATAGCCACCTATTCTTCCCATGCCTAACCTCTACTGATCCACTGATGAAATCTATCCTCTTCCCCTTCCTAGGGAAGTAACCCTCCTTGTTACTTATCCTCCCTAGGTTTGGTTATTGTAGCATGATTATACTTTACTGTCCACTTACAAGGGAATCCATACAATATTTGGCTTTTTGGGTCTGGTTACGTCACTTAGGATGATTTTTTTTCTAGTTCTATTGGGCAGTGGGTAAGGGGGGAATAAAGGGAGTGGGAGAAAACCTGCATCCCTCCAGAGTTCTGGTGCTCTGGTGGGCGGATGCAGAAGCCTGCTGCACACGTTCCACTCAGCCCTGGTGGGTATCTGACTGTGGGAAGCCGCTGGACCCCAGCTCAGCTGGTGGTGGACAAAGGGCAATCTTAGGTACCAGGTTCTTAATCTCCAGCATCCCAGACATCAATGGACACCTCAGAAGAGCTAAGAACAAATGGGGGCCCCAGGGGCAGCTTGGTCATCCCCAGGACAGAAGCGGGGAGAGGGCAGGGGGAGAGGGTGATGCTGGGTGGTTCCCACACAGGAGAGAGTCCTTGGTCCAGTCTGTGGCTGGAACACAGGAAGGCCTTCCAGCGGGAAGTTAGATGCAGCTCATTAGGGGAAAGCCTATCCCATCGTACAAGCACTGTGGGTCTTGATGAGCAGACATAGTCTATGGTTTTAGAGCTTTATTGTAGAAAGGCACGGGAAAAGAGAGAAGGTAGAAAGGGGAGAGAGGCTGGCCATGGGGGGAAGGGAGAGAAAGAAGGAGGGCTAGAGAGTAAGAAAGGTGAGAGCTTAAAAGAGAGTGAGAAGGGGCCAAGAGGCTCCTTTTATAGTGGGCTGGGCTATCTTGCTGTTGCCAGGAAACTATGAGGAGGAGCATACCTGGCTATAGTCAGGTAACTGTGGGGGTGGATTCTAGCCAGAATGCCAGGAGCTTGGGACATTGTCTGCATGACTGATAGTCACACACCTCTCCTGCAGGGGCTGTGGTGGCGGTAAATTTGACAGGAAGGAGCCAGGGGTCCAGGGGACATGATCGAACACCTTCCATCCCATGTAGGTGGAAATCACCACCCATTGGGTTCCCCAGGGTTCTAGATCTTTGCTTGACTGGAGACCAGGCTGTCTGTGTGAAGCCCACTGCCCCACATAGGTCTATCCATTTACCCACAAATTTCATGATGTCATTTTTTTTTTAAATCTGAGTATTACTCCTTTTTGTAAGTACAACATATTTCAAAATCCATTCTTCAGTTGAGGGACATCTAGGTTATTTGCAGTTTGTTGATGCTGTGAGCATAGTTGAGCTGTACAAATACAGTTGCCATGAACATAGGTAAGCAAGTGCCCTTATGGTAAGATGGAACATCCTTTGGGTATATGCCCAAGAGTAGAATAGCTGGGTCTTGAGGTAGGTCAATTCCCATTATTCTGATAACCTGTCATATTGCTTTCCAAAGTGGCTATACAAGTTTGTACTTCCATCAGCAATGGAGAAATCTCTTGATGTCTTTATATATTTGCATGTTAGCCCTCTGTCGATGAAAAGTTGATCAAAATCTTTCCTCATTCTGTAGATTGCTGTTCTGTCCTATTGACAGTGTCCTTTGCCCCACAGAAGCTTTCAATTCGATGAGGTCATGGTTATTAATTGTTAATTTTAGTGGCTGCACTATTGGTCTCCTGTGCAAGTATATTCAGAACTATTCCCCACTTTCTCTTCTATCAGATTTAGTGTTTCTGGTTTTATGTTGAGATCTTTGATCACATAGATTTGAGTTTTATACACCATAATAGATATGGATCTATTTTCATTCTTCTACATACCAACCTCCAATTAGACCAGCACCATTAGTTTTCTCTTTTTCATTGTATAGTTATCAAAATTCAGGTGTCCATAGGTGTGTCGATTTGTTTGGTTCTTCAATTAGATTCTGTTGACCAACCTGTTTTTGTGTCAATATCATGACTTTATTATTATTATTATTATTATTATTATTATTATTATTATTGCTCTGTAGTATAACTTGAGATTAAGGATAGGAACTCTTTTCATCTTCCAATATCTTCTTCAATTTTCTCCTTCAAAGATTTGAAGTTTTTATCATACAGGTCTTTCACTTGCTTGATTAGAGTTACTCCATGATAATTTATGTGACTTCTGGCTATTGTGAAGGGTATTGAAGTGAAATTTTCTAGTTGTGTTCTGTGACACAGTCTCACGTGATGTTTTGCTAAAGCAGACTTATGTGATATTTTGCTAAGGCAAGACCTGTGAAAGGACACATGACGTTTGGAAAGAGTATGACTCAATGGACAGGCATTCCAGCTGGTCCTGGTCACTCAGGCTGACTTGTGCAGATTCTGTGAAAGCCTGACTGTTTCTGCGGGGTGGTGCCATCACTGCTGATTCTTGTTTGGTGAACTGGACTGTCGGTATCCTGACACTATTGAACTGGACTGCTGGTATCCTGACAACAGAGATTGTAATCACCCCCAAAGAACTACTTCTAAACAGGTTCATATTCTCTTGTCCTATTTACCATCTTTTTGCCCCTACCTTTTGACAGTGGCCTAGAAGGAGGTCGAAGCGTTTGAGAACTTACTAAAGTAGGTTTTGAAAAATCTAAGCATGAGGGTGTGGTTTCTCTGATTTCTTTCCCAGCCCCTTTATCATTTGTACATAAGAGGGCTACTCAAGGCATCTGACTGGTCCTAGTCACTCCCACTGACTCATGCAGATTCGGAGGAGTATTGGTATCAAGACCTTTTGAAAGTCTTGTAGAATTCTGCACTAAAACTGTCTGGTCCTAGGTTTAGTTGGGTTGGGAGAATTTTAATGATATCATCTGTTTCCTTGGGGGTTATATCCATATTTGTTTATCTGAGTTGGATTTAAGAGGTATCTTTTGGGAAAAGTGTCCATTTCCTTTAGACTTTCCAATTTTGTGGGATACAGGATTTTTAAGTACAATCTAATGACTCTTTGGATTTCCTCAGTGTTTATTACTATGTTTCATTTTTGATTTTTGATTTTGTTATTTTGGATATTCTTTCTCTGTCTTTTAGTTAGTTTTTCTGTCTTCTTGGATGAGAGTTTTTCTATCTTCTTGATTTTCTCAAAGAACCAACTCCTTGTTTTATTGATCCTTTTTATTCTCTTCATTTCTATTTTATTAATTTCAGTCCTCAATTTATTTTCTGTTCTCTATACCCATAATCAGCCACCAAACGCTTTCACTATTGCACATGGCAGCAAGATTTTGCTGAGAGGACCCTGATATAGCTGACTCATGTGAGGCTATGCCAGTGCCTGGCAAATACAGAAGTGGATGCTCGCAATGGATGGAGCACAGGGTCCCCAATGAAGGAGCTAGAGAAAGTACCCAAGGAGTTGAATGGGGTCTGCAACCCTATAGGTGGAACAACAATATGAACTAACCAGTACCCCAGAGTTCGTGTCTCTAGCTGCATATGTAGCAGAAGATGGCCTAGTCGGCCATCATTGGGAAGAGAGGCCCCTTGGTCTTGCAAACTTTATATGCCCCAATAGAGAGGAACACCAGGGCCAAGAAGTGGGAGTGGGTGGGTAGGGAAGCAGGGCGGGGAGAGGGTATGGGGGACTTTCGGGATAGTATTTGAAATGTAAATGAAGAAAATACCTAATAAAAAATTGAAAAAAATATTAGCCTGAATTTTTCACATGCAATTGTATGGTAAAGCAACTCTTCACTTGACTTAGCAGTTCATAGCACAGCATGTGCTCGGCAGATGCTGCTTTTGCTGAAGTTGGTTTGAAAAATCTCTGCCTTGTCTGTCTTCCTGATGACAGAAATCCGAGATTCCTGACCAATTTTCAAGAAAAGCAACACACACACACACACACACACACACACACAACACACACAGAGATAGAGATAGAGAGACAGAGAGACAGAGACAGAGCAACAAAGAGAGACACACAAAGAGAGGGGAGACAGAAAGACAGAGACAGAGAGGGGAAAAACTGAGAAGAGAGCAAGCAGAGATTAATTTTAGTTATTCTTCTGAACTTTGAGTGAGTGGATGAGGAAAATAATTGTTTTACTAAAAAATGAATGGAATTAATTTTGCCATTTCTTAGCTAAATGGTAAATTATGGTAGCGTTCTCTGAGCGACCTATATACATTATGGTAGAGTTCCATGAACCATCTCCATATTTATGTCCTCAACTTAGTAACTTTTATTGTAGTAGTTCTTGAGATATTCTTTTTTAAACATTTACTTATTTTAATAAATTTGTTATTAATTAAAACATTCTTTTAATTAATTATATGTGTGAATGTATGTGTGTGTGCAAATATATGTGTGCACGTGTGTGTGTATGTGTGTGTGTGCGTGTGATTATATTTGGGGAGTTATACATTCATGTCTGTACGTTGGGGAGGTATTCATTGTGTGTATACATATGGTGTTTATTTGTGTGTGTGTGTGTGTGTGTGTGTGTGTGTGTGTGTGTGTGTGTGTGTATTTTACGGGGATGTGTGCATTAATGTATATATGTGTGTGAATGCCACCATGACCTGTAGAAGTTTAGGAAAACCTCTTTTAAGTTTAGTCTTCACATTCCACCTTGTTTGAGTTTTGCCTCTTAGTTTCCTATCTTTAGTTTCTGTGTGAGCCCGGCTAGCTGGCTCTTGACAAGAACTTTAGAGAGTCTCCTGAATCTACCTCCCATATTTCTATAGAAGTACCGTACTTAAACATCCATACCCTCACGTCCCACTCATGTGATATAGGAATTTGAACTCAACTCCTCATATATCAGTGGAAAACACTTTGTTGACTGAGCCACATCCCCAGATGACATTGTGTTTTTTAAGCAAGAAATAATAAAAAAGATGGCTTAACAGACATTTTTTGCTCTGTCAGAGTTGTGGCATCTCACAGTTGTGTATAACAGCAGTTTCAGGGAACCCAACACCTTCTTCTGACCTCCACAGTCACCAAATATGCATGTAGTGCACAGACATAGATGCAAGCAAAATATTCATACACATAAAACAAATAAATAGCATAAAAATAAAGTATTAAAGAAATGAACAAGCAGAGTTGTCCGAAATGAACTGCTTGGGCATATTATCTGTATGAGAAAGGACTGCCACTCCTCCAAACCAAGCTCTGGGCTGAAGAAGAATTAAGCCTATACGGACCAGCAGATGCCACACTGGGACATACTGGGCTGTAGATCATGCTGCCTAGAAAAAGCAACAACTGGAGTGTAAGAGTATCCCCTAGTTGTTGTTAACTCAAACAAAGTGGTGCTAAATTCAGGGTTAATTGTCAAAACAAAGCTTGTACCGTTGTTTTCAAAAACCTTAGAAAAGTGTAGCCTTTGCTGCTGTGAGATCACATATCTGCAAGGCATGGAGAGAAAGATTTTCCTCATACATATAAGAGTTGGTAGCATCTTCTCACTCGTATAGTCACAAAAGAAAGAAACTGCATTTCTCTCTCCATATTACTTGTAGATCTGAACCAATACCACATTAATAGACATGCTAACATGGAAGGGGAAAGTCATGGGGATGCATACCCAGACTAAGAACTATAGGCAACAAGGAAATTGGAGAGTAAGAGAGTATTAACCAGAGATAAACTCCATAATTGGTTATTGAATGCCATGTGGCCAGCCCTGAAATCATAATCATATGATTATGCAAAACAATAGACTGTGAAAGTTGTATACATACACATATGTATATACACACAAAATTAAAGAAAAGGAGGCTATGAATTCATGAAGGAACAAGAGGGGAAAGACATGGGAGAAGGAATAAGAAAAAGGAAGAAAGAAGTATTATATTTATATTGTAATATTTTTTAAAAATTAAAAACTACAGTGTCCATGCTGGCAGAAAGTCCCAGAAGTAAAAAGGATGGGTGAACAGGTCACAGAGTTCTAAAAATGTCTGTGCCTCACCAGTGGTGATACAGAAATCAAGGTCTACAGATTTCATGGAGGAAAGCTGCTCAGGTCTCACTTTTATAGAGAAATCTCACAAGGCAGGCACAGTTCTCAGTGTGGGAATATGCCAGGCTCTGGAAGTTCCTGAGCTTGCATCTACCTGGCTCAGATCACATCTCACAGTCAATGGTTGTTTTCCCTGGATCAACCCTTAGCATCCACCAGCCCTCACCACACTTTTAGAAGAAGGATTCTAGGAGAAACACAGACAGACATATACCTCACCAGTGAAAGGAACTGTACTGAGGAGGCTTATTTGGGCCATTAACAGTCTACATTTTCACACCTTTTCAGCAACCCATGCAGCACACAACTCCACATCTTTCCTTTAGGCAGGACACTAACCAAGAAGTCGTTGCTCTTTTAATATTACTTAGAAGATAAAAATCAAACAAAGAATGAACAAAAAGTAAACTAGTGGAGCTCACATCTTCACCATGGTTTGGAAAAAAAATTCCTTTTAATATACTTAGTGCTCAAGAACTATCCCATGAATGAAAGAATAACTTAAGGGTTGGGCCCACTTCTTGTCCCTGTGCTTTCAGCCTCTTTATATCTAGCAGTTTCAATACTCACACTCAGACTGAGGCCCAGCCCTTGAGTAAAATGGGTTGTTGCTGCTCTGGGAACTTGATGGAGCTTAAACATTAAGGATAGTATATTATATTCTGTGGTGAACTCTGCCCCATCCAGTACACTCAGGGAGGGAGACCTATGGATATTCAGCAAATTTTTTGCAAGCTACATTTGTGGAATGTAATTTAAAAACCACTGAATCAAAGAATCCATGTAGAAACCTGAAAATTTTCAGCTGCTGCTTTAAGGATAGAGCACTCAAACTCAAATTAAGTCTAAACCTAATCAAAACATTCCTTAACATTTTGCCTGTACTTTAACCAAGTCAATCAGATTGGTTTTTGTTTGTTTGTTTTTCATTTTCTTTTTGTTTTGTTTCCTTTTGTTTTGTTTTTTTTAACTACCATGAAATAGGGAGAAAATATGAAATACTGAGTTGGTAAGTTAAAACACAGTCCTCCTTTTTTTCATGAGATTGCAGGCAGCTGGTAGTGGACAATGTCAATGTACTCTCTAAGTTCAGAGTCACCAAGAAGTAAATGCAGACAAGATTCCAATACATATCCTTTACATTAGATGATCTTTAAAGTGAAACAGAAAGAGAACTCAGTGTGGGAAAGATGTGAAATGAATTACAGAAGAAAAGCTAGTGCAGAGAACCTAGGTGAGCAGCAGAACACTTGCATGGTATACGCAAGATTCTACATTCATGCTGAACACTGCTAAAATGAGGAAGATGGGGGAAGAGAACAACGAAGGGGCTGACACCAAGGATGTTCCCTCTGAGAGATGAGGAACCTGACATTTATTTCCTATGTCCTCACTTACTCAGCATCCTGATGTGTCTACTTCCATGGCTGCTAGCTCTGCAGGGGACCCCGGTAGCTTGCAGATACAGAACAGCCACTAGCCTCTGCCAGCTGAGAACTCTCTTGAGATTTAATCTGGTAAGGTTTTCCCTAATTTTCCAGATCTGAAAAAGCAGTGTTTCATTGAGTCAACCTCTTTCTTACGCATTCTTTTTATCGTTGTAAAACAGTTTTTCTTCTTAGTACCATTTGAGACTCCTTGCAGATCCCTCCTACCACATCTGATGATGTTCTTTCAGGTTATTTTCACATGTGTCCTTGGAGATTGCAGACCAACCCATTATAGGATGGTAGTGCAGAGCCTACAGTACCTGAAAACAGTGGACGTTTGTACACACTGTCACCTTCAGTGAGGAGTGAGCCACTGTGACTACAGGAGACACATTTACTTTTTATTCTAGCTGTGATGTCACTGTTTGTCCTTACCAGTAGATAAAGAATCATTAAGAAAAACAAAGATATCTGTGACAGATTTACAGGATACTTTAGGTAATTACCATATCAGGTAAAGCAAGACAATTCCAGAGGTGTAAAGGATAAATTGGGTAGGCATGAAGTCCTCTTTATGGATACAAAATTAGAGGCCCACAGAAGCCATTCATGTTACTCATGCCTTTGTTGAAGTTACTCACCACCACACTCACCCACAAATTCTTCTAAAGGAGAAATTACGTTAGTTTTATTAAGCTTTTCCAAAGAAAGTTAATAGGATATCAACCAACATTTTACCAAGACAGCATAAATTCATACCAAATGAAGAACATATTACTAGAAGAAATCTGGCAAATATCCGAATCTGCTGGAGACATGACTATAAAGTTTTAAAACGCTGTGCGCTTTCTTAAAAACAGGGTTTTCTCTTTTACTCTCTTCACTTTCAAGTTTAAACTTCTTACTTGAGGGATTTATTGGGGATTCTTTGACCAGAAGATGCAGATTATTAAAACCTATTAATTGAGTTTTAGTGCCTAGATTTTTAGATATATTTAAAATACTGCAACTCATATCTTTGTTCTCAGTTTCTCTAAAAAATCCCATAATATATCATCAGTGGCAAGACTGAATGGTCCTGCCAACCTGGACTTTCTCAGATCATGTCACAAAGTTGAACAGAGAGTGGAAACCTTACCTATGGGATGAACAAGCCCTGAACTAGACATAGAACCACTGTTGCTATTCTACTAAAGGTTATTTTGTGAAAACTATGTTGCTTTTCTCACAGATAGTACAATATGAATAGCAAATGATTTTGTTTGCTAAGTTTAACTGAGTTTCCAAAATGCTTATGGAAATCCATAATCCTTTTGTTAGTCTCTCTCATGTGTCTCTCGCTTGTATGAGGACTCTCTAGTGCATCTCCTCTCTTAGCACATGCCCTACCTGTCCCACTAACCAGTTATACCATGCCTCTTTCCTTCCTACTTTGCATAACTGTCAAATTGAAATGTAGACCACATTGGTTCAGTTACTCACTCATAGTTAAAGGTAAGAGTTTAATGTTCTCTTATCATTCTTAGTAAGGAATGTTAATTCCTAGTAATTGGTTAGCTTGTAATTGTCATTATTTTTAATTTAAAAATATAGAACTGTGGAGATGGTTTAGTGTACACTCTTGCAGAGGAACCTAACCTGGATCCACATAATGGCCCAGAACTGTCTGTAATTCCATTTCCTGGGAACCTAATGCCTTCTTCTGGCCTCTGGGAACTCCTACAAACGTGGTACACATAAACCTATACAGACACACAGACTCATAATGAATGAATGAATGAATAAATCTTTAAAAACTTAGGGCACATTAACAGTATGGTCTGGCAAACTGAATTAGCAGCAAGTGTCTGTCTCACTCAGGTGCTCCATTCAGTTGGATACTGATATTGATATGATATTGATATGGCTAAACAACATGACCTATTCAAAGACTCTTGGAATATCTACAGTCACAGTCTGCAAAGGAAGATTTGTTACAAGAAAAATACTTTATTCCATATTCATGTGTGCCCTGCTCTTTTTTTTTTTTTTTCTGAGTTAGGGTTTCTCTGTGTAGCCCTGGCTGTCCTGGAACTCACTCTGTAGACCAGGCTGGCCTTGAACTCAGAAATCCACCTGCCTCTGCCTCCTGAGTGCTGGAATTAAAGGCGTGCGCCACCACTGCCCGGTGTGTGTCCTGCTCTTACCCTTTACTTTCTAGGCTTTTATTTATACACACATGGCTACTCGGAAATGGTTATTGGGAATGGCATAGCCATCAAATGTGTAAACACCTTTGCTGGATAATTTGATCCCTGTTTTTGATTTACTGGATTGTGAGAGATAAGTCTTATATTTTCCAGGCAATATTTCCCAAGAAGTTGTTCACCTATGCTGGTAAGCTGAGTATGAATATTTTTCCTGTTATAGAGATTTCTACCGTGTGGTGACTATCAATTAGTTCACAATTCATCATGAGACATACCTACCCCAAAAGATACATGTGAAACATTATGAACATAAAGAATAAATTTTACAATTACATTCCAAGAAAACAAAGAAAATTTGAAAACATAGGACCAGTTTCTTCAAGACTAACACTAAGCCACAGAAAATGTTTGCAAAACATATCTGTATAAAATAAGCAAATTTCTATAAAACTTTTGTGAGTAAGCCATAAAAATTAATAAACTTTCACTAAATGTACCAGTAAGGTGAGATATTTTTGAAATTACATGATTTAAGAAGAAGGAGGGGGAACCTATGAAACAAACAAAATTAAGAAAGCAGTAGAGCCAGGCGTGGTGGCGCACGCCTTTAATCCCAGCACTCGGGAGGCAGAGGCAGGCAGATTTCTGAGTTCGAGGCCAGCCTGGTCTACAAAGTGAGTTCCAGGACAGCCTGGGCTACACAGGGAAACCCTGTCTCAAAAAAAAAAAAAAAAAAAAGAAAGCAGTAGAACCTATTGAAGACTAGTACAGCACATGGACAAAGTGAATAGTATGTGTCTAAAGTAAATATAATACTGCCTTGAAAATGCAAGCATATATCCAAGTATGTCTGAAACAATACTCATAATAAAGAAGTGATATTACATGGGAGGAAACAAAATCAATGAATAATCTGGAGTCAATAAACATGACAAATTGGGTGAAATTCAAGGTTCATACCATCACGAAATAGGTAAGCCATTTAAGCAAAAATGAAAAATATTTAACATACAATGAGATATACTGGGAGAATTCATTTATAATTATAGTGAAGCAAAATTATAAAACAAATCACAAGACTTAAAAAGAAATTGATGTCCCCAAATGGCTGGGCCTTTTCACATCAATCGCTAAACAAGAAAATGTCCCATAAACTTGCTCATAGGCCAAGCTGATGGAGACATTTTCTCAGTTGAGTTTCCCTGTTTACAGTTGACTCTGGGTTGTGTCATGGAAACACACACACACACCACCACCACCATCGCCACCACTACCACCACCACCACCAAATTCATGTGGAGTGAATGTGATGCTGGACAAAGACACTCCATGCTTACTAAGAAAACTAAACAAAGTAAAATGTATGTATCTCAGCAATTGTATGTAATTCAACAATATATGCAGAATCTAACACTTCAACTCTCCAGGCGTTGGAGATCTAATACATTCACCAGACAAAATTCCAATTTTAGAAATCTACCTTAGAAACTACCTTACATTAATCGAATCTGCAAAACCAATTTGCCCATTAACTACTATTCCTATTTGTATACATCTCATATAATGTGTCAATGTTGTGTATGGTAATACTGATTGTAGTAGAAAATATTGTCAATAACCTAAATCTTCATCATTAAATAGTGTTTAGAAAAGAAATTGCAGTTAAACAAAACTCTTTATCTTAACATAGCAAGCAGTTCTAAGAAAGTAATAAAGAAAGAAAGGAAAAGAGAACAAGCTATAAAATAGCAAGTGGGGTGAGTTTCCATAAAGAATGAAGTCACAAACCAGCACATACTAGGATGTTTTCTAAAGGAGTTACAAATTAGCATATTCAGAAGCTTCATAAAAGGCTGGATAAAAAGGAGCACCTGAAGGACAGATACAAATAATTTGTTTAAAGAAGGGAAGAGAGAGTGACAAGTGCT
>NC_034601.1:10728432-10731741 GCF_900095145.1 Mus pahari
CCCAGTGCTGAGAATTCCACCCTGCTGTGAACTCAACCCAAGACTTATGATATTTCAACAAGAAGGTCTATTAAATGCACTGATTTTAAGCTTCCATATCATCATTATTTGATTGTAAAACATAGGCATTCAANTTTTGAAGTTACTAGTTTTGAATTTATGCTATTATATAAAATAGGAATATGTGTTATGGCAAAAACACAGTATGTGGTCATTTACTAATCTCCCATTTGTGGCCATTATTCCAACTGTTGTAGTCACTCATGAGAAGACAAGACAGACCTCTTATTATGACTTCTGGTAGCTCCATTGCTTCCCTGCCTACTTCCCAGCTGTTGCTTCCTTCCCTCATAAATACTGCCAAATTGTACCTTTAAGTCTTTCGCTGCTCTGTCAACACTTTATATTGTAACCTCACCTGGTCTAAGGCCTTTGCTATTTCAAGGGCACAATTTTAACACAACAGGACAATTACTGGGTCTCTGGTTCCATTTCTAATTCTACTTAAAGATATGTTTGGGATATAACAAAAGCACTGTATCTTGGTGGCCAGCTTTAAATGCAGCATACATTCTATGAAAGGGGTCCTACACTTCATATTTTATAGCTTATATAATAACATCTCTATTAAATTTATATCTTTTAAAATATTGTATTTTAGCAAGTACTGATAGGTTTCTTTAGAATTTTTTACATTTTGTGTGTGTGTGTGTGTGTGTGTGTGTGTGTGTGTGTGTGTGTGTGTGTGTGATTGGACCAGGCACATGTGTGACTCTGTGAAAGTCAGAGGGATTCTGTTCTCTTCTACTGTGTGCGTTCTAAGGTTAAAACTGAGATCACCAGACTTGGCGGCAAACACCTCTGCCCACTGAGCCTTTCTGACAGCCTCCAGTGACAGCCTACATATGATGAGAATACAGATGAGGGAAACTCAAGTTCAGGCCCCATTTCTCTATGGAGACCCAACATAATATGAGCTAACAATAGAAGTGATTTGAGCAGCTTTATTCAGACAATACAGTAACACCAAATGGATGAATTTACCATGGAAGGAAAATCTGTAGAGTCAAGTAGTCAAAGCTTAATTTTTCTCACTGGTAAGCACATATTAGTCTTCCCAACCTGTTACTTGCTGTTTTGTCCTATTGACAGTGTCCTTTGCCTTACAGAAGCTTTGCAATTTTAGGAGGTCCCATTTGTAAATTCTTGATCTTAGAGCATAAGCTATTGGTGTTCTGTTCAGGAATTTTCCCCCTGTGACCACGTGCTCGAGGCTTTTCCCTACTTTCTTTTCTATTAGTTTCAGTGTATCTAGTTTTATGTTGAGGTCCCTGATCCACTTGGACTTGAGCTTTGTACAAGGAGATAAGAATGGATCTACTTGGATTCTTCTATATGCGAACTGTCAGTTGAACCAGCGCCATTTGTTGAAAATACTGTCTTTTCCCCACTGGATAGCTTTAACTCCTTTGTCAAAGATCAAGTGACCATAGGTGTGTGGATTCATTTCTGGATCTTCAATTCTATTCCATTGATCTACCTGCCTGTCACTGTACCAATACTATGCAGATTTTATCTCGATTGCTCTGTAGTACAGCTTGAGGTCAGGGATGGAGATTCTGCTAGAAGTTCTTTTATTGTAGAGAATGGTTTTTGCTATCCTGGGTTTTTTATTATTCCAGATGAATTTTCAAATTGCTCTTTATAACTCTAGGAAGAATTGAGTTGGAATTTTGATGGGAATTGCACTGAATATGTAGATTGATTTCAGCAAGATGGCCATTTTTACTATATTAATCCTGCCAATCCACCAGCATGCAAGATCTTTCCATCTTCTGAGCTCTTCTTCAATTTCTTTCTTCAGAGACTTGAAGTTCTTGTCATACAGATCTTTCATTTGCTTAGTTAGAGTCACATCAAGGTATTTTATATTATTTGTGACTATTGTGAAGGGTGTTGTCTTCCTAATTTCTTTCTCAGCCTGGTTATCCTTTGAGTAGAGGAAGGCCACTGATTTGTTTAAATTAATTTTATATTAAGCTACTTTGCTGAAGGTTTTTTTTTTTTTTTTTTTTTAAAATCAGGTTTAGGCGTTCTCTGGTGGAATTTTTAGAGTAACTTAAGTATACTATCATATCATTAGCAAATAGTGATATTTTGATTTCTTCCTTTCTAATTTCTATACCTTTGACCTTCTTTTGTTGTCTAATTGCTCTTGCTAGGACTTGGAGTACTATATTTAATAGGTAGGGAGAGAGTGGGCAGCCTTGTGTTGGCCCTGATTTTAGTGGGATTGCTTCAAGTTTCTCTCCATTTAGTTTGATGTTGGTTACTGGTTTCTTATATATTGCTTTTCTATGTTTAGGTATGGGCCTTGAATTCCTGATCTTTCCAAGACTTTTATCATGAAGAGGTGTTGGATTTTGTCAAATGCTTTCTCAGCATCTAATGAAATGATTATGTGGCTTTTATCTTTGAGTTTGTTTATATAGTGGATTATGTTCATGGATATTCATATATTGAACCATCCCTGTATCCATGGGATGAAGCCTACTTGATCATGATGGATGATTATTTTGATGTGTTCTTGGATTCTGTTTGCAAGAATTTTATTGAGTACTTTTGCATCAATATTCATAAGGGAAATTGGTCTGAAGTTTTCTTTCTTTGTTAGGTCTTCCTGTGCTTTAGGTATCAGAGTAATTGTGACTTCAGAGAATAAATTGTGTAGTGTCCCTTCTGTTTCTATTTTGTGGAATAGATCGAAGAGTATTGGTATTATGTCTTCATTGAAGGTCTGATAAAACTTTGCACTAAACCCATCTGGTCTTGTGCTTATTTTGGTGGGGAGACTATTAATGACTGCTCCTATTTCTTCAGGGGTTATGGGACTGTTTAGTTCGTTTATCTGATCCATCCTTAACTTTGGTACCTGGTATCTGTCTAGAAAATTGTCCATTTCATCCAGATTTTCTAGTTTTGTTGAACATAGGCTTCTGTAGGATCTGATGATTTTTTGGATTTCCTTGGTTTCTGTTGTTATGTGTCCCTTTTCATTTCTGAATTTGTTGATTTGGATAATTTCTCTGTGCCCTCTTGTTAATTTATCTATCTTGTTAATTTTCTCAAAGAACCAGCTCCTGGTTTGGTTGATTCTTTGTATAGTTCTTTTTGTTTCTACTTGGTTGATTTCCTGCCATCTACTCCTCTTGGGTGAATTTGCTTCTTTTGTTCTAGAGCTTTCTGGTGTGCTGTCAAGCTGCTAGTATACGTGCTCTCTCCAGTTTCCTTTTAGAGGCACTCAGAGCT
>NC_034601.1:10732096-10733923 GCF_900095145.1 Mus pahari
TGTTGTTGTTTGTTTGTTTGTTTTAGGATAAAATGTTCTATAGATGTCTGTTAAATCCATTTGGTTCATAACTTCTGTTTGTTTCACTGTCTCTCTGTTTAGTTTCTGTTTCCACGATCTGTCCATTGGTGAGAGTGTGGTGTTGTAGTCTACTACTATTATTGTATGAGGTGCAATGTGTGCTTTGAGCTTTAGTAAAGTTTCTTTCATGAATGTGGATTCCCTTGCCTCTGGAGCATAGTCATTCAGAATTGAGAGTTCTTTATAGATTTTTCCTTTGATGAGTATGAAGTGTCCTTATTATTCTTTTTGATAACTTTAGGTTGAAAGTTGATTTTATTGGAAATTCTCCAGCTTGTTTCTTGGGACCATTTGCTTGGAAAATTGTTTTCCAGCCTTTTACTCTGAGGTAATATCTGTCTTTGACACTGAGGTGCGTTTCCTGTACACAGCAAAACGCTGGGTCCGGCTTACATATCCAGTCTGTTAGTCTATATCTTTTTATTGGGGAATTGATTCCATTAATGATAACAGATATTAAGGAAAAGTGATTGATGCTTTCTGTTATTTTTGTTGCTAGAGGGAGATTTATGTTGGTGTGGCCATCTTCTTTTGGGTTTGTTGAAAGGAGATTGCTTTCTTGTTTTTTCTAGGGCGTAGTTTCCCTCCTTGTCTTAGAGTTTTCCATTTATTATCCTTTGTAGGGCTGGGTTTGTGGAAAGATATTGTATAAATTTGGTTTTGTCATGGAATGTTTTGTGTTCTCCATCTACAGTAACAGAGAGTTTTGCTGGGTATAGTAGCCTGGACTGGCATTTGTGTTCTCTTAGGGTCTGTATGCCATCTGCCCAGTTTCTTCTTGCTTTCATAGTCTCTGGTGAGAATCTGGTATAATTCTAATAGGTCTGCCTTTATATATTTCTTAGCCTTTTTTCCTTACTGCTTTTAATATTCTTTCTTTGTTTTGTGCATTTGGGGTTTTTATTATTACATGACAGGAGGAATTTCTTTTCTGGTCTAGTCTATTTGGAGTTTTGTAGGCTTTTTGTATGTTCATGGGCATCTCTCTCTTTTTTTTTTAAGTTAGGGGAGTTTTATTCTATAATTTTGTTGAAGATATTTACTGACCATTTAAGTTGGAAATCTTCCTTCTCGTCTATACCTATTATCCGTAGGTTTGGTCTTCTCATTGTATCCTGGATTTCCTGGATGTTTTGGGTTAGGACATTTTTGCATTTTTCATTTTCTTTGACTGTTGTGTCAATGTTTTCTATGGTATCTTCTGCACCTGAAATTCTCTCTTCTATCTTTTGTATTCTGTAGGTGATGTTTGCATCTATGAGTCCTGACCTCTTTCCTAGGTTTTCTAACTCCAGGGGTGTCTCCCTTTGTGATCTTTTTATTGTTTCTACTTCCAGTTTTAGATCCTGGATGGTTTTGCTTAATTCCTTCACCTGTTTGGTTGTGTTTTCCTGCAATTCTCTAAGGGAATTTTGTGTTTCCTCTTTAAGGGTCTCTACCTGTTTACCTGTCGTCTTCTTCTGTTTCTTTAAGGGAGTGATTAATGTCCTTCTTGATGTCCTCTATCAGTATCATGATATGTGACTTTAAATCCAAATCTTTTTTTAAAAATTATTTTATTAGATATTTTTTCATTAACATTTCAAATACTATGCCAAACGTCCCCTATACCCTCCCCACACCCTGCTCCCCTACCCACCCACTCCCACTTCTTGGCCCTGGCGTTCCCCTCTATGGGGCATACAAAGTTTGCAAGACCAAGGGGCCTCTCTTCCCAATGATGGCTGACTAGGCCATCTTCTGCTA
>NC_034601.1:10735094-10765615 GCF_900095145.1 Mus pahari
GTCCCATTTGTCAATTCTTGATTTTTAGAGCACAAGCCATTGGTGTTCTGTTGAGGAATTTTTTCCCTGTGCCCATATCTTTGAGGCTTTTCGTCACCTTTTCCTCTATCAATTTCAGTGTCTCTGGTTTTATGTGGAGGTCTTTGATCCACTTAGACTTGAGCTTTGTACAAGGATATAGGAATGGGTCAATTCTCATTCTTCTACATGATAACTGCCAGATGTGCCAGCACCATTTGTTGAAAATGCAGTCTTTTTTCCATTGGATGGTTTTAGCTCCCTTGTCAAAGATCAAGTGACCATAGGTGTGTGGATTCATTTCTGGGTCTTCAATTCTATTCCATTGAATTCAATTCTATTCCATTGACTACAGAAGCTACACAGCTTTGGGACAGACAAGCAATCTAGCTTCTGGGACAGACCCTGTTTTGGGCTCCACACATCTGTGCACAATCCCAACCAGAGGAAAGGTGACCACTCGGGAGGGCTCTGTCTGCCAGAGCAGGTGAGAGAGACATATTGTGGACAGGGTCCCTCAGAGTCTAGCCTGTCTGTCCCAAAGCTGTGTAGCTTCGGTGGTCCACACTCTTACCAGTGCAAACTGGAGCCTGGGTGAACCAGAGCAAAGATGGCTCCCTTACCAGCTCAGGCAGTGAGAGCGCTCCCGGGCAGACACCTCTGCTCAGGCGGGGATGGTGCCCATATGTCTGGAGCCAGAACTGGGGTCTGTTCCAGAAGCTGTGTCCCTTCTGCAGTCTGCCCTCTCCCTGGCAACGACCGGAGCCTGGGTGTACCTGGAGCAAAGATGGCTCCCTTACCAGCTCAGGCAGTGAGGGCGCTCTCAGGCGGACACCTTTAAATCCAAATCTTGCTTTTCTAGTGTGTTGAGGTATCCAGGACTTGCTGTGGTAGTAGAACTGCATTCTGATGACACCAAGTAGTCTTGGGTTCTCTTGGTATGTTTCTTGCACTTGCCTTTTGCCATCTGGTTATCTCTGGTGCTAGTTGGTCTTGCTGTTTCTGTCTGGAGCTTGTCCCTCCTGTGGTCCTGTAAGCCTGTGTCAGATGAGATGAGCTCTCCCCTGGCAGGACCTGTGTACAGAGGGCTATGGAATAGCCCCAGCTCCCATATGCAGATGGTGACCAAAAGGATCCTGTGTCCTGTGCATTCCTGGCCAGTCCTGATTTGGATAGCTATTGGAGAGAAAATGGAGATCTCACTTCTAAGCCTGGGTGTGGGAGCACTCCTGGGCGTCCGGCTCTCTCTTGGTGGGATCGGTGTACAGAGGGCTGTGGAACAAACAGCCTTAGCTCCCAGGTGCAGGTGCTTCTTTTCTTCCAAAACAGAAATTATAGGGGAAGACGTTTGGTAACACTAGTTATTAACTGAGTGGGAGCACTATATCTTGTATCTGCTCAGTTTCTTTGTCCTGGAGCCCTCAATACTGTTGTATGGCTGAGAACCCTCCCAAGGCTCATTAGAGCCAAAGTACAAAGCAAGGTTAGTCTTTTCAAGGCTGATAATTTCAATTACACAGAAAGTGGGAAGGGATGTCTCGTTTGATTTTTGTGGCCCATCTTGGATTATTTTCTTAATGCATTTACTGAATTTGGTCTGCCTCCTCTTTGCAGTTAGTCATCCACATTGCTGTGCTTAATATGGGCAAGTTAAGAACTATTTGGCTACATTCCATTTTGAAGAGGTGGACATTGTTCTGTTTTAAAACATATGTTAAGAGCATTGCCATGATCTACAAAGACACCTAGTGGTTTATTCAGGTTTCTTCATGTTTCAGCTTGGGAGATTAATTGCTCTGTAGTCCATGGAGGAAATGCCTAGTGGGTAGGATTGTTATAGGTGTGGTTCAGAGTCTAAAGGGCACCCTCTGAGATTTCCAGGCTTTTGCGTTCCAGAAAAAGAATTGGACCTGAGACACATGGACAGTGATAGCAACAAAGACTGTTTTATTTGGGAAAGAGAAGGAATCCAGAAAATGGAAGTGGGCCAGAGAATTGGGAAAAGTCCAATGTTTAAATGCTCTAGGTCTCAAAGTCTCAGTCCTTAATAGGTCCTTTACTTGCTCCCATTTTCTCTGAAAGCAGAACCAGATCACACAGGGCTTGCTCTGTCTACTCCGTATGTTCTTTTGTTACTCAAAATCTGAGAAGAGAGGGGCTTTCAGTCTTGCTCTGTTTTTCTTTTATTGAAATCTTATTTTTTGAGATTATAATTTAATTACATTTCTTCCTTTCTTTCTTCCAATGCACCCCTTCCCACTCTCCTTCAAATTCATGGCCTTTTTTTTTTTTCACTAATTATTATTATATGTGTGTGTGTGTGTGTGTGTTTGTGTGTGTTTGTGTGTGTATCCTGTTCAGTCTGTATAATACTGCTTATTTGTATGTTTTTTGGACTGTACTATCCCTTTTGAAAATATGTGATTTTGTGTTTTTTAAAACTTCACTCTTTGTCTGATTACCCAAAAAAATTCTCTCTTAGTAGTGGGAACTACTAAGGCAAGGGCCATTGGATACAGGGAATAAATCCAGACAGTCATAGTCCTCCGCCATGTGCAAACTCGCATAAATGGCTATTACCTGAACAGTAGAAAGCACATGATCAAGAGGTTCAAACATTATTAGGAATTTCCTCTGAATAAAAACTACAGAGAGAGAGAGAGAGAGAGAGAGAGAGAGAGAGAGAGAGAGAGAAGAAACCCCAAATGAATGATGAATTATAATGTAATTGCTGGAGTCTTCCATTTCCTGGAAGCATAATTTTAGTAATATGAGAAAAAAAATCACATTTTTAGTATCCTTTAACATTTTTATTAATTTTTGACTATTTCACACAATCATTTTTGTTTATATTTATGTCTCATTTCTTCCAACTCCTCTCAGACCCATACTCACCTACTTGCTCCTCTACTTTCATACCCTCCTCCTATTAAAACATTACCCATTAGCTCCATATTTTGCTACCCATGTATTCATATATGTGGACCCATCCCCTGGAGAATGGTCAGTTTTCCAGGGACCACATCCATTAAGACTCTTTCTCCCCAAGAGGCTATCAACTGTCATAGGCACTAGGATAAGGGCAGGGTGCATGATGTCCTTCCTACTCCATGTTGCAACCCTGACTGGATTGATCTGGTGTAGGCAACTGCAGCCACTGTGAATTTATAAACATATCATGTTCAGAAGAGAACTGGTGCTATGAAGCAGAAAGGAAGAATAATTGTAGTTTTAGATTATGTTTCCAGAGAGCTTCCAAATGCAAAATAGAATAAAGTAGATGAGTCCTGTAAAGTCTAAGTGTCTAGTTTTAAGTGTCTGGGTATGGTAACAGAGCACTGAAACAACCTTTATATGTAGCCATCCAGCAGCCATGGATGGACTGGGTTACCTGAAAGGGCAGGCTGGAAATGAAAAGGGAATGGGGTGCAAGAGAAGGGTGAATCCAAGACAAAAGTTTCTGATCAAGGCTCAAAGTTTAATATTCAGCACTGTATTTATATAGGAAGAGTCCACAGACTCCATCCTTTGTTCCAGCTGGATTAGGTTGCTTTGTTTCAGCTGGATTATGTTGCAAAGCAAGCTCAGTGGGCAGTCTGCTCCTGTAGGAAGTTGCAGGTGCAGCAAGGCAGAAGACTCCACCTGAGTCGCTAAGGTTCAGCTGTGGCAAACACTTAAGGTCTATTTAGCTTGCTCAAGGCTGGAGGAAGGGCACATGTATACAAGAACAATGCATGCTTACTATGAAGCCCCAAGCAAAGAGTTTGCAATATTAACAACTGTTTTTCCCTGTCTCTCCTAAATCATCCCACTGCATAGAATATTATTTAGGTGAACAATAATTTATTTACCTCTGTGATAGCTTCAACATGATCTGAGTTATAATTTTGAGCTTGAATATTATATATGTGACAAAGACTTCTGGGGCAAGTGCAGGTCAAGCCTGCAGCTGTCAGTCTCACTGTGACATGAAGGCACCCGGAGGTCTTTCTGCCATCTCTTACCTCATGCTGAATATATGGCCATATAGAAGACTTTATTCTAGGAAGAAGTGACTGCACATCCCAACCAATGACAGACAAAAGTAATGATTGAACCACAGTTCAACTTGGTGAAGCATGAGTTTTCCTTGGAGTTACTCACAGAGTATAAGTGAGGGGTTTCTTAAAAGAGCAAGGATTAACTCAAAAGCAGTTGTATCCCTGCAAAGCCATCACAAAGATTCATGAAAGCTAGGATCCTCAAAGTACTTGCAAGAGGCATAACTACAAGGGAAATCTCCTCTATGTAGCTCAGCTTGCAACAAAAAAGCTGAAATAGGCTGAAGCTCTTCCTGTCTATCCCAGCAGTTTGATCACTGCTTGAACAGGATCCTTAAGATCTTACAGGTTTCAGCTCTTCTGAACATATGACCTTTGTTTTCTTCCTGAAAGAAAAGCCGATATCTTCTTCCCTGTAGGAAACATCTCCATGTTTCTGCAATAGGATCTACAGTTCATCATACCCCTCTTTGATCCACCTTGTATATGAACTTTTTCTACAAATCAACTTTGTTGTGTAAGACTAGGACTTCTCCAAAGCACACTTTGTAAAACCTAACTGCTATGTCACCATAGTTAATTGAAACACAGTGACAGATTGAAACAAGATGCAAATAAATGTGATAGATTAAATTTTGATTTGTTTTTTGGCCTTTCAGCACAGAGAAACAATCTATGTTCATTGTAGGGCATCTGCATGAACATTAACCTGCTCTTTCTCTTACGTTCTTAGCCAACTTTAGCTATCTACTCTATGCTCTTATTTTTGTCATTCTTTTATTCCCTCTTTCCAAAACAATGCTGGTTTTTTTGTTTGTTTGCTTTTTTAACAGAAAACTTATCTTTTGAAGCACTCCATTCACATACCTGTCTTTTTAGTGTGGTTCCCATTCCGCTGTCACAATCATTCACAATGGTGTTTCCTTCCCCATCGCATCAGAGACAGGATGGGGAATATATTGCTGGATGAAGAGAAAGGTTAAGCGTTGCAAAGCAGGTTATGTAAGTAATCCTGATAAGGTGGAAATGAAGCACAGAGAAGGTGATTACTATAAGAATTTTTCAGGTATATATCCAATTCTCATTTTTTATATTAAGCAATTAACACTCAACTTTTTAGTATGTACACTGCAAAAGAATTGAAACCTTTTAGAATATAAAAATCATTCAAGGCAACAGTGCTTTTGGCTAGTACTAAGTTATATTGAAGAACTGAATGAATTCACATTGCAGTGCTTTGCCATCATCTAAAGTATGATTACAAATAAGGTGGTACATTTGGTCTTAGATTTCCCTGAAGTGGTCACATGACACATACGATGGGTACCCCATAAATGTTTGTGGATTTGAATCATCCCTTCCATCAATTTTTCACATGCTGCCTACAGTAAATCCATATTATATACAATCTTTTCTCCAGTATAAGGTTGACAGAAGGTCTAGCTTCTGTAGAAAGTAAATGTGCTAAAAATAATCTCCCATTCAAAGTCAGCGATCTCTCAATGTGTGTATCGATGGCTTCAGTATTACTGCTCAATTCTTGTTTGATTGGGGATATTATCAGGTACTCTATAATCCTCAAAGGTCCAGAACAGCACTGCTTTCTCTTACTCTGTGGGCATCCAATGAAACTCCAGTTACTGAATCACTCATATCTAGCATAGTGTACTTGGAGAATACAGAGCACAGAATAGAGGAGCCATTTTCTTGAATTACATATGAGGTGTTCTTTCCACAGCTTCTGGAATTTTTTTTTTAACAATTCTTACTTTTATAAATGTGATAGAAGGTCCAGGAGTTTCTCTGTTTGGCAGTAACTTTATGGCGGGGAGGGGAGAGGCATACTAAAGAGCTGTACAAGGAGGCAAAGAAAGAAAAGGAGCTCGTCTGAGGCATTCAGCACGACATCGTTAAATTTCAGAAGAGACACTCACTCTGTGAAACAGTTGGAAACAAGGCAGCTCCTTTTCATCCTGTCAACAAACTTACCCAAGTAAGGAATATTCTGAGCCAAGAAAAGAATCCAGTTCTGTGAACTCCCTGCGGCACACAGAGAAGGCACTCCTAACGCTGTACAAGACACTGAAGTTGCTCCTACAGGTGACTGCTCTGTCTGCACATGCAAACATGAGCTAAGTCCCTGGAGCTGCTGTCATTTACCTATAGCTGCTTTTCCAGGAGAGCAGGTGCCTCGCCCATGTCCAAAAGCATTGAGTTCAGGGAGTAATCCAGAGGAGTCACCTGCACAGCTGGAAATTGAGATTGGGGGAAACTCAGGGAGTGCTGGAAATGAGCTGTGCAGAAAGAAGCGCTGTGTTCCTTTCATAATTTCCCCAGACACTCTCTTCTTAAATACCCCTGTTGACCAATGGGTGTGTGTGTGTGTGTGTGTGTGTGTGTGTGTGTGTGTGTGTGTGTAAAATGAACACTGTGTTCCTGGAATTCTCCTGGATCTGTTCTCTATGTTCATCTCAGGACATCATCAGACCAAACTCACAATTGTAACACTGAAATTCTAACTTGGTGAACCCCAAGTGCAAGTCAGTCTCTGATGGTTTTGCCACCTTTGTCAGAAAGCCAGGCATGAAAGGTATGGATTTTTTTTTTAATCTTATTTAAAGGCTGTTTCATATAACGGGGAATAAACTTTCATTTGAAGATGATCATTTAGTGCTGCATTTCTCAGGATTTTCCAGCCCCAAACAACTTCTAGCAATAGGATT
Source organism: Mus pahari (assembly GCF_900095145.1). Taxonomy (NCBI): domain Eukaryota; kingdom Metazoa; phylum Chordata; class Mammalia; order Rodentia; family Muridae; genus Mus; species Mus pahari. The sequence continues at coordinate 10,741,876 of NC_034601.1, forward strand.
TTCCACGGAGATGAGCCTGCTCTTAGGGCCTTCAAGTCCAGAGCTTCCACCCCAAGCCATGTGCTCCAGAGTCAATCTGTAAGTAGATGTGAGGATAAGGCACCAGGGAACCCATTGGACCCAAACAGCTTCAACTGCCTCGGTAAAAGATTCATGCATCAAACCTGCTTTATAGAGAAAATACTGGCTGAAATCATATCTGTGCTGAATGAATGTTGACTTCCATTCTTATCATTTCCTCTGAATGTTACAATAAGTCAGTTGCTTTTGAAATATTTACATTGTATTATGCATTATAGATAATTTAGACAGCATTAAAGAACATGGAATGCTATGCAAATAACAGGTTATATTTTATTTTAAAAATCCAACCCTTTAGTTTTCCAGAAAGTACCTAAATTGTTCTACTGAACAATTGATAAAGAGAAGCCAGACAAAATAAACTGTAAATATGGTACTAGTTTTATGTATACTCATAATTGTATTATGTAGTATTTTATCAACATATTTACAAACTCTTAGTTGTTTTCATATATGCATTATTCCTTCACATACTTCATCCATGGAAGCTATATGTAAAATACTTGAGCAGCTGAAGATGTTATATTCTTGAAAGTCCTAGAAACAAACATAGCCCATGGATATATAGGGGCAGCCAAATTCAGTGTACAGTCAAGAGAATGGGACCAGGGGAGGTCCCAAAAGGCCCACAGTCACCTATGGCTAAGTAAAAGAGCCAAGCTCTGTCTGAATGGGATGTTCATTGTCAGCTTTCTTCCATGACAAACTGTAATTCTTACATGTTGTTGTGTCAGTATACAGGGCTCATGATAACAATTCAAACAGATTTATGGGATCACAAAGTGTTCCCATGGTATCCCATTTCAAAACGTATTCACTAGGTCATTTTGTGGTGTTTGTTTGTTTAACTTTATCAGAGAAAGTTGCACTGTATACCCCAGGTCTCTACCTTCTTGCTACTGCCTTCTGGGTGCTGAGGTTACAGGGGAGTACCACCAGGCCTGGATCACCAATCATATTCTTGACTATATGAGTGTGAGTCATGTAAGGATGTCCCAAGTGAGTCTGTCTGTGATATTGAAGGTTATTTTCACAAATAAACAGAAAAGTATTAAGTGACTTGGTAGAAAAATCTACATTATGATTCTTCAAAAGAAAAATAAGAGCTTAACTATATATATAAAACATATTGTGAAGTGAAAGAAGAACTTTTATTGCTTTGCCTACATGTGCTTTTAATAATATTTGTCGGCCGGGCGTGGTGGCGCACGCCTGTAATCCCAGCACTCGGGAGGCAGACGCAGGCGGATTTCTGAGTTCGAGGCCAGCCTGGTCTACAAAGTGAGTTTCAGGACAGCTAGGGCTACACAGAGAAACCTTGTCTCGAAAAAAACAAACAAACAAACAAACAAACAAACAAAATCATACATTTGGACTTAACAGATATCTATAAAATATTCAACCAAAACCAAAACACCAAAGACCATGCATTCTACTCAGCAGCACATCGATGCTTCTCCAAAATGGACTACATCATGTGATATAAAGAAATCTTTACAAATTCAAAATAATATCCTGTATTGACAACGTTGCAATCTAACTTAAAATCGACAGCAAACACATCTCTAGTAAATACACAAACTCAGAAAAATGAAACAACTCATTACTGAATAATGACAATAAAAACACAACACAACAAAATCTCTGGGACCAATTGGAAGAAGTCTGATGAGGGAAATTTATAACTCCAAAAACCTAAAATATCAGAAAGAGCACAAATAAATGACTTAAGGGTACAACAAAAACTGTTGAATAACAAGATCAAACCAAATAGAAACCAAGTGGATTGCAAATAATTTCAATAATCACAACAGAAATTAATGAAACAGAAACAAAGAAAACAATAAAAAGAATCAATGGATCTATACACTTGTTCATTATGAAGACAAAGAAGATTGACAGACTCTCGGCCTAAGTAACCAAAAAGAAAAAAGAAAAGAACCCAAGTTAAGAGAATCATCAATGAACAGGGAAACATTACAACAGACAACAACAAAATTTGGAATACCATAAGTAAGAGAATGTTTCAAAAACCTGTAGTCCATAAAATTGGAAAACCTGAAAGAAAGAAGTGAATTTCTAGATTCAGTCTGACCACCAAAAGCAAAGCAAGATATCAACAACCTAAGCAGACAAATATCAAATAATGAGATCAGAATATTAATACAAAAGCCTTCCGGAAACAACAACAACAACAACGAAGTCTAGGGTCTGAAGGAGTCACAGCAGAATTCTAAAACCATACTCTGGAGAAAATAAAGAGCATCTTCAATAGATGATACTGTGAAAATTGAATGTAGAAATAGCATATTAGACAAGTATCTATTACTTTGCACAAAAAAACTAACTCTAAATAGATCAATGTCTTAAACATAAAACCTGAAACACCAAAAAACAGGCAGTACCCTACATGATGTAGACATAGGAAAGGATTTTTTGGATCAGACTCTATTTGCCCAAGACTGAGGGCTAATGACTGACAAATGGAATTTCATAAAAGTAAAATGTTCTGCCCAACCAAAGACATAATGAATCTGGGAAAGAGAAATGCCACAGAATGAAAGGAAATATTTGCTAGCCATACATCTGACATAGTATTAATACACAGATAAAGACTTATAAAAACAGAGTCAAACGAACACCCAAAAACATCAACAAATGACTACTTCAAAGAATTGGCCAGGGACATGAACACATAATTTTCAAAAGAAAAAAATCCCCAAAAATTAGCTCAAATGTTCATCATTCCTAACGATTAAAGAAATGTAAATCAAAATAACTTTGAAACTTCATCATACCTCAGTCAGAATGGCAAAGATCAATAACAGTGGAAAAACAATTTTTTTGGATGAGATGTGGAGAAAAGAGAACCCTCATTCTTTGTGGTGGGATTGCAAACTTGTCCAGCTTCTCTAGGAATTAGTGGGGTGAATTCTCACACAGATACATACAAAATATACTGTATGACTCAATTTTACCACTCCTTGGGATTTACCCAAAGGATGCTACAAAGTCTTTTGCAGATATCTGTTCGATCATATTTATCATTTAATAGATATTGCTGTTCTATTCACAATGTCTGGTAAGTGTAAACAACTTAAATATTATTAAAGTGAAGAATGGATAATGATAAAATGTTCTTAAAGTAAAGAACGGATAATGATAAAATGTTCTTAAAGTGAAGAATGGATAATGATAATGTGGTACATATGTACTATAAGTACTGCTTGTCTATAAAGATAAAAGAAATCATGAAAATTTCAGGCAAATGGATGTAACTATAAAAGATTATGGTTAGTGAGATAATCCAAGACCCAGAAAGACAAGCATCACATGTTCTCTCCTTCATTTGAGGCACCTAGTTCCATATCTTCATGTGTGAGATCATATCCTGGAGTAACTAGGGAAACCAGCAAAATTCAAAGAGACCATTTCCAGGCAGTGAAACGGTGGAGAGGAGAATAGCAGAGTACAAGGGATCTTATTAGGAAAATGTGGAAAACAGAGAAATCTCCAATGAGAGGGACAAATAAAGGCATAAGGAAAAGGGAGAAAGGTAACATAATAGAAGGATTTCTGAAGAAGCCATAAGGTCACGTACTGCAAACTATCCATCTAAAATGCCTGTAATACATGTACATCTGGGCTAACTGAAATTTTCCCATCTCGGTTGACACTGATTCCTCCAAGAGCAAAGCATCTCACGAAACTCCATCGTCAACCAGGACAAGTCCTGTTTTGAGCTGTTGGTCAGAGTTTTCCAAGAGATTCTCAAAAAATTACAGGCTTATTGGCATTGGTTGTCCCCAGAGTTAGAAGGTAAGTCCCTATTACTGGAGACCCCGTGGGTTTCTGAAACAGAGTCAAGTGAACCCTGAGCTAGAATGACCTGAAAGCTTCCTCCCTGAAGACTAACTTTGAAGACAGCAGAAGACACCAGGCAAACATCCAAAGGGAGAAATCCATATAGTCCCATCCAGTTATAATACTATGAACCACAAAAGAAGCCAGGATGGCATGATAGCCCAAAGGATACAGAGGTGGTATATATAACCTTGGTAGTAATCAATAGTTACTTAATAGGACTTACGTGCTACTGAACAAGGGGAAAGTTGTGCCTGGCATTGGAAATCTAGCCAAATACCCAGGGTTAGAGAAGTTATCAATTTTTGAAAAAGACCCACCCCACAACCATCATTTTACTAAACCATCATAATCCCTAACTGCATTCCAAATATTTGCCTTTATATTCACTGATAAGCATAGTTCTTACCCCTCACCAAGGAGATGTCTCACTGCAACAGATGGAGACCATGACAGAAAACTATAACCAATAAAAATACAAAGTTGTGGATCCTTGTCCCAAAAGATATATCTACAAGACATTTTTTCACACCTAGGGGTCAGTGATCATTGCAGAAGAAGCCTTGGGAAGATTATAAGAGCCAGAATATTGGGGAGTTCTCTGTGAGATTGCTTCTCCTAGGAATCTTAGTATTTATTCCCATAAAGACTCACTAATATGACTGACTAAACATGATGTGAAAAAAAAAAAGACAACAGTAAACATGCCAAATTGGATGGTGAAAATCCCATGAGGTTTCAACCCTCCACAAGGAACAACAGGCAACCAAGGAATGATAAGGGCTGGAGAAAGAGGTAAGAGAAAGATGGTATTGGTCATCCATTACCCAATAATCAGCACTCAAAAATATACATACAAGTAACATTATACAGACTGAGCAGATTGTACATATATATATATATTTAGAAATATCTATGTGTTTTTCACTTTGCTTGTATTAGTGTTTGTGTGTGTGTGTGTGTGTGTGTGTGTGTGTGTGTATAACAATTATGAAACAAATAGCAATGAATTTGAAAGCGAGCAAGGAGAGGTATATGAGAGGGTTAGGTGGAACACACTGAATAATTAGGAAATTATTTAATTATATTATGTTCAAAATTAAAGAAATAATAATATTTTAAAATGAACAGAATGGCATATTTAACCACTAAAGTACCAATAATTTTCATAAGCATAAATGATGCAACATAACAAAATACAAAGATTACTAGAGTTGATTAAAGTCTAAATATAATGAAATCATTAATATTCTTCAAAAGAAACTAACAAAAACAACAGAGCAAGAAAATTATGACAGTCCAGGAAGAAGAGTATATATAGTAAAGAGACCATCAAATTAATAGGAACATTATAAAAGCTGTTTCAAATATGTGAATTATGTGAAGGTAAAAATGACAGAACTGAAAGCAGAAATGAGCAAACCCATATGACAAAACTTTGCTCCAAGTAATTGTCAGAAGGACGAGGTAGAAGATATACGTAGTCTGTAAAGAAGAAGTTAAAATATTGGACCATAACAAAATGAAATGATTTGTTTTATAATGATTCGTGTGAAAGGGGAAAAAGATAAGTTGTGGATTGATAAAGATATTCACATAAATTCAACAAAAGTAAGTTAAAGGTTGAGCAAACCGCGAGGGTAGATGTGTGTGGTAAACAGGTGTTCTGTGTCCTAGCTAGCAGCAAAGAGCAGGCCATGACGTAATGAAGGATTGTCCTTCATGACAAATGCCCTTTCAACTAATAGATCTTAGTTCTTTAATTTCATTTAGCTTTTTGTCATGGCTAAATATCTGACAAGGCTATTTAAAAGAAGAAAAGTCTTACTTTATTTTATTTTTTTTTTTTTTGTTGTTTTTTGTTTGTTTGTTTGTTTTCGACACAGGGTTTCTCAGTGTATCCCTGGCTGTCCTGGAACTCACTTTGTAGACCAGGCTGGCCTCGAACTCAGAAATCTGCCTGCCTCTGCCTCCCGAGTGCTGGGATTAAAGGCGTGTGCCACCAACGCCCGGCGAAAAGTCTTATTTTGAATTATATTTTCAGTCAGGCACATCAGAAAAGTGTGATAGAGCAGAACAACTCACTGTGTGGTGCACAGGAAGCAGAGAGAAAGAATGCCTGTGCTAGCTGCCTGCCACTTTGTTCCACCGTAGGTGCAGCCTATGGGATAGAATAAGCCACATTCAAGCCACATTATTCTCTAGAAATATCCACACAGACACAACCAGAGGTGTTTGCTACCAAAACCATACATTCTTCTCAATTCAATTTAGTTGTCTATGAAGATTATCCATCACAGCTACTGACATGACATTTATGGATCAAATGGAACATCCTTGTGAGCAGTTTTTACCAATTTTGGGGTGCCAAGGGTAGAGGATTTGAAGTTGAGGGGATGTCATTTGCCTTAAGTTCATACAACTCTGGGTAAGAGGGATCAAAAGCTCAGCTGAATGAGATTGGCCTCAATTTTTGTCTTAAAAATAATTAAGGTACCCAATGGTACCTACCTTCTGTAGATAGAGGGTCCTCAATTGCACTTAGAACTGAATACTAAGGTCATTTTTGTCTGGAAGAAGACTGCGTTTTGTTTTTCAGAGAAATGCTCAGCATCAAAGGTGTTTAATTTTATTGTGTCTGGTTTTGTTTTCTCCAGTGTTCTCAAAGTGCTTACATATGTTCTAAGCATAATGAGAGACTGATGGCTAGGACAGAAGCAATAGAGCCCTTCCAGAAAGAGCCTGAGGTGGATCCTCATTTTGTGTCTTTTTGACTCTATTTGTAATAAGTATAATTACCCGCTTTTAGTTGGCCTTGCTATCTTCAATCTTGTGATTCGTGGAAAGGCCATGTACTTTCTTATTGGATATTTTATTTATTTATATTTCAAATGTTATTCCTCGTCCTGGTTTCCCCTCTGCAACCCCTCTATTCCATCCCCCTCCCCTACTGGTTCTATGAGTGTGTTCCCCCACCTGCCCACCCACCCACTCCTATCTCACCACCCTAGCATTTCCCTACGCTGGGGCATTGAGCCTCCACAGGACCAAGGTCCATCCCTCCCATTGATGCCAGATAAGGCAATCTTCTGCTACATGTGCAGCTGGAGCCATGGGTCCCTCCATGCATACTCTTTAGGTGGTGATCTAGTCCCTGGGAGCTCTGGGGGGGGGGTCTGGCTGGTTGATATTGTTGTTTTTCCTATGGAGTTGCAAACCCCTTCAGCTCCTTCAGTCCTTCTTCCCCTAACACCTCCACTGGAGTCCCCGTGCTGTCCTATGGTTGGCTGCAAGCATTCACATCTGTATTGGTCAGGCTTTGGCAGAGCCTCTCAAGAGGCAGCTATATCAGGCTCCTGTCAGCAAGCACTTCTTGGCGTCAGCAATTGTGTCCGGGTTTGGTGTCTGCATATGGGATGAATCCCTAGGCGGGGCAGTCTCTGGATGGCCTTTTCCTTCAATCTCTGCTCCGCTCTTTGTCCCTGCATTTCCTTTAGACAGGAGCAATACTGGGTTAATATTTTTGAGATGGGGGGGTGGCCCCATTCCTCAACCAGGGGCCATGCCTAACATCTAGATATGCCTAACCTCTACAGGTTCTATCTCCCCTTTGTTCAGCTAATGTCATCCCAGATGCCAGGGAAGCAAGAGGTCTCCTGTCTCTTCCCACACCTCAACCTTCCCCTTTTTCTCTCCCCCTCCTCTCTCCCTCTACCTCCGGTGATTATTGTGTTCCCCTTTCTAAGAAGGACTGAAGCATCTACACTTTGGTCTTCCTTCTTCTTGAGCTTCATATGGTCTGTGAGTTGTACCATGGGTATTCCGAGCTTTTTTTCCTAATACCCACTTATCAGTGAGTACATACCACATATGCTCTTTTGTGACTCAGTTACCTCACTCAGGATGATATCGTCTAGTTCCATTCATTTGCCTGAGAATTTCATGAAGTCATTGTTTTTCATAGCTGAGTCCTTATCCATTGTGTAAATGTACCACATTTTTTGTATCCATTCCTCTGTCGAGGGACATCTGGGCTATTTCCAGCTTCTGGGACACACCCAATAAGGGCAGTGGATTCCATTACAGCCGGTTGTGAGCCACCATGCGGTTTCTGGGAATTGAACTCAGGACCACTAGGAGAGCAGCCATTGCTCCAGTGCTCTTAACCACTGAGCTCGCTCTCCAGCCCGCATTTAAAAACAGACAAATAGACAAACAAACAAAAAAGCCCAACAGATCATTTAGAAGCAAGGCTAATACCAGAAGCAGTTCTAGGCCACTTCTCATATTTTATGCACAGTACTAAGGAAATCCAGGATAAGGCCACCACACCTTGGGAGCTAAATTTAGAGAGCCTTTACTCACAATGAATCTGTTCTCCAGACCTGTGACACTTCTTTAGTTGACTCAGTGAGGGAGAAGAAGCACAAAGTGGCCCTCTGGAACCTGAAGCCTGGACCCTAAAGCCCGGAACCCGGAGCCCGGAGCCCGGAGCCCGCAGCCCGAGCCCGCAGCCCGCAGCCCAGAGCCCGCAGCCCAGAGCCCGCAGCCCGCAGCCCGCAGCCCGCAGCCCGCAGCCCGCAGCCCGCAGCCCGCAGCCCGCAGCCCAGAGCCCGCAGCCCAGAGCCCGCAGCCCAGAGCCCGCAGGCCGGAGCCTGAAGCTTGCCTTACCCTTGCCTCTGTGCTCACTAAGGCTCTTCCCAAAGTGCTGACTGCCACCTAAACACACACCTTAGTTGAAGCCCTACTTTACTTTTTTGTTTTGTTTTGTTTTCGTTTTTGTTTTACTTTGTTTCGTATCTTCCAACTGTTTTGACAAACTCCTAGCACTGGAATTTTATATGGCAATTTGCACAGAGAATCTTTTATGCAGGTAATTTAGCTCTTAACAAAAGTAAGCCTGCCATTTGAATTGCAGTCATACTGGATTGTGAATGACAATCATCTTTTAAAGTATTTCCAGTAAATTTATAAAAGTTAAAGTTTGAATATCACAGACTTTTCCCCATGGCTTTAAGATCCCAACAGGATCCCAAGTACCTAACTAGCCAGACTGCCTCCACTTTCTTCTTACAGTCAAAGGAAAGAGAACCACTGTCTAGACCCCAGGATCCCAGGGATATACCTCAATTTCTATGCTGACTGTTTTTAACTTTGAGGAGAATAGAGTGATAGCAATGGAACTAGTAAGGAGATGTCTTTGTTTAATAGGCTAATGAGAATATTTGTCTTACATAACCCAAGAGATGCACACTCATCTCTTTTTCACTGTTTTCAAAAAATTCTTCCTGTTTTTCTTCCAAAGGACCTCATTCTGCTTCCCTTCCTTCTGCAATCATTTATAAGATGCCATACAATTTCAGCTTGGCCAATACTTCTTGCCAGCTTAAGCTAACAAGTGGGAATGTTTGAGGAAATTGTCCAATCTTTTTTCCTTTCCCCATTTTCCCCTTTGTGTGCACATGTGTGACTCAACTGAACAATATATACTGAGTGAAAAAAGGAAGTAAAAGGGGAACGAACGTGACTGCTCCTAGGTATGGTGGAGGAGAATGTTTGTTATAGATACATGGGAGAGCATAACCAGAGGCAGGGACATGTGGGAGAGTCCAGAGATAACATGACCCTGAGCTATGTGAGAAGATGGGAGAGGGGAAGGGAAAGATGAGAGAGGGACCGAGTGCAGCAGCCAGGAAGCCAAAGGTACAAAAGGAGTGGGTAACCAAAATGGCTTGATCACATAAAGGCAGCTCAACCCTTGGGCTGTGGAAGTTTCGGATAGGGCTGGGGTATGCCAGCCCAGAGGGCTCTATGGCAGTTAGGGACCACATAATGCAGGGGAAACCTGGTGGCCAGAATCTACTTTGGTGTGTTAAACAGGCACCTGATCCATCTGCCCAGGTTTGACACCTAGCATAGACAATACTGATTCTATTGTTTTTTATTATTGAGTAATAGTCAGGAATAAACAAGAATCATAATGATTTTTAAAAACCCAAAGAGGCTGGATATGGTATTGCACACTTGTAATCACAAAACATGAGACTAAGAAAAGAGGATTACTATGAAATTGAGACCACTCTGGTGCTACATATCAATTACCAGGCAAGCCAGGGCTAATAATCAAAAGACCTTGTACAAAAACTCCCCCAACTCCCCACCACACACACACACACACACACACACACACACACACACACATATACACACACACACACACAAAGGTTCTTCTTTCTCCATATCCTCATGTGCATTAATTGTCATTTGTTTTTTTTTGTTGTTTTTTTGGTTTTTTTTTGTTTTGTTTTTTGTTTTTTGTTTTTTTTTTGTTTTTTTGTGATAGCCATTCTGACTGAGGTGACATGGAATCTCAGTATAGTTGCTAGGAAAACAGTGATGGAAACTTACTTCACTGTAATATAAGGATTTGATTGACCTGTGAGGGATCATAGTAGAATCGACTACAAGATAGTCAGAAATATTATTGTGGCATAACAGACATGACTAACTTAAGAGGGAAAGATAATGTTGGCTCATGGAATTACAAGGCAAAATATGTTATTAACTAATATTTGTAAAAATCTTGAATTAAAGAAACTTGAATTTCTTTATCACTTTGCCCTGTTGCTTTGTGTCTGTGGGAGCATAATTCATCATAGTGAGGAAATAGAGCAAAGGAAATCTACCTGAACACAGAAACTGGGAAGCAGAGAGGGAGAGAGAAGAGCTGGAGTTCTCATATTCTCTTTGAAGACATGCCTAATTCCCATCCATGAGACCCCCACCATTAAAGTGCCCTTCTGCTTCCCTACACTGTCGAACTCTGGTGACACCTTTAACCCAGAGACACTGAGGTCCACTCAGCCATCTCAAACAATGGTTAGATGACACTCTGCTGATACATGTAGGCATAAATATAAGAAGATAAAGACACAGCATAATAGTGCACTTTAGGAACTACGTAGATGTTGTCCTAGTGTCTTTTCTATTCCTTGATATAACAGCATGACCAAGGTAACTTATAAAACAGAGTTTACTTTTGGAGTAGGTGTGGCCTTGTTTGAGTAGGTATGACACTGTGAGCATGGGCTTCAAGACCCTCATCCTAGCTGCCTGGATGCCAGTATTCTGCTAGCAGAATTTCAGACGAGGATGCAGAACTCTAAGTTCCTTGTGCACCGTGCCTGCCTAGATGCCACCATGTTTCCATCTTGGTGATAATGGATTGAACCTCTGAACCTGTAAGCCAGCCCCAATTAAATGTTGTCCTTAGAAGAGTCGCCTTGGTCATGGTGTCTGCTCACAGCAGTAAAACCCTAAGACAGGCTTATAGGCCCTGAAGGACAGAGTTAAATCCAGCAGGCTCAGGGTTACAATCTGGGCTCATATTGTTACTAGTGTGAACTTTTGGGGGAGAGAGATGCCTGCCTTGCACACCTTAGGACACAGCCAAGTCTTCCATAAGTCACTTTGCTCTTTTTCCTAAGCAACCCAGAGCTTTGCATCCATGCTTCTTTGTTTCCTAGAACAGCCATTGCTGAAGCCCGCTCTCCAGCCTGTGCTTGCCCTTCTATTGGAAGTTCCAAAGATCCCCTCAAATGCTTGTCTCTTTTCCTGAACCCTTGTTTCTACATTCTAATTTCTCCTATTCCCCTGCATTGCCCACTACCAATTTGCAATCTGTTCATGTTGGTGCCATGTAAAACGTATGTAACATGTTGTCCACAGGACTATAGAGGCCATGAATGAGCAAATTAAGGTTGCTTGAAAACCATGTAGCATCATGTAAAGAAAGGTCTGTCTGCCACATGTGTTTTCGTACCAAATGATACCCAATCTCAAAAGGCACATTCAGACAGGAAATATGTACTCAACCTGGAAGGGTCATTTGGCTGCATATCACTTCTGAAAATAACTTCATCCCTCAGTCAGATCCCACTAGGTCAACCATAAACAGCAAAGAGAAATTTCCTGTGTCATTAGATAAAATACACAGACTGTCCCACCTGGGCCACTGGAGGGTATATGCTGGAATGTAGTAAGGTTGCACAGCACCGTGCCACAATGCTGAAGATTGCAGCACACTTCCTGAAGTTTCAGTGCCTTAGAGACATTATATTTTCACTTCTCATAATTCTGAACCTCAGAATGACAATTATTTCTCTTTTTAAGAATCTTTAATTTGTTCCTTTACATTTTTACATGTACTTCATACATATTGGCATATAAAATAAGTCTTTAATGTGTAAAGAATTCATGTTATTTACTATATAGCACAGGCACTATGGACCTTCCTTCTTTAGAAACTGAGTGTGGGCAGCCCAAGTAAATGTCCAGGAAGCTTCCAAACTTGTTCATTCATTTTCCAGTTCAGCAACCCTCTTACAATTCCACCTACTAGTCCAGTTCAGTGAGATGCTAGATCCAGATTTTTCAAGTTTTTCTGTCACTTATACCACAGTGTCCCATTCCTGAGCCTGCTCCCTGCTAAGGACTATTCCTGTAAATACACAAGAATATCCTGGAGTGAGCTGATTCTAGTAATGTAAGTGGGCACTGGGAGGGTCTGCCACAGAGTCCATGGGGATCAAACTCATTTGATTTGGAATATGTCTTCTGGGGAAAGGGTGTGATTTTTCAATGATAAAATGCTCTCTCGGGTTCAATTTCTAGTGGAACAGCATCCATATACTTAGTAGATACATATATGTTAGATTTTTTTCTTGGAACAAATTTGGTATAGAGGTGATGGTAAAAAACAAAACAAAACAGAACAAAATTGTATGAACCTCTCAGCTGCTGTTTCTTTCATCTTGAGTGAAGGAAGACTCAGGCCATTTCCTCTGGTATCAAAAATCATCCAGATTTGGCCCTGCAGGACCCGAAAGCCTTCCATGTCAGCCCTGCACTTGGCAACTTGCCATGATTGCTCTCATAGCAGGCTTTAGGTATTTCTACTTGTAGCTGTCTCCCTCTTACTAGTCCTCTCTCTTTGAATTTTCATTTGAGTATCCCTTCATCTTGCTTCTTAAATCCAGAGAACAAAAGATGTTTGGCACGAATGGACCTAGAAGTCCAGTGGTAGAAAATGCAAAAGAGAATCAAGGTACAAGAGACCTAGAATACTGAAAGGGGCGTACAGTAAGGGCCTTCAAAAGGTAGTGACAGTCCTTTCCATAGGCTTTCTTCATATCTACAGATAGGGGCTATAGTGTAGAGGCTTTGACAATGTCAGTGTTCTTGATGAGATACATAAAAAGCCAACAGGGGTCTTTGCAGGAGAAATGGGAGTCAGGGGGCAAAACATATTTTCAGCATACCTTCAGTGAAGACAGGGACAGGATGGCACCCAGAGGTGTAAATCACCAGGCACAGTGTTGGTGGCATATGGGTCTGAGAAGGTGTTTTTCACTCCTTCAAAGCTACAAAACAAGACAAGACAAACAAAACAAAACCCAAAACCTGTAAGGAGGTTAAAAAACCTTGCTGAGCTACATGGGTCAAGAGATATTCCATGAATAGTCTGAGAGTAGAAACTTGAGGCCTTACACAAAGATGGAGTGGGGATTAACGTGATATTAATCTTCCTCTTGTAACTAATTCATTACTACAAAAGTTCAAGTAAATACAAAAGAGATCCAGAGTACAGAAACGATGCAAAAAATAATAACAGCAAAAAAACAAAAACAAAAAACAATGAAAAACAAAACAAAAACCAGTGGTTAAAGTGAATAATGTCTTCAGTTGATACTTTCGAAGGGATGAGAGCCATTTTCATTTAAGGTGCTAACTCGGATGCGAAGGAAATCCCTATGACATGTAAACTTGGAGAAAGAGGAACCATCCCAGACAGATGCTTTTTCTCTCAGCCAGGTTCCCTAGGCATGCCCATAGTGCAGGGAAAGCCTGGACACTGCCTGGACACATGACTGTCTCCACACCTGTGCACGCTGGCGCCTCTGTCCATCCTAAGTCCACCAGTCAATTGCAGCTACTTATGACCTCCATATCTCCAGCTTCAGCTGTTCACGTGGGGCCAGTTCATCTCCTAAAACACCTTCTTCAACTTTAGCCAGGAATGCTCCTGTACTTTCCAGGGAAAAGACTGGTGTTGGAAGTGTAACTCTACATTGTGCTCAGGACAGGCTCAGTGCCCACACCTGTAACATTCACAAATCCAAATCTCTGTGGATCTCCTGGGCAAGCAGGAGGCCAGTAGAGCTGTAGATACATGGATTCCAGACACTCACTGGTTCTTCTCCTTGAACACTCCTTCCTGGTCTCCTTTGTATGTGTCGTTTCCTTCTTTTCCATGAACCCAGGCACAGTTCTCTGGCTGTCCTCACCCATTATTCCTCCTCTATTGGTTTACTTCTTCAAGACACAGGAGGGAAACAAGCACCTGAGAATGCCACTGAGCCTCTCTTTAAAAGTCTGGTGCATTCTTTGGTTTGCTCGAAGGGCTTTAGGGAGGCACGTCCATTTCCGATTGTCCCTTAGGAAGCTGCTCTGCCTATACTTCTCTTAGGGCTACCGCTTCCCTGCCCTTCCTTGGCACTTTGAAAATCACAGAAAGAAAAAGAAATCTGAAATCATTTCTTGTATGGCAGATATAATCTCATCCATCCTAAGTCGTTTTCTTTCAAAACAGATCAATCACCTGGAAGAACAGATGCACTTTGACACCTGTGCCCTCCACACATGATCCCAAACAGCACGCATAGCCAAGAAGGATCAAAGAGCTCTAGGCTGCTTCGACTGCCCCACTGTCTCCTATCTGCTGCCCTCCACAGCGTATCCCCACCCTGCACCCCCAGCTGGTGCTCCACCACTGCCTCATGTTCCCACTCCTGTCTCTCTGCCTACTGACCTGCCCACCTGCTGCTTATCTGCAGCTCTCCCATCTGCTGCAACACCTGCTGTGAGGCGATGCCCACGCCCCTCCCTGCTGCTCAGTCCACCTGTTGGATCCTGACTGCTCCTTCTGTTTCCTGCTGCCATACTCTATCACACTTGGATCACTTTCCAGGCTGACTCATCTGCCACCGTTTGGCTGGCTGCCTTGGCTATGTCCTCCTGGAAAGCAATACCCACCTCAGCTCTTGGGCCACTGTAGGCACAGCCAGCCGACACATTCTCGCCGGAAGTGTACTGCTGACGTGGTGATTTGGTGCTGCCGAGAGGATCTTCCACTTGCCTCAGGCTTGAACACTCCAATCAGCGGTTGCCCACCTGTGTAGAAACCTTAAGTCTTCTTACAGTGGAATTCTGTGTTCTATCTAGCATGTCATCACGGCAGGGCTGTGGCGAAGGCCTACAGCTAAGGCTAATGGATAGTGAATGTTGTAACAATAAGGAAAAAGTGGAGTTTCGGAAAGTGCATGGGGTAACGCTGCCCATGAACACCTCGTGTTCAGTGTCCATGGAGGAGCTGGGTCTTCCCACATTCAGAAATACAGGTGATAAAGCTAACGAGGGGGGAGACTCTTGCTGCATATTCTGTAGAGAAAGGGTGGGAAGAGGCAGAAGAAAGAAGTTAACCTGTTGAGAGAAAGTACAGTAAACTAGGGAGAAAAACAGGTAAGCAAGAGGGTTAGTGTTATTTTTGTAAACAAAACTAATAGATTTCAGAGGTGCAGAAAAATTTACAATGCAGTTAAAAGCAAAAGAAATGGCTGAAAACACTACATAACTGATATTTCTACACACTAATAACAAATACATCATCACGATCAAAGACTTTGAACACACAATTTTAGGTTTATCATCCTACTTCCCCATTGGCTCACATTCAAACATCAGTCACTCTGACACCTCTAGATGCTGACAGGGATCCCTTCTTTGGGGGTTCAGCAGCAGTTTCAAGCATACAGAAACACAACAATGGTACAAGCACACCATCTCATCTTTTCTATGTTGAATGAACAGCGTATTCCTCAGGGAATAGAACACCAGCTAACAAATCCTCAAATTTGGGTTACCCCATTGGCTGCTTTCATGAGCTGGCAGAAGGCATATGGGATAAGTCACAAGAAAGCAGAGAACAGCATGGTTTCCTCAACCTCTCCTAGTGGGTAAGTGTGTTACTATGCATTGACTGCAGACCCGAAGCTGCTGATCACTGGCTGCTTCCCAACTGCTGGGCATAAGTGGTAGGTTTACAGCTGGATAAAAGGGTGCTCCAGAACTCATGCAATCTGGTAACAGCCGGAAAATTCATTAAACTGTGCCTCCACTAGATCACACTGCCTATATAGGAGAAATGAGGGGAGCCTCTTGACACAGAACAAAGTGCTCCTCTTCATTAGAAATGGGGTTCACAGCCGGGCATGGTGGCACATGCCTTTAATCCCAGCACTCGGGAGGCAGAGGCAGGCAGATTTCTGAGTTCAAGGCCAGCCTGGTCTACAGAGTGAGTTCCAGGACAGCACAGAGAAACCCTGTTTCGAAAAACAACAACAACAACAACAACAACAACAAAAGAAAGAAAGAAAGAAAGAAAGAAGTGGGGTTCACTGCCAGAAATAGAGCACCCATCAACTATAGGGTGGCTAAACTAATATGAATTCAATTCTTAGATTATCTCATATCATCTGTCAGAGATTAAACTGTTCAAGCTTGGTTCTGCAACATCCTCCAAGCATTATTCTCTGTCTTCTCTGATCTTCTAGCATCAGCAGGTTGACCTTTCCTCCTGCCATCAGGATGGCCTCAGAGCCTCCAGGGCCTATCTTATTCCAGACAAGCAAAGGGGGTGAAGAAAGTGAGAGAGGGCTTTGAACAATGCAGCTCACCATCTGTTCTGCTGTTATTTAGGAAACTACATGATTTCTGATAATTAGATTCAGGGCAGTGGCTAAGGACCAGAATTTGTGGAAGGATCCCTGCCACAGTCTCTTTGGCCTTCATAAGATGTTTTGTTCTATTTTTCTTTTAGCATTTTAGGAGACTAACCCTATATTTTGTTTTTAATATGTTCAATTATTTGTGAACTTGACACAACAATGTGTTTTGACCATGTTTACTCCAAACTCCTCTAACCAATATACTTTCACCTCCTCATCCCTTCCAACCTTGTATGCTCTTTTCCTCTCTTCTCTTTTTTAATAACCAACTTGTGTAGTTGACTAGAATGATGGCAGGCCTGGAGTCTACTTCAGGTAACTGTTTTCCCTTGAAGTTGCAGAGAGCACACAAATCTCCTCCATATCCCACACAGTAGTGAGTGAAGCAGTCAGTGGAGCTGTGCCTTTCACAGACAAACCTCAGAGATCAGCATGTTCTACTTGTAGTTACAGGGGTGGCTGTTAATTGTGTAGTCACTCATTTAAGAAGGGTTTGGGGAGGCACAATGGTTTGGATAGCTCAGCTTGTTCAAGCTATAGCTGACTGGTTGGGATTTCTCTGTGAAAAATGGCAGATACAGCACATAAAACTTTATTTGAAGAATAAGAGTATATTCTCTCTCTCTCTCTCTCTCTCTCTCTCTCTCTCTGTGTGTGTGTGTGTGTGTGTGTGTGTGTGCCTATGTATGTACAGTGTCTGTGCTGTGTAAGTGCTTCTGTGTATGCTTGTGTGTTTATATATGTTCTGGTATGTTTGTGTGTATTATGTTCTTGTATATGATTGTGCATATAGTTGTGTTTGTGTACATGAGTTTTGAATGGGGTGATTTAACTTAAAACAAATAAGGCCTGAATGACTTTTTTTTCTGATCAGATTCTAAAAGCAATCAAATTCTACAATTCATTTCCATTTTTTATTCACCAAGTTGTATTCAGAATATATGGAATGAATGGAAAAATAGAGGTTCTGAAGTATATCCCTTTTGAAAAACCAGCTTTCTATTGTAAACACACACACACACACACAGAGAGAGAGAGAGAGAGAGAGAGAGAGAGAGAGAGAGAGAGAGAGAGATTGAGAGAGATTTCAACAGTATTCAAATATTTCATGCTATTATTTGGAGCCAAAGATTTATGTGTCTCAAAACATTTTCTCGGTCTAGGGGTCTAGCTCAGTTGGTAGAGGGCTTACCAAGTATGCATGTAGCCTTGGGTAGGATCCACAGAACCATATATTTAAAAGAAAATGCTTTGCAGCACACATATGTAAGCCCAAAACTCTGCAGATAAAGGCAGGAGGGATAAGTTTAATGTCATCCCTCCTCAGCTACAAGATGACTTCAAGGCTGACCTACTTGAGACTAAGACTTAAAATTACTCTAAATATATAAAGATATATATTTAGTCAGAAAGATATTCAAAATAGTATTATGTAAAAATACTTCAATTCTAAGGTAAAATTTATTTTTAAATAGAAAATGTAGAATTCTCTTCAAACATAAATAGGAAAAAAACCCCAACCAAACAAAATATCTTCTTTTCTCAATAATCAAATGTTAATGGAATATGTGTGACCTGAAAAGGGAGTATTTCAGGGAGTAGATAAGTTAGAATAAGAACAAATGTGACAATATAACTGTTTATAAATGTCATGATGTTATTTTGTATGCTAACTAAAAAATGAAAAACATATCAGCAGTACAGTAGGAAAATTGAAAACAAATGACAGAGTGCATTTCCTTACTCTTTGCAACTGTCTGTACCTAATGCTTTTATCAGAAGAATTATTGCAATTCCTATATAATTTGCAAGGTATTCCTTAGGCGTATCCTATTT
Source organism: Mus pahari (assembly GCF_900095145.1). Lineage (NCBI taxonomy): Eukaryota > Metazoa > Chordata > Mammalia > Rodentia > Muridae > Mus > Mus pahari. Next base: position 10,760,502 of record NC_034601.1, read on the forward strand.
GATAGAACTTAACATCCTTAAATTTGCATGTAGACAGGGTAATACACCACCTCTGTTCCAAAGCTCGGTCTGAGGCTTGGAAAAATGAAACACTGATTCATGACCTCCAGAGCTCTTCCTGCTGTGCATCAGCTCCCCAGGACAGTAAGTAGCTTTCTAGGGAATGAAATGTCTTCAACAGTTATATCCCTGGCCTCTCATAAAGCAAAATTGAAAGATTACCCACCAGATTCTATCAAAGACAATGAAGCAGTTAAGGTAACCCAACTCTAGCAAACCCCAGGAACCATATTTGAAACGTTTTGTGACAAGCCAAGATGAGGAATACCAAAACATAGTAAGACAAGGCAGACCCATTTACTCACTGGGAAGCTCAGGTGCTGAATGGTGCTATCCAAAATCCCAGCTTCGCTTCACTTAATCAGCAAATGCTTTTTGCTTGCATTTTGTTTCTGTGGCTGGGATTCAAGCTCTAATCTATATTTTAGGCTGCTACAACTTTATCTGATATCTCGACTTCATTCCAATCTGTACGACCTCTCTCTGGAGTTTTATACATCCAGTTGCCTTTGATTTCCTTCCCTTTCGCCTCCTTTCCTTCCTCCTTCTAATTCCTCTCCTTTCTTTATTTTTCACATATGTTGTTAATTCCTGAACTGTAAAATGTTAAAAAGCCAAGTTCCAGGAGGAATGCCTATAGAAGATGTCAAAATGCACCCATGCCCTGTTAGTTCATAAAGCTTGCCACACTGGTATCCTTTAATTCCAATCTACATTCATGATCTGAGTGAGTCTCTCTCTCTCTCTCTCTCTCTCTCTCTCTCTCTCTCTCTCTCTCTCTCTCGCCAAATAGCATCTATCACAAACCTCTCATCCTATGGAGAAGTGAATGTGAACAAAATCAGCAATAAACAACAAAGTAGACAATGAAATATTATTTAAAGATTATTTTAAAGATTATTTATATTTAATAAATGACCTAATAAGGGTGACTTGTAGGTATTCACACAGGATACTTTTCCTGTGTATTTAATTCCTGTAACAGTCTCACGAGATTGACACTGTCTTAAATTGAACAAATGAGGAAACAGACTCTGAGAGAATAATGTGACTTACCCAAGCTTATCACAAGTAGTAATACAAAAATATGTAGTCAAGAGAGCAAAGACCATTTAGAAAAACAACTAAAAGTAGGAACTAAGTAAGAAAACCCTCCTAGGCTGTAGCCAGTCAGCAAAGATGATGTCAGCACCCTCAGTGTACATAAAATTAAATCATAAAATTAAATTGAGATGACTCAAATATTAGGTTTTAGAGCAAGCAGAACATATTCTCTGTGTTATCTGTCCTTAGTTTCTTCGTCCTGTATTTTTCTAGTTTTTATATAAAGAAGGCAATGTTAGCTTCGTAAATGGAATTTAAAAAGTTAATTCCTTCATGGCCATGAAAACAGATGTATGGATTGTTGCCACCTTTTTTTCAGCTAGTAGGACTTGATAGAATTCTGAATTACCTGATTACCTCAGTGAAGGGATTTCTTTTAGGGCAGGTGTTTTCAATACAAATTGAAATTTCCCTAAGAATTTGCTTCATATTCGGTTGTGATAGTTGTTTGTACTTTTCAAGAACTGACATAATTCATCTAAGGTGTCAACTAATGTGTGTAGATTTTTTCATATTATTTATTTTACCTACATATTTTATTGAATAATCATGCATGCGTATACGGTGTTTGAGTTAAACCCATGCCAGTCACTCCAATTCTTCCCCTCAAATTTCTCCCCAGTCTGCCTTACCATATTTTCCTCCCATCTTCATGTACTCTGTCTTAAAAATAAAATAAAATAAAATAAAATAAAATAAAATAAAATAAAATAAAATAAATCAGAGTCCATTCAGTGCTGCCTGGGTGCACAAACAAGGGTCTAGGAAGTTAGTGAAGAAAACTGATCCTTCTCCAGCAACCATCAATTCCTAATACTGGTTTCAACTACTAGTGGAACTTTATGAGCCGCTCCCCCATCCATGCTGAGACCAGTACTACCACTGGGCATATAAGAAACCAGACTGAATAAGCTATAAAAAGTAAGAGAGTAAGTTGCACCCCTCCATGTTTCTGCTTTAGTTTCTGCCTCCTGCCTCCTACTTTGAGCCAGTTCTTGTCCTGACTTCCTAGGTAATGGTTTATGATATGGATGAATAAGCTAAATAAACTTTTCTTCCAAAGTATCTTTGTTTCTTGGTCCTTGTCAAAGCCATAAAGACCAAATTAAGACAAAGTATGATATGGATGTCCTCTTTGAGCTGGGGATTCCATAATCTCTTATTCCCAGCATACTGAGTATTTGTAGATCTCTGTATAATCATTTTCTACTTAAAAATAAATTTCTCTGATGAGTATTGGTAGTTAATCTCTATCTATAAAGATAAGAACTTAGGTTGTAATTTAATATGATGCCCGTTTAGCAGAATAATAGCAGTCTCTCCCATTTAGTCTATGACCTAGCCAGCTGTATTAATTAGGGTTATTATTGCTATGACGAAACACCATGCTCAAAGCAAATTGGGGGGAGATAAAACTTATTTGACTTATGCTTCCATACTCATGAACTTAAAGAAGTCAAGACAGGAATCCTAACATGACGGGACACTGGAGTCAGGAGCTAATGTAAATGCCATAGAGGGGTGCTATTTACTGGCTTGCTCCCCATGGCTGGCTCAGTCTGCTTTACTATAGAATCCAGGAAAACCAAGGATGACCTGCCACAAAGGCCTGGGTCCTCCCACATAAATCATTACTTAAGAAAAGTCATTATAGGCTTTCCCAGACCAATTTTATGAAGGCATTTTCTCAATGGGTATTCTATCTGCTCAGATAACTCCAGCTTATTTCAAGTTGGCATAAAATTTGCCAGAATATCAACCATGATTCTTTGATCTAGTTAACTACTAAAATGGGTAAAGTAATAAAATGATCAAAATTCCAAAATCCAGCTTTAAATGCTGGTGACGATGCACTGTAAGAGGCACTCTGTGAATGTGGACTAACGGTAGGAATGTAAATGGTTATAATCACTTCATGACAATGGCACTTTTCCTACAAAACTGAACATATGACAAGAAATTATAACTCCTTGATTTTATTTAAAGTTTAAGCAATGTTTACCTAAACTTGTATGTAATAATTAGAGTATTTCTCTCTCTCTCTCTCTCTCTCTCTCTCTCTCTCTCTCTCTCTCTCTCTCTCTCTCTCTCTCTCTCTCTCTCTCTCTCTCTCTCTCCATATACTCATGTGTATACATGCCATGTTACACATGTAGTAGTCAGAGAAGAGCTCCAGTTCCTCCATTATCTATCCTCTTGTCTGTTTGAGACAGGATCTCCTGTTCATGTTGTACATACCAGAAGCTCATTAGCTTCCGACATTCTCCTCTTTGCCTCTTATCTCCCTGGAGGAATCATGATTTTACAGATATATGCAACTATATTCATTTTCATCTGTATCCTGGGACTCTAAAACCTGACCTTCCTGTTTACATAACAAACACTTAGAAAAGAGCTTACTGAGTATTTTAAGCCATCTCACCTTTGTTTATTTGGTTGTTTGCTTGTTTGTTTTAGACAGGGTCTGGTATAATCCATGGTGCCCTCTAGTTCAGTATGGAGCTGAGGATAGCCATGAAACCCTTCTCTCCCTGGCTTGACCTTCCAAGTGCTGGGGCTTCAGGTTGGACCACCATAACTGAGTTGTTTAGACCAGATTCATTTAAGATTATCAAACCTGGTAACAACCGAAATAGCCTTCAGTTGGTAGATGATAAGCTGTTCTGCATCTTGAAAAGGTACTATTTTCCCATGTTAAAAATAAGTGGGTTGTCAAACCATAAAAAGGTAAGAAGGAACCTTATTAATCAAAAAATTTCAACCTGACAAAGATACACACAGTATGGTTATAACTATATGGCATTCTAGAAAACATAACATTGTGGAACAACAAAAAGATCAGTTGTTGCCACGGGGTAAGGGGAAAAAGGATAAATAAGCCCTCCCATGGGGATGCTTTCCCTTTGCACCTACAGTTTGGCCTGTTCCTTCAGGCATGGTTTGCCCTATGCCCCTCTCATGACAGACTCCCCTCTTCTCCTTCTGTGTTTCTTGTCTGAGAATCCGAAAAGTCCCACCTCTGTCCCTCTGTCCAGCCATTGGCTGCTGACTCTTTACTGACCAGTCAAAAAAACAGCTGTTGGCAGGGACCCACAGCAAACATGCTAATTCCCATGTATGCATAAGTAAAATCCCCATCTGCTGAGGGCTAAGGGTTCCACAGCTCTTACCTGAGGTTATTCTCCTTGTCTGAGGAAATTAAAGAGACCCCACTAGGAGCTTTTCCCAAGTTAAGGCTCCCACACCTATTTGTCTCTCTCTAAGCATCTTTCCCCGCTTTTCTCTGGTTGTTTCTTGGATTAATTGCCTTTAGTGGAAGAGAACAGAAGGAAGTGGATCTGTGCCATTCCATTAGGACAAGAAGTTTATTATCTAAGTTTTGAGGTTATAAATATAAGGCAAATATTCAAGAAGTTCAGTTTGTACAACTGTCAATGTATTTTAGTAATATCCTTGTTAAAATATATACACTAATTTATCTCATTATTATAGATGTTCTTAGGATTTATAGCATATTTTTAGAACTAAAATTAAGTTTAGAAGATGAGGGAAGTGGGAAAGAAATGCAGGCTTAATGAGGCATGTTAAGTGATTTCTCTCACATAAAATAGCATCGAATCCATTGTTGCTTAGTTTTACCACAAAGTTGACTGAGGAGTTAGGACGATGTGAAGAGTTTGGGGAAGTATAGAGAAGGCAGACATAAGACTGGAAACAATGGGGATCAAGAGTTTTCCTGATGACTAGACAAGGCTGCCCACTCTCTCCCTATCTATTCAATATAGTACTTGAAGTCCTAGCCAGAGCAATTCAACAAAAAAAGGAGATCAAGGGGATACAAATTGGAAAGGAAGAAGTCAAAATATCATTATTTGCAGATGATATAATAGTATATATAAGTAACCTCAAAAAGTCCAGCAGAGAACTCCTAAACCTGATAAACAGCTTCA
>NC_034601.1:10766045-10780641 GCF_900095145.1 Mus pahari
ACCTATGGTCACTTAATCTTTGACAAGGGAGCTAAAACCATTCAGTGGAAAAAAGAGTATTTTCAACAAATGGTGCTGGCACAACTGGTGGTTATTATGTAGAAGAATGAGAATTGATCCATTCTTATCTCCTTGCACAAAGCTCAAGTCTAAGTAGATCAAAGACCTCCACATAAAACCAGAGACACTGAAACTTATAGAGGAGAAAGTAGGGAAAAGCCTCAAAGATATGGGTACAAGGGAAAAATTCCTGAACAGAACTGCAATGGCTTGTGCTGTAAGATCGAGAATTGACAAATGGGACCTCATACAATTGCAAAGCTTCTGTAAGACAAAATACACTGTCAACAAGACAAAAAGGCCACCAACAGATTGGGAAAGGATTTTGCCAATCCTGAATGTGATAGGGGACTAATATCCAATATATACAAAGAGCTCAAGAAGGTGGATTCCAGAAATTCAAATAAACCCATTAAAAATGGGGTAGAGGGCTAAATAAAGAATTCTCAACTGAAGAATACTGAAGGGCTGAGAAGCACTTGAAAAAATCTTCAACATTCTTAATCATCAGGGAAATGCAAATCAGAACAGCCCTGAGATTCCACCTCACACCAGGCATAATGGCTAAGATCAAAAATTCAGGTGACAGCAGATGCTGGTGAGGATGTGGAGAATCAGGAACACTCCTCCATTGCTGGTGGGATTGCAAGCTTGTAAAACCACTCTGGAAATCAGTCTGGCAGTTCCTCAGAAAACTGGACATAGTATTACTGGAAGATCCAGCAATACCTCTCCTGGGCATATACCCAGAAGATGTTCCAACTGGTAATAAGGGCACATGCTCCACTATGTTCATAGCAGCCTATTTATAATAGCCNGAAGCTGGAAAGAACTGAGATGTCCCTCAACAGAGGAATGGATACAAAAATGTGGTACACTTACACAATGGAGTACTACTCAGCTATTAAAAACAATGAATTTATGAAATTCTAGAGCAAATGGATGGATCTGGAGGATATCATCCTTAGTGAGGTAACTCAATCACAAAAGAAGTCACTTGATATGCACTCACTGATAAGTGGATATTAGCCCAGAAACTTAGAATACCCAAAATACAGTTTGCAAAACACAAGAAAATCAAGAATAAGGAAGACCAAAGTGTGGATACTTCATTCCTCCTTAGAATAGGGAACAAAATACCCATGGAAGGAGTTACAGATACAAAGTTCGGAGCTAAGATGAAAGGATGGACCATGCAGAGATTACCCCACCCGGGATCCATCCCATAATTCACCACCAGACGCAGACACTATTGTACATGCCAGCAAGATTTTGCTGAAAGGACCCTGATATAGCTGTCTCATGTGAGGCTATGCCAGTGCCTGGCAAATACAGAAGTGGATGCTCACAGTCATCTATTGGAGGAAACACAGGGCCCCCAATGGAGGAGCTAGAGAAAGTACCCAAGGAGCTAAAAGGGTTGGCAACCCTATAGGAGGAACAACAGTATGAACTAACCAGTACCCCCAGAGCTTGTGTCTCTAGCTGCATATGTAGCAGAAGATGGCCTATCGACTATCATTGGGTAGAGAGACCCCTGGGTCTTGCAAACTTTATATGCTCCAGTACAGGGGAATGCCAGGGCCAAGAAGTGGGAGTGGTTGGGTAGGGGAGCAGAGAGGGGGAGGGCATAGGGGACTTTCAGGATAGCACTTGAAATGTAAATGAAGAAAACATCTAATAAAAAATTTGGAAAAAAAATAGTTTCTCTGACATGATCTCAGCCAACCATTGGAGTGAGCACAAGGTCTCCAATGGAGGAGCTAGGCAAAGGACCCAAGGAGCTGAAGGAGCTTGCAGCCCCGTAGGAGGAATAATATGAACCAACCAGTAACCCAAGAGTTCCCAGGGACTAAACCACTAACCCAAGAGTACACAAGGAGGGACCCATGGCTCAAGCTGCATATGTAGCAGAGGATGGCCTTGTTGGACATCCATGAGAGGAGAGGCCCTTGGTCCTGAGAAGGTTCGATGCCCCAGTGTAGGGGAATGCCATGACAGGGAAGCAGGAGTGGGTGGGTTTGTGAGCAGGGGGAGGGGGCATGGGATGGGAGTTTTCGGAGGGGAAACCAGAAAAGGGGATAACATCTGAAATGTAGCTAATAACCAATATCTGAAAGTAGCTAATAACCAATATGTACACACTATTTAAAAAAGGGTGTGTCCCTGACATCACATCCCCAGAACCTTCAAGGAGAGCAGCACTGGGTACTGCTTGCATGTATATCTGCAGAGAAGAAGACGTGAGACTAAGGAGAAAACCCCCAAGATTTATGATCATGGCATCTCCAGTCAGAATAAGAATATTGAGCAATTTCTTGTCATTCATAGTTTAAAATAACAGTAAAATCTTACCAAACTTAATGAATAAATGGTGAACTCAATGAGAAAATGAATGGTGCTCTCCTTTATACATTTTATATATTTAGGTTGTCCTAAGGGAATGATAAAATTAAAATTTCAGCTGTAAAGCATCAAACAAAAAATGCAGAAATTATTACCAGATCTCCTAATGAGTTATATTCTGATCCCTGATGGTAGTGTACTCAGCACGGTGTCTAAGGGCTAAAGTCTTTCCTTCCCTTGCTACTCATCTCTGAATGACACTCAGACAAGCACCTTGCCATCCATCCTGGTGTGAGTAATTCTCACACAGAAGTGCACACTGAACAATTCGGCTTCATTTAGCTTATTTGTGATTCTCATGTAAGTGACCTTCTGTATTATTCTATCCTTTTTAAGAAATTAAACATTTTCCTACATATTGTGTTCAGTGATTTCCTACGTTTGTCTCGGACTTGGAAGGTTCATGCCCTCAAAGAGAAAGGTGCAGTCTGAGGACAGGTGTTTGCAGAAGAACAGCAGGACATGCAGTCAGGCTCAAAGTGTACAAAAACAAAGTGGAAAAAACACTGAGGAAATAGAAACAAACGTGGTATAAAATCCTATGAGTCATGACATAAAGGGCACCTACCTCAGACAAGATGTTGTATGTCTCTGTAGCAGCCTACAGTTTAGACTGGTACCCACATATTTTAGGGCAGACGCTGGAAGTATGGAGATGGCATTTCAGATGCTCAAGGTCAGTGGTCATTCTGCCCAGGTGCATACTTCAAAGCTCCGTCCTTATCAGTAAACTATCCCTGGTCCTAGAGAATCACAGAGCCTGAAAATGGCAGGTGTGCTGCCAGAGGTCAGTAATGAATAGCTGATGATCTATAAACAGAAACCAACACGCCTGTGATTAATTCATGCTTTGCCACTAAACTGAACTATTTGAGATAGAAGGGCATAGTAAATATATTTAAGAAATCAAATCCCAAGGAGGTTAAAATCAGCAGTTTGATTTGCTTCTACACTTCCCTCAAAGGAGCCTGAGGCTTTTGAACACAGTGAAGTGGATGCTTTGGTGTACTTAGTGCACGGGTGACTACAGTCCAGGATTCACTGCCTAGAAAGTGGAAAGGACAGAAAACTGACACTGAGAGGAGCAATGTGCAGAGCAAGAAGCTCGACAAAGAGTACAACAGTGGCCTGGATAACTCAGTGAGGAACTTTGCAGCGATCTGGGACATCTCTCTGTGCTTAGCAATGGAATCGCCCCCGCTTTACAGAAAGCGAACTATGTTGAGGACTTTTGTTTCCAGTTTTGTTTGTTTGTTTGTTTGTTTGTTTGTTTGTTTGCCGGTTTTGCCCTTGTTACCAACTGTGAGATCAGGGGGTCTTTAGTAAAATCAAGATTTTAACAAAGACACCTGTGACCAGGTGTCTCCCTTATCTCTTAGGAAAGATGTGATACGTGAGTAGTAGAACCTAAAGCCAAGGGGTGATGAATGAGGTCAAGGTCGCCATCCAGGGCAGTTTCCAGCAGGAGCAGCAGCTGTTCTCATCCTCTTACTCAATTAGAAGGAAGACTAGGCGAATCACAGAATGCCGTTGAGGAACAAGAATGTGGGCCAGGATAGCAGAGTAGCAGAGCACATTTAACAGTTGAGCTTCAGACAGATTATGCAAGGCTTCATATTTTAAAAATATAAAAAAGCAGAAGATAATTTTGCAAATGTTAATAGGAACACTCAGCTTACTTCAGCTCTTGTGTAAAATATGTATGCATTTAAGTTAAAATTTATCATTTATTAATTTTCTAATAATAGCCTAAGTGTTTGGTGTGATGTAGCTCAGCTATTAAAGTGCTAGCCATTCAAGAAAAAAAATCCCTAAGCCTATAAGAATGTAGGATAGGCATTGCACCTCTCCTGTGATTCCAACCTCGAAAGGCAGAGACAGGATTTCCAAGAGCTGGGAGCTGGGAGTGAGTTTGCTTGAGAGACCGTTTCAAAGGGTTAGGTAGAAGAGCAATAGAGAAAAAGCTTCATCGTCAACTTCAGGCCTTGAGAACATGAACACATCATATGATCACACACTTGTACTCACACATTTATAACCATGCACACCATACATACATAGACTTGAAAAGAAGGGAAAAGGCTGAAGTAAATGTTTCGAATGCTCTTTACATTACAAAATATCTGCGGTCTTTCTGTCCTTTGTACTATCAGGGGATAGATACCATCTGTCCCTGTATCCTAAAAGCATGAGCACCTCATATTGTATTCTTTTTACTGTACTGAGGGTACATAACCATCACAATATTGCTGTTGCTCGACTCTCGCTTTGTGTTTGTATGTGAAGCAAAGAGGTGGGATGAGGGCACCGGTGAGTGGGAGGGCCCGAGTTGGATTTTTTTTCTTTGTGTGTAAAGGCAAACTTCTCCTGAAAATAAAAGGCTTCAACAAGGCACTACCCAGATGAGGCGTATGTCAAACAAGACTCAAAGGAACAGCAGTAAGAACACCTAACTGGGAGCCCTGGACAATCCCACGTTGGTGCTTCTCTCTGCTTTCTTCCACACACACACTCTCTATGCCTCACCATCTGTCTTCATCACAGGATCAAGGTAAGTTAGTTTAGGCAGATTGTATGGCCTCATCTGACCTGAGAGTTGTCTATCATGCCGAGGCTGGAAAGTGACACCTATTTGACAAAGGTATCCTTGACATATGTTCTTTGCTCCACAGGGATGCCTCAATTGTGCTAATAGTACAAAGTTTTATAGCACATATTATCCAATTTTTCAAGGACATTCACTTCTACCCCCTTTGTCTTTTTATAAAAATAGCCAGATCACAAGGCAACAGGTGCTGCTCACTTGAGTATTTATACTTCAATATAAGACTCTGCCAAGCCCCATGCCAGTCTAGAGAGCCAGAGTCTTGTGCACATCCACATTTGTGCCTATATTTTGTGTGTCCTGTGATTTGAACTATGTATGAATCTATTGTTGATCTTGATGAATTTCCTTTATTTTAAGCTTTATCTTGAGAGACCTTAGCAGCTCAGATGAAGGAACAATCAATCAGCCTGAAGCAGTGACTTATAACCAAACACTCTAACAAAACACAAGTACTTCCAGATGTAGTCTATGTGAGAAAGCAACAACATCAAAGCTGTTGTCCAAAATACAGCACACACACACACACACACACACACCATACCACTTTCCTTCTTCCTTGAAAAGTATTATAAAGGTCTGGCAGTCCTAGGACAAGAAGTCATTCTGAAAAAGTTCCAACTCTATACTATATCCAATGCCTATGTTTAGCCCCAAAGATGTTGCATGTATTATAAAGAACACCAATGTCATCCATCATCTCTCCTGAACACATTTGTCTGTATATGAATATATATGCACATTTGTATAATATTGAGGCCACCAAGTATCCTGATTTATCATTCTCCACTTTATGCATTTGAATCCAGAGCTAGGCTAGAGACCAGAAAGTCCCAGCAATTCTTCTGTCTCCACCCGTCATGGTTTTGGGGTTACATGCCTGACTTTTTTACATGTGTGCTGGCATCTGAACTCAGATCCATGCTTACTCAGGAAGTGCTCTGATGCCCTGAGCATATCTCCTACACCAGACATAACAATTTTGGATATTAGATATATAAAGATATGATGAGCTAATGACATCTTCACAGTGTGAAGTTCTTCTTTCATTAATCATCTTTAGAGGAAGGGAAGAATGCCTCCTCAGTCACCAGGAAATCCTCAGGAATTAATTGTTTATATCCTGCACATCCTGACATTTAGCCATCTATAATAAACTTTCATCTCGCTGAGGACTTCCTTATAGCAAAAGAGAATTTCATATTACTTTAAGGATAATCACACTAATTTACCCTTTTGTTTGTAACTGTCTAATTGTACTGAATAGTTTCTAATTTTGTTTTTAACCAATTTTGTTTGGTTTGTTTTATGTTGTGTTTTGTTTTGTTTTTAACCTTCCTTGAGAAAAGCATGTATTGGAGCTTCAGTTTTTAGACTGTACAGTTTCTAAAGTTTAGTCTAGGAAATGCTCTACCTTATTCTTTGCAATGCTCCTATGTTTGAGTTCTGCCTAGTATAGGCAGAACCCATGGATAAACGAGATATGACACCAAAGGCCACTGTCCGCTCTGAGACTGATAACTATTGTCAACTTGATTGAATCTAAAAATCACCAAGGAAACACTTCTGAGTATTTCTGTGATCAAGTTTAATGTTCAATAACAGGGTTCAGATAAAGTATCTTTAGCTGTTAGGTCAGCTTAATTAAGGAGATACTTCACACTTGGCACTGTGACAATAGGCAAGGGTTTATTTTTTTTCAAGACAGGGTTTCTCTGTATAGCTCTGCTGTCCTGGAACTCACTTTGTAGACCAGGCTGGCCTCGAACTCAGAAATCCGCCTGTCTCTGCCTCCCGAGTGCTGGGATTAAAGGCGTGCGCCACCACGCCTGGCAGGGAAGGTATTTTTAATGCAATATCCCAGCCACCAAAGACTGAAAGTTATAAAATTTGGATTTATTGGAAAGGAGAGAACCTGTCCTTAGGACAGAATATGCACTAAAGAAGCCTGTATCCCAGGTGCAGTGCTATGGCATATAGAAGCCACTGAAGCTATAGTAGAAGGGGTCAGACTATCGTCTGAGATAACAGCAGCAATCTGCGATTAACACATGATGCTAGTTTGGTAGGCACTCAAAGTTCATGGAGGTGCCTACCCAGTCTGCAAAAGCTGTTGAGGACAAGCAACATGTGGCAGCCTTATATTGTATGTAAATAGATGTTGAGAGGCCACTGGGTGACTGTAAAAGTAAGTTCCAATTAGTACTGGCACTTTGGGGATATTGGAAAATGCAGAATTATCAATTGTTCACCCAACCAAGAGCACCCTGCAGCATGGTGATCTTGAAGACAGGACTCCAAAGAAGAGGAACAGACTAAGGTATCAGGGTGTTGAGAGTAGACTTCGTTCCCAAGCTTATGCTGAATTCTGAGAAGAGTTCTAAGTTCCTGCTGTACTTAGAACTCGGGGGGCTATGTGGGCGATTGTAGAGTGGGTACAGAGTTGGGGACTGGATCAGGAGTCTTTCACCTCCAATTTTTTCACATCCATGCAGCCCACGTGTGCTTGACTCCAGTGGTCAGATTTTTCCTCTCCACTCTCACCCACACCACTTTTCATAAACTCAGAGTCAGAAGAGTTAGAAACCCATAATTTTAACGAAACTATTAATGACTGACACATCCTCAAAACCCAGAAATATGACTGGCAGCAAGAAGGACCAGTAAGTCTCAGCAATTCTTATATATCCACCCCTCATAGTATTGGGGTTACATGCCTGGCATTTTTGCACGGCTCCTGGAATCTGGACTCAGATTCATGTTTACTCAGCAAGTGCTCCTAGTCCCTAAGCATGTTCTCTCCACTCTAACCCACACCGTCTTTCATAAATTGAGAGTCAGAGAAGTCAGAAGACCCTAATTTTAGATAGACGATTAAAGACTCGGACATCCTCACAACCTAGAAATAGGACTGGCAGCAAGAAGGAACAGTAGAGGTGGTAGGGTCCTCCATGCAGACCACAAGGACAACTCTTATTGGTAAAACCCGGTAATCTAAGGAGCACAAGATGTGTGTGTCACAGCCCCCTGACCTCCCTAAAAGCTCTAAGCACCATAAAACTAGCCCCAGAGTAACATTCAGACACTAGCTTTTACAACTCCTTATTACTCACACCTTTCTTCCGTCCTCAGTTCTGCAGATGCATTCCACTCCCATGAGCATGAGCCTCTGCAGCTTAGGATGAGTAAGGACCAATGGCCTTCACCATCTATTGTGCATATCTCGCACTCTCCTATGCCCTCTTAGGGTCACACTAAGGTTCTTTATGTTTGACCCCATTGCTAACACCCAGAATTCTGTCTCTTTAGTGAGTCTATATCCAACCAAGTTGGCAGTGCTTATCAGTCTCAGAGTTGAAGTTAATATGAAGCTATCCATATTCACAGAAACTATAGTAGGATGGCTTTATCCCGACCATATGCAGTAGTCTTTGATGTGGCCTTTGGAGCCATATCTCCTCAGTTGCGTAGTGTAAAATAGCATTTTTATCTTTAAATAATATCTACAAGCGTTCTAAAAATGAAAAGACAGTTACAAGTAGCAAGTCAAAGCTAAATTCTTGCTAAGTATCTTGTTTCTAAAACCATGAGAAAAATGGAAAATGCTTTTAAGAGTTCCTGTGGTTAATGTGGTCAATGGTTTAGGCACATCTTAGCTTTCTGATGAAATAGCAAAAAAATGTGCAGTCAAAGCTCAGGGTACATAGTAGTACTCAAATATGTTTTCTCTGTCTTCTCCTAGATGATGATGACATAAACTTTTGACTTTGTAAAGTCAGGAGCAAAACACAGTGGAAAAGGAAGATGCCTTCTTACATAAAAAAAAAAAAAATGGACTTACTCAAGCACCATTCTTTAGGTAAGGTGGCTGCCTCTAGCTCCTAAGGAATCTGTGACTACCCACACCAGGTCCTGAAGAGTCATGTCGGGCAGCAGAAGGTGGGACAAGTTATGTATTATCATCAGAGAAAAACTTGTCCCCACCTACTTGCCTACCAAGTCATCAAGCCATTAAAGGCTGAAAAGAAAGTGAAATATGACTCATTTGAGCTGAAATATAACTCATACAGGGGATTGCCTGGTGTTCAGGGTGATGCTATTTACTGTAACCTGTTGGGACTAGGCTTGTCTGTCAGGCAGGTGTCTACCTTTGCCTTGGACAGGCATCAAGGAGACATGCCAGGCACACTCCAGCTTCATCTGCCACAGAGTGACTCAGACTTTTTTACCTGAGCCTCACCCTCTGACCCCTCCCAGCCCCTGTGCTTATTCTTCACAACCCAGAATGCAGACAACTTGCTTAGAGCAATGACAAGAGCAGGGGCAAGAAGGACAGCAAATAAAGGGAGGGGAAGACCAGGTACCAGATAATCTGAGGATTCTTAGAGCCCTTCTTAGAGTATGTAAATATTTCTATTATATGCCCTCAAGTCTAAATCACATGGCAAAAGGAAACAAATTTCTTTCCTTCTCCCTCTTCCTCTCTCCTTTTTTATTTTCCTTTCCCGTCTTCCTTTCTCTTGTATTTTCTTAGTGAATACTGGATGAGTGCTTACAGTATGCTTTTCCAACAACCAACTCTGAGCAAATTCTCAGGATGCATGAAAGCATCCAGTACTCTGCAATGTGATGGCAATGTGAAGGACAGTCAACCCTGTGTGAGAAAAGGAAGTGGTCCAGGACACTGTCCTGAGATCTGAACCTACACAGACTGAGCACATAGCTGAGTAACTGTGATTAAAGAAATGAGGAAAGGAATAACTGGATATGAAAAGAAGCCGAGTGTGTTCTTTGCATAACCACCGATCTAGGTATGGAGGCGTGGCAGGAAACAAAGTAAATCTTACCTTCAGCTTAAGTGGCTTTGACAGACATGGTATGTGGCGTGTAAGGGTCCATGATTGGTTGAAGAATGATACCCTGGACTCAAATAGTAAGCAAGCACAAACACAAAAATTGTCTTATTTTGCAGAAGTCCAGCATGCTGGGGTCTCCCATTATCAGAATAGAGAGACAACCAAGTGAGCTTGCAGATCCAATTTAGAGCACATTAGGGAATTCTGCGGTAGGTGACTTCTATGTTAATCTCTTGGGTCCATATCTACAGACATTCCATTACCAGGGTGTGAGAGCTGGAAACTTACTGGGGAGGTCTGGAAACTGATGCTAAGGAAGTAGCTGAGGAAGTCTGGAAACTGCTGCTGACCCACTGTCCCTGCCTCAGGCCATGTAGTAGGGCTGCTTCTGAGGCCTGAACTTGCCTGGAATTGTCCAGTTCTTGGAAACACAGATTTAGGCCCAGTCTCCTTAACGGCCAATTTGACACCTGTCATGGAATCGGCCTGGCCTTCTCAGGAGTCACACTGGAGAAAAATATGTTAAGTGCAAAAGGAGCAGCAGGGTAGATGCTAGCTGTACATTCACAGACCTCAAATTTGATAGGAAAATCCAGGAAAACTTTAGGGGACCAATGCCCTTTAGAAGTATAAAAAATGAGAAAGACAACATCTCCTGGTTTCTGCTTATGTCTGATAAAAATTACTGCTGGCATTTTTAGACTATTCATTGTTCACCAAAAGAGGAAAGAGAAATTAAAATAAAACAAAAAGAAACAGGCAAAACAAAACAAAACAAAAACTAAACTGGAACTTTCAAACGGTCACCATCAGGCACTTTACTTCAAACCTGAAAGTCCTGGAGAGAACAAACAACCCTGAAGGTCCACTGAGGCTTTAGGAGAAGGGCTACAAGCATCCTTGTCACCAATATCTGAAACTGCTTCCTTTCCTAAAGTCTGAGACCTCAGAGCTCTCTCCAATGTTTAAGTACCAACCAACCAATCAACAATCTAACAGAAAAACCCAGTTTAGTTAAGTAAGATTTCTAACGCTGCATCTTATTTGATTGAAGTAAAATGGACACTAAGTTAATCCAATAATTTTAAGACTACAATGTGAAGTTTTGATAAGTGCACAAATCTGAGCATGTCCTCCCTCATTATTACACCATGCTCTGTCTGAAGTTACATACTACGTGGCACTACCTAGAAACAGGCAGTCACTTTACAGCTACCATAGAAATTAATTCTCAGAGCTGTTATAAGTGGAATCATGAAGTATATTTATTTTATTTAAGGTCTGACTTCATCAGTATGTCTTTGAAGTTTTATTTTATGACTAACAATTTTTTATTCATTATCCTTAGCTAAGCATATGGCTTATTTCCAAAATTTTATTTTATTTTATTTTTACTCTTATGGATAAAATAACTAAGCATATTATTATTCTGGAATTTTTATATTTTCATTTCTCTTGAGATGTACAATGATTGTTTTGAAGCAACTGTGAGTATATCTCATAAGAAGTTTTCAAATTGCTTTGTGAATTACTTGTACTACTTTATACAGGCATCGTCCTTTTTAACTTTAGTCACATGCTAATGGTACAGAATGGTGGCTTCTTGTTCTCTTGTTATGATTTTCTGCAATCATAGGGTGTTTTACATTTGCATGCTATTTTTGTACTCTTTAGTAAAATTTCTGTGTTTGTCTCTTTCATACACATGTAGTTAATTAAAACAAAACAAAAATCAAGTTTCAGGTTGGAGAGATGGCTTAGTGGTTAAGAGCACTGTCCTTCCAGAGGTCCTGAGTTCAATTCCCAGCAACCACAGGATGGCTCACAACCTTCTATACTGGCATCTGATGCCCCCCTCTAGCTTGCCGGTATACATGCAAATAGAGCATTCATATACATAAATAAATGAATAAATATAAAAACAATTCAAAATTTCTCTTTCAGATTTAATGTAAATGAAATCCTGCTCTGTGTGAGTGTATTTGTGTACATTGTATGTGTGAGTCTGTATTTGTGTGAGCCTGTGTGCATATGTATGTGTGCATATATGTATGTATATATGCACATATGTTTCCTTTTGAACTTAGAACTTCTCATTTCTTCTTAAAAAATCTTTACCAACTAAAAGACTAATATATTATTAGTCAGGGTTTTCTAGAGTATGAGAACTCATAAAACTAAATGCACAGTTGCTTCAAAACAACCATGCTATATCCCAAGATAAATGGAATAATAAAAAGACCAGAACAAGAATATTTTTAGCAATTTTATCCACAAAAGAGGATGTATTAGAAAGACTTAAAGTCTGTGGTTCAGATAATTCAACTGTGGCTGCTAATGAACAGAATGTTCAAAAATCCAGTAGGTTTTCAGTCCGTGAGGCCAGATGTCTCATGATATGCTGGAATCTTGAAGTAGTAAGCTCTGGTGTCAGGGAAGAACAGAACTCCTAATGATATTGGAGCAAGCGGGCAAAGAGCAAAACTTCCTTCTTCCATGTCCTTACATAGGCTTCCAGCAGAACTCATGGCATGATCAGAGGTTGGTCTTTTTAGCTCAAAAGATCTGGATTAAAAGTGTGTCTTCTTTCTAACAGAAGTTATGAAACAAATGGATTTAATAGATAACTACAGAACATTTTATCCTAAAACAAAGGGATATACCTTCTTCTCAGCCCCCAAATTGACCATATAATTGGTCACAAAACAGGCCTCCACAGATACAAAAATATTGAAATTATCCCATGCATTCTATCAGATCACCACAGACTAAGGCTGATCTTCAATAACAGCATAAACAACACAAAGACAACATTCACGTGGAAACTGAACAACATTCTTCTCAATGATAACTTGGTCAAGAATGAAATAAAGAAAGAAATTAAAGACTTTTTAGAGTTTAATGAAAATGAAGCCACCACATACTCAAACTTATGGAACACAATGAAGGCAGTCCTAAGAGGAAAACTCATAGCCCTGAGTTCCTCCAAAAAGAAACTAGAGAAAGCATATACTAGCAACCTGACAGAACACCTAGAAGCCCTAGAACTAAGGGAAGCAAATTCACCCAAGAGGAGTAGAAGGNAGGAAATAATCAAACTTAGGGCTGAAATCAACCAAGTGGAAACAAAAAGAACTATTCAAAGAATCAACCAAACCAGGAGCTGGTTATTTGAGAAAATCAACAAGATAGATAAACTCTCAGCCAGACTCACTAGAGGGCACAGGGACAGTATCCTAATTAACAAAATCAGAAATGAAAAGGGAGACATAACAANNGATCCTGAGGAAATCCAAAACATCATCAGATCCTACTACAAAAGGCTATACTCAACAAAACTGGAAAACCTGGGTGAAATGGACAAATTCCTAGACAGATACCAGGTACCAAAGTTAAATCAGGATCAGATTAATGATCTAAANAGTCCCATTTCCTATAAAGAAATAGAAGCAGTCATCAATAGTCTCCTAACCAAAAAAAGGCCAGGACCAGGTGGCTTAGTGCAGAGTTCTATCAGACTTTCAAAGAAGACCTAATTCCAACTCTCCTCAAAGTATTCCACAAAATAGAAACAGAAGGTACTCTACATAATTCATTCTATAAAGCCACAATTAGTCTGATACCTAAACCACAGAAAGATCCAACAAAGAAAGAGAACTTCAGACCAATTTCCCTTATGAATATCGATGCAAAATACTCAATAAAATCCTTGCAAACTGAATCCAAGAACACATCAAAATGATCGTCCATCATGACCAAGTAGGCTTCATCTCAGGGATGCAGGGAAAGTTTAATGTACGGAAATCCATCAATGTAATCTACTACATTAACAAACTCAAAGACAAAAACTACATGATCATCTCATTAGATGCTGAGAAAGCATTTGACAAAATCCAACACCCCTTGTTGGGGGTCTCCCACCTCCACTTATCACTCTTCCTCTAAACATTATATTGTGCCCCCTACAGGCACACAGAATTACTATGGAGAGGACCTCCCCAGATCTCCCAGAATGCAGCGTCCTCAGACCGCCTATGATCGTTCGGACCGCCCGCCATCCCTCGGACCGCCCACTATCATTCTGACCGCCTAGATCCTTGGACCCACCTACAATTGGACAGCCTTGGCATCTTCAAAGGGACTCAAGGACAGGCTGGGAATTTTTTCCTTGTACTCAAGCAAAGTCTGATTATTAAACTGCGGAGCCCTGATCAGTGTTCATTGCCAGGGCATTCATTTTCCTTTTGCACCCTATTCTCTTTTAGGATGTTCAAGCCCTTCAGTATGAACCCAGACCGGAGTGTTTCTGCGGGCACGGGAACATTCAACCCCTTCATTATAAAAGACTTGGAAACATTAGGAATTCAAGGCCCCTACCTAAACATAATACAAGCAATCTACAGCAAACAAGTAGCCAACATCAAAGTAAATGGAGAGAAACTGGAAGCAATCCCACTAAAATCAGGGACTAGACAAGGCTGTCCACTCTCTCCCTACCTATTCAATATAGTACTTGAAGTCCTAGCCAGAGCAATCCAACAACAAAAGGAAATCAAGGGGATAGAAATTGGTAAGAAAGAAGTCAAAATATCTTTATTTGCAGATGATATGATGGTATACATAAGTGACCCTAAAACGTCCACCAGAGAACTCCTAAACCTGATAAACA
>NC_034601.1:10780652-10798396 GCF_900095145.1 Mus pahari
ATGGAACACAGGGCCCCCAATGGAGGAGCTAGAGAAAGTATCCAAGGAGCTGAAGGGGCTGCAACCCTGTAGATGGAACAACAATATTAACTAACCATTACCCCCTGAGCTTTTGTCTCTACCTGCATATGTAGCAGAAGATGGCCTAATCAGCCATCATTGGAAAGAGAGTTCCCTTGGTCTTGCAAACTTTATATGACCCGGCACAGGAGAGTGCCAGGGCCAAGAATGGGGAGTGGGTTGGTAAGGGAGCAAGGGCAAGGGGAGGGTATAGGGAACTTTCGGGTTAGCATTTGAAATGTAAATAAAGAAAATATCTAATAAAAAAAGAAAAAAAGAAAAGAAAAAAAGAAAAGAAAAAAAAAGTGTGTCTTCTCACCTAAAAGATCTGAACTAGAAGTGGATCTTCGTACTTCAAATTAAGTAAAAATCTCTCAAGGGGTGACACTCTACTTTGGGGTTTTAGATAATTCCAGATGCAGCCAAATTGACAACCAAGAATAGCCATCACCACCCCACCCCTTGTCAGTATGACACACAGTCATATCCACTTATGATTAACTTCCAGATAAAAATAATAACCATGTATTATTACACCCAAATATAATACAACTATCCCACATGAGTTGCAGATACATTGTTTATTTAACCAGATCATAATTATGCCTAACAATAGATCAGACAACTACAGATGAATTACAAATTTAGAATATGTGGCAATGTCCCTTGAGGAATATTCTTTTAGCATTTCAAACTTAAATATTATAACTAGTAATATTCTCTTAATGGATGTTATATGATAAAGAAATTGAAGGAAGAAAACCCAAATTTATTTTTAAACACATTCTTAATAAAAGATGAGGGAAACCCTGGTGTTTTTAGCCTTAATTTTAATTATATTTCCCACCAGTTCTTAGATAGTACTTATTATTACTTCGCTCTACTACCCATTCTGTATTTCCTCCACTCTCAGCAAGCATGTCAGTAGGTGTTGATTTTTTTTTCAATGAAAAATGACCCGTATGCTCATTCCTCCCAGGTCTGTGCACTTTGTCATCCTGCATTAATTACAGAACATTGTAGCACCAAGAGATGCCCTACAGTATTGTCTGCCTTCCATACTTAATATTTCTTACCTCCATAATTAAGCAACCATCGAATTTCCCCATGGTAATCTGGATTCATTACCACTCCTAACATTGTTCTTCCTTTCCTGCCTGTCTAAGGATATCAGAAGCCTAGTGAGACCAGGAGGGCGTCTGAGCTTCCAGTTCAGTGGAGTGTTTGTTGTGGCTCCTGGAAGTAGTGTTCCTCAATTTGGAACCAAAGCTGCAAGGCTGGCCAGCAGAAACTAAGATTATGGGAACAAAACCAAAAAATATCCTAATGGGTCACTATAAGTGATAGTGAGAGGAACATGGAACTTTTCCCCCTTTCCACTCCTTGATTCCTGGACCCATGGATCCTGACTATGGGAGAAATTACACTATAGGTTGGAAACTGATTCAAAGCATACATGACCTTCTAAAGAACCTCTCTCAACCTGCCCAGCTGCTGCCATCTAATTGATTCTGTAACTGTATCTTCAAAAAGCTATTGCATTTTTTTCCATCAGACCAGTTGCTTCAGGGTAGTGGCAAACATGATAAGACCTAGTGGATTCCAGAATTATGAGCCCAGTGTCAAACTCTGTCTATGAAGTGAGATCCTTGGTCAGAAGCAATACTTTGTAGAATATCAGGACAGTAGATAAGGCATTCTGTAAGTCCATAGATGATGGCTTTGGCAGAAGCATTACATGTAGGAAACACAAAGGTATAACTAGAATAAATATTTACTCCAGTAAGGACAATGTTTTGTTTAGTCCATTATTGTCATGGCAGCATGCAAGACATGATACTGGGGAAGGAGCTGATAGTTTCACATTTGGATCAGCAGGCAGCAGGAAGAACAACTGACCACACTAAGACTGGGTTGACCATCTGAGACCTGAGAGCCTATCCCTTAGATACATATCCAACAAAGCCACACCTACTCCAACAAGGCCTTGTTGTCATTAAGAAGTTCTGAAGAATATGGCAGACTATGATTTAATATTTATTTGATATTGTGCATACCAACGCCACAACTATTCAAAACCATTGTGTAGAATGAGCCATGTACCTTATTTGACTTAGGAAGGATATGAAATGTAGTTACATGAGTAAAAGAGGGAGGGAAAACTAAAAGCCAAAATAGGATTTCTGGGGATTTGGGGACATATTTTCCAAGAATTTCAGCAATGGAATGTTGTCATAGGGCAACAAGGGCCCAATATGTGCCACGTGCATTTCCTATACAACAGGCAAAAGCTGAAGAGTTCAAACACCAATTATCAATGTTGAGCCCTTAGTGAAATGGAGGCCAATGGTTTCTAAATAATGTAGCATTTCCATGGTATCAATGCTGGGGGGCTAGGTTACAGTGGAGACAGGATTCCATCACATATGCTTTTAACTTTATAGTCTTTCTCTTTTCTAACAACTAAATCAGAAAGCAACGAAATCAGTAACTGAAAATTTCCTCAGTATTGACTCAGTCCACTATCACTCAATATGAATAACATGAAAACTTAGTGGTATAATAGATAGTGGAGCTGGACCCACGAGTGGCTTCAGTATGCATGCCTGTCATTGACGGAACTTCTGTAGACAGGTGTGAACTAAAAGTAACACTCTGAGAATTCACCAACATACTTGGACATAACATAAGAATTTTTGTTATAACAATAGGTACATTATTTTCCCTGAAGAATGGGAGAAATAAGAACAATTGATGTTGCTGTTGAAATACAAACAGGAAAGAATATTGCTAGGATACTTTTCGACTGGGCAGAATATAGGTCAATCTGTGTGTGAGGAGAGACCCTCAGTATCTACAGCTTCAAGACCATCATGGAGGCACTGTGCTACTCTTTTGATTTCAGCATGTACACAAGTATTGAAGGGATAAAAAAGAGGAAATCTGTCAGGGAGGGCACAACGATCAGGACTGAATGGCTTAAAAACCCTTGGGGGAGGTCCTTATACTCCTTAGAGTGCTGAAAAGATCTTGTTTGATCAGGGAACAGCCAAGAGACACTCTAATTTTGGCCATTATTATGTCAGTAATGCCATCCATACATTAATTGAAAAATACGTACTGAGCACCATGCTAAATGCCAGAGAAACAAAAGTGTGAACCACTCATCTTGCTTTGTGGAAATGCACTCTGTCAAAATGACATTATCCAAAGCATATGGAAGCTCAGTGCATACTTGTACAGTATAATCTTAGCTATAGAGAACAGCAGAATGACCATGAATGCAGAGCAGGAGCTGTTCATAAACCTAGCTGACGAGAGCAGAGCTATGAGGATTTATAGGGAGGCAGAAAGTAGAAGGTGTGGAGGAGTGAACATTGTCAATAAGAACACATGATTTGAGTACACAGTGGACAGTGTGCCACATGATGAGATGCATGGCATGTCACAGTCAATGAGGAAGTTTAAAACTGACCAGAAGTGGGGTAGTGGGGCTGTCTCTTCATCCATTAATCCCAGAAAGAGCTCATCCATGCTTTGAAGGCACCTAAGTATTTAGACAGGCAGTCTTAAATGTCGGGGATTTTTAGAGATTCCTGAAAGCAGCATTTTTACTGAAAGTCACTTTTTTTTAATGTCAGAGACTATCTTCCCAGCCTATTCTGTACAAACATAGATTTTTTTAGATTTCTGAGTAGACAAGAAAGCAAACCAAGAGATTAAGCTGCACTCTGAGTAGGCACAGAACACAGCTACAGCAGACAGGTTTACATGCGGGCCATTCCCCCTGTAAGTGTCTGTCTATGACATGACAGACATATCAGAGAGAACATAGGCTAAGACTGAAAAGAGTGTCCAAAACTGAATTTGAAAAACAGTTGATTGCCCGTGAAAATCAGCTGCATAAATCTACAGAGTGAGAAGTTTGGCTGCACCTAGGCAGGCTGTGAAGATAGAGCAACGTACTCACTCTGTATTCCTTTGCAGAAGTAAACGCAAAGCCAAAGCCAGCACTTCAAAATACAGTGCACTGAAGATACATCAATT
The DNA here is from genome assembly GCF_900095145.1 of Mus pahari. NCBI lineage: Eukaryota > Metazoa > Chordata > Mammalia > Rodentia > Muridae > Mus > Mus pahari. Next base: position 10,784,760 of record NC_034601.1, read on the forward strand.
CGTTTATGGTCCCATGAAGCCAAGAAGAGTTGAACATCTGTGAAACTACTAGATTGTACCTAATTACTTGGTGAACAAATTATTTTACCGGGGTGGAAAAGGGGGGAGACAAGTCTTTGTCATATGTTGTCATCTCTGTTATATGGGAGTATATTTCCTATATAGTATATAGGAGTAATATGGTAACAGTATCTTTCTGTAATAAAGAAGGAGAGTATTCTCTTCTTTTAAATATACATGTATATAAACCTATTTGAGGGTCCTGGAAAATGAGAAAAAAGCATACATGTGTGAAATATGAATTAACACACTGTAGTAGTTAGGGTTTCATTACTGTGAATAGACACCATGACCACAGCATCTCATATAAAACAAAACATTTAATTGGGGCTGGGTTACAGTTTCAGAGGCTTAATCCATTATCATTATGGTGAGAAGCATGACAGCCTGCAGGCAGATATGGTACTGGAGAAAGAGCCTAGTGTTATATATCCCAATCCCAAGGCAGCAGAAGACTGTGTGTCACACTGGGTCTACCTTGAACACAGGAGACCTCAAAGTCCACCCCTACAGTGACACACTTTCTCCAACAAGGTCACACCTACTCCAGTAAGACCATTCCCCCTAATAGTGCCATTCCCTATGGGCCAAGCATTCACACACATAAGTCTATAGGGGTCATATTTATTCAAACCACCGCAGTGAGTTTTATTGTGTGTTAAATCCTGTAGTTTACAGTTTTAATCCTAGGTCCATACCATTTTTCTGTCCGTGTCTTCACGCCAAATGACCTCATCAGAGGCCTTCATACCACACTGGCTGCTTTTGGTTTTGGAAATAAGCACTGCTGTTTAAATTTTCAAAGCACATTGTTAAAAAAAAAGATATTGCTTAAAACCAGAAGGACATAATGAAAGGCAGAAAGCAGCTGTAACTGAGAATGACTGGACATACAAAGGTTGCCCAGCTTTAGGGCTGTGGAGAAAGCTGGTCTCTGAGAACTGCGGTGCTCCATACGGGTTCCTACCTCTCATAAGGAGAGACGTCATGACTCCTCTCCAGTCTTCCATAAGTGTCTGTTGCTTGTGATTAAAGTAAAGAAGCTAGTATTTCAGAGACTTTCCAGCTTTGTGGGAAAAGGAAAGAAAGTTTAGAAGTGGTCATGTGTTCAATGAGAAATCTAGAACCCACTGTGTATCACCATGCACTAGCATTCAGATGTATGTTCGCTGCTCACCTTTATAAACTAAGAAAATATTACAGTTCCAAGTTATTGTTGTGAAACAAAGAACAATGAGCATGAAGTACACTTGCCGTTTCACTCTGACAGTCTTGAGTGGCAAGCTATCCCTCCACTGTACAATTCCTGTTGAGCTGTTGTTTTTTCATGTCGTTGGCAAAACCGTAATGTCCACGGAGCAGCACTACATTCTCTTTATACCCAGATTCTCTTTCTAATTTAGCCTTGGAAGGGCACACTAATGGCTTCGGGTGGACCAGCTCGATGCAGAGCACACCAGCTGCACTTATTTTACTGACATCCCATGGACTGAATATGCAGGAATATAAGATTGAAGATGATTCTGTACAGGTCTCATACAGTTGTCACAAGATCTAAAGGGACATTTCAAACACAACAGTTTTCTTCAGAGCATCTCACTTGCTGTAGCATCCTCATACCCTTGCACTACAAGAGACTACTCACAGCTTCAGCAGACTCTGTCCACTTGCCGTGTTGACAAGGCTTCTCAGTTCTTATTTCTTATCATTCACTGGAAAATAAAATGTTACAAAAAGAAACATTAAATGAATAAAAAAGCCAACAAAGGTTTCAGTGATAGAACTGTCACTTTTTAGAAAGAAGCAACATTGTAGTGGACTTTTTCAATGCCTAAAACTCACCACTGGCTATGATATATTCTTAAGGCTAAGCCTCAGGCTGCAGGAAATAGTGAAGAAACTATCAAAATGTAAGTATAACATATATATATATGTGTGTGTGTGTGTGTGTGTGTGTGTGTGTGTGTGTGTGTGTGTGCGCGCGCGCACACGCACGCGCGTGTCTATATTGCTGCTAAGTCAGCTCAAAGTTTACATTTATGCAACTCTTTTTCACAGATCCCTTCCTCCTTTTGTTTCTATATAAATACAAACACAAATGTTTAGTATTTTTCAGTGGTTTTGACATACAAGCTATAGCAAAAATAAATTTAAGGATTTACACTAAGTTTTACAACATGATCAATAACTGCTCATGACCCAATTATAAAAGTAAGATATAGCATTTGCAGATACTTGCTGAAGTAACACCCTGTATCTCAAAACCAAATCTTCTCTCGGTTTCTTTGGGCTGCCATATTACAGAAACACCATAAACATGGGTGGCTTATAACAGGAATTTATTTTTAAATATTCAGAGATACAAGACCAAGGTGATAGCAGATCCAGTTGCTGAGGAAAGCCAGCCTCTCGTGAATCATCAGCTGTCCTTTAGCTACATTAACGTGGAGAAAAGAGACAAGCTTCTCCAGGATTTCTTTTATTGAGACACAAAACCAAGGCTTGAGGCTTCTATATAATGAGCAAATCACCTCCAAGTGTTGCATCATGAAATTTTGCCACAACCTTGAGGAGTGACTTTCAACCTATTTAAAGCATGGACATTCAGACACTAATACCATGGAACTTGTCACAGTTTCTTTAGGTCCTAAGGCTTCATGCTGATCCTGGAAGGAGTTCCTTATACTTGATGTGTACTCTCCAAAGCACATCTTATCTCCAGGATACTGAAGGGCCATTCTTGTGTTTCACCTTCATCCACACCATCGCATGTCTAAAAGAGATAACACAATAGTCTCAGGACTTGCTCACTCTTGCCAGACCACCCTAGTCAGACTGGGAAAATTACTCAGACAAAGCAACTAATATTCCCCAAATGTTACAAGAGCAAGTTTTAAATATAAAATATTAAAGACCTATGGCCAACAGGATGGTTCCTCTGCAGACTATGTGCTGGTTAGGTAGGGGTGTCCTTAGCTACTCTGTGGTGGGATGTGTAAGTTTGCTTTACAGGAGCCTCTTCTAGGGTACTCTGCTCCTGGGCAACTCAGAGGTGTTTTATACTGGATGGCACCATTGATATACATGAGTAGCTCATCCCACACAGAGAGAAGTTCTACAATGCTGTTCTCAACAAAACACAATTTCTTTTCCAGAGCTCCTCTTTCCAGTCTGCCCTATGAGCAACAAAGGAAGACAGAACTTCTCAAAATGAATGGATTCCAATTCTCCCAGGAGTCAGACCATTTATATAACCTTTAAGGAAAACATTCCAAGGACCCTTTCCCAGAATCCTTATGAACCAGACTTTTCTATGGCAGGGCTTGGAGACCTTTGATTTTCAAAATATCCCATGGGTGTTTCACTGATGCAGAGGACACAGGTTTCATTAGTTTCCCCCATATGTTTGCCTCACATTATGAAGCAGAAACTGACTCTAAACTCCCACTAATTTTCTCCAGGGTACCTTGTCAGTCACACAGATAACCTGTAAGGATTTTTAGAATATTCATCTGGAATGTAGAGGGACCTCACTTTTAAGTCTCAGGTAGTATGAAGATGTAAGCCTGTATAGCCTTGTCCAAAGCTAGGACTCCAACGTACCCTGTGACAAACTGACAGCTTTAGGAATTCTGTTCAGTGGGTCAGCAGGGGACCCCAGGACACTTGAATGAGATCTTAGAGACTAGAGACATGTAGCATGGTGAGTGGCTATCTACTTGGGGATGAAGGGTGTTGTCTATAACTAGCTCATATTCAAAAAGTCAGGGGCTTGTAGGCACACAGTTTTGTTTCACATTATTAAATCTGCTTCTGGGGCAAAATAGAATTTTTAAGTCCATTTCACAAAGAACAACTTTTGCAACCAGGGATGTAGATGAAATCCATCCCCTTTTTTCCCCTCTTTCCCTCCTTCTCCTCTCTTTCCCTTCCCTCCCTGTTCATTGCAAGTCTCTAAGGCAGAGATCATTATCCAGGCAAAAGAAAGAGTGTGTGTGCTGTGGCCTTCACAAGGAGGCCTGTGGGTTTGGGCCAGGAGCAGGAATTCCCCACACAGACAGCAAGTCGGCTGCTGGGGATGAACTCACCAGCTCTACAGAAAGCCCCTCTGTTCTCAAGCACCAAGGTGCCTGAGTGGCGTGTTCTGGAGGCCACAGAAGGAGGGACTGTTTGAAAAGGGGTGTTTTTTCCCTAGAATACACAGCGATCCTATTTCCTTAGGGGTGCAGTAAAAACTAGCCATGACTAGATTGCCAAATGTAGCTAAAAGTCAGCAAGGATATTTATCTCCTCAGGCTAGAGTTGTTGGGATGGATCTCTCAGACCAATTTTGAATACTCAATAAATCAAAATTAAAGATTAAAATAAGAAAGCATTTGCTAGGCATGTTTGGAAAGAACACTTTTATATTGCTATTTTTTTTACTAGCTTTTTAATCCAATAAGAAATGTACATGTATTTGAGTTGGGAAACAAAAACAGAAAAGGAAAAAGGTAACTGAATCTTGGAACTTTGACTCTCAAGTGATTTTCAGGTGAAAAAAAAAGTCATTAGCTAAATCTAAACTTATTTGTTTTATTAAGTATAAAACACAAACAAACAAAAACAGGAAACAATCCCTGAAGGGCCATGACTAACAACAACAACAACAACAACAACAACAACAAGAACAAAAATCTACTGAATTGTATTCTTTGTTTCTCTTTCATTAAAATGTAAGGACTGATTTCCTGGGAAGCCCCATCAATAATGTTAACAACTATGAATATGTGTGAGCATGTGACTTGTTGGAACGCACAAGGAGACACTTCCCAGAACCTGGTCTCTGGTGTGTAATGTGAAAGTGTCTTACTTGTTTAGAGAACAACATTGCACAACAAAGTTTAGGAGGCCCTTTGTAGCTTAGAGGCTGTCTCTTGCTATAGCTTGGCTTAACCTTCTGGACAGCCGCAAAACCTCAGCTTCTGCTAAAACATACAACTGGGGGCTGGCTGCCTCTTCTGAGTCCAAATCAGACAAGCAACGACTGCAGCTGTTCTCCTTATGGGTGGGGCTCCACCTACTTGTGCATCCACAAGCCTGCAGAGGACACAAGCATGCCAGGCAGGGTCTCTTAAAACTTTGCAGATTGAGCCCTAACATCAGGATCCAATGTCTATATTTGTAGATAACCTTTAATGACATAATTAGGTTAAATGAGTTCATTAAGGTGGGCCTAAGTCAATATGACTGGATATATCAACATGCCTTTGCTGGAAGACTTGAAAACACAGACACATACCAGCGGAGAATCATATGAAACATGGAGATGATGAGAGGATGGCCATAGGCAAGTCCAGGAGAGAAGACTCAGGTTGCATCAGCCTTGACCACACTTCCACCTTGGACTGCTAAACAATAGATTTCTATTGTTTATCCCAGCTGGCCCTCTGTGGTGGTAGCCGAAGAAGTCGATATAACTTTGAGCAATGCCTAGGATTCCTGCTCTCACACTTTAAAGAAAAAAAGGGCAGAAGTTCTGCTCTAGGCACAGATAAATCTGCCTCATTCTGGGATGGCAGTGAGGAGACATTAAGTACCAAACATAAAATGTGGTAAAACCCACAAAGCAAGCGAGCATGCTCATGAGGCTTCAAGTGCATAAACACACGGCTGCTTTCAGATGACAAGACTCTGCTGTTCACTTGAGCATCTCTTTGCAAGAGAAAGTCTGCTTTCTAATACAAATAATAATGAAAGCCAAGTCTGCACCTAAGCCAAGCCAGAAAGCCTACGAGCCAGATCTGAGCAAGGTCAAGTTCTCAAACGACAGTGTACACATGTCTGTCGAAAACACTCGGCAGTGGGGCATTTGGAAATGGAAATAGAATACTTTCTTTACCTCAAAAGCTTTGTCTACATCCATCTTCCAAGGGAAACAGCTTCTCAGAGACTGCCAGCTGAGAAGTGGCAAATGATAACTGGAACTTTCATGGTAAAATATAAATAGCCCCTAAGAATAAAAAGGCCAGGAAACTGTCTGGGGAGTTATGTAGGCAAAGTATGCCTTCCAAAATACACACTTACACTCATGCTCATACACGCGCGCGCGCAAACACACACACACACACACACACACACACACACACACACACACACACACACACACGAACACACGCGCACACGCACGCGCACACGCACACGCGCGCGCACACACACACACACACACACACACACACACGCACACACCTCCAGGTACACATGTGATCTATATAGAAGAGGAAGCATCATCATCCCGCTTAGGTCGGAAACAGCGGTCTCTCGGTTACTGAGTCCTATCCTCCTCTAGTTTGTAATACTCAGAAGGTTATGTAACTTCGCAATCCCTCATCCTTGGTTTCCCAGATGTAAAATGCAAAATATTAAGTAGTATGTACTCCATAGGGCTGTTATCACAAAGACTAACTGGTGAAATGGTTAGTTAGTACCAACAACAAAGCCTAGCATATGACATTCACTAAATGGAGCTTGTTCTTTAAAACAAAGTGTGAATAGGAGCAATAGAGAAAGGAACAGCAGGTACAAGGGATTTGAAAGCAGGATGGAAAAATTCGAAGAGGTTTTAATTGGGGCAGGGAGGAAAATAAATGTTGAAAAGGTTAAGAGGGTAAAATAAAAGTAGTGATGTCTGGAAAAGTTATAAAAATCATCTATTTCATAAAACTATATATAATTCATATAACAAACATATAGTTCTAATGAAAATTTCCCATTTTGGTTGGCAATGTCACCCCCCCCATAAAGTATCTAACAAAAATCTCAACACCAGGCATGTGAAGACCCCCTTCTCAAGAAACTACCAAAACATTTTTGCTTTTAACTTTGTTACTCACCCAGAAGTGAATAGTAAGTGCCTATGGCTGAAGACACCATGCGATTTAGACACAGAGCTCAGAGCATCCAAGCTGGATCTGATTTGAAAGCTTCCTCGCTGAAAACTCGTTTTCATGGTACCAGAAGCCACCATGCAATCTTCCAAGGAAGGGAAACACCAATAGTTTTACCCAGCTTTGGTGATTAAGAGCCATAATAACAAAAAGCATGGCATGATACAGTTTACAGTAGTGACATACATACCTTAGTGGTAAGCAATGACTTTTAATTGGACTTGAGATCAACAAGAGGAAAGCAATGTCTGGTGTTGGAAACCTAGCCAGCTATCTAGGGCTATTGAAGTTGTAGATCTTGGAGAAGAATTCATAACCACCACTTGACTAAACCAGTATAATTCCTAATTACTTTTTAAATATTTACCCTTATACCCACAGATTGAAACCATTACAAACAACCATAACTATCAAAATGCAGAGAACAAGAGACTGTGTGCTACCTAATACCACCTGATATATGGACAACACAATTCTTATTCTTAAGGTTTGGGAACTATTGTGAAAGATTGTAAGAAGTAGAGGAATGGGAAGTTTGCTGCACCCTCACTAGTACCCTGCAAACTGGGTAGGATTCAAGACATGATTTACCTCCCGTTGAGTGGGCTTTAAGTCTAATAAACACATGTTAATTACCATCAACATACGAATGCCACTGACTAAATCTTTATGGATTTCTTGCCTTACATGATCATTGTGGATCATGGGTGTTGCAGATGAATAGGACTATGAATTGCTTCTCTCCTGTAGCAGGTTTTATTTCCTGTTAGCCTGGAAGTTAGACTGTATGGCAGGTGGTGGTTATGGATTAGATTCAGCTCAAGTCACCTGAGTACTGTGTCCTATGTGAAGTGTCTTCAGCAATAAGAGTTTACCTTCAGCCTCTGAGGGATGACCAAGAGGAATGCCAATGTTCTATACTATTTTGGAAATCCCTTAGACTAACCTGCCAAGCCAGTCTAAAGGAAATTTCTTATGTCTGGTACTGGAGCACTTATCAATATTTAATAGATAGATTATATTAACATTTAATAAATAGAAAGAAGGATATTTGTCCTTTTTTCTCCTTCTGAATTCCCTTCATCTTCCTTCACCTGTTAGAGACCCTCATGATTTTTACATCTGCTTTTGTGGGGTCCCTAAAATAAGTAGCTAAAGTTTAAGCACAAATGTAGGAGAATCCGTACTACCTCATGATCAACCTTAGTTGTTTCTAACCTCATCAATCTTATGTATTCTTGCAGAGAGCACCCCATATAGAGAGTAAAGCACTACCAAAGTAGCTGTTCTTCCTAACTTGGCACCTCTTACCCACCCTTTGCGTCTGGCTCAACCTTGTGACTTGAACGAGTAGAATGTGTCAGTCTCTGATGACACGGCTTCAGTGAGTGGCAGCATGTATCCGGGCTCTTTCTGCTATATGAAACACTGAGCTTCCCTGGAGATGAAAGATGGGGGCCTGGTGAAAGAAACCACCCACCCCAAGGCAGTACGAGCCTTTAAGAGCTAAGTAGGCACATGAAGAAGGAAACTGTATGTGTTTCCTTCTCATCCACGTGGTCTGCAAAATTGAATACTTTATTAAAGAACTTTTTGACTAAATCTTCAACCTACAAGGCTAAATGTGAATTCATCTTAGAATGTAAGAAAAAAAAATGAAAGTCTAGTATCTTAAGTCTATAATGGTAATTCTAGGAAACCAAATATCATGTTCAAACCCAACCTTGACCTGCCACATGATGTCCATTTAATAGGTTCTTGTTGGGTTCTTTGACACGATTTCACCCTTATTTGGGCACAGCTGAAGATATCTGTTCAAATGAAATACAAATGGGCAGAAAAACATAAAACTTTCGCATGGTTTCAAAGTCATAGTCAAGTGTGCACCTGAACATAAGCTGCGGCACTGAAGGGATGGTTACATACCTTTTGCAAACATTAAGATGATTTTTTTGTCAGTATATTAGCTTTCTATCACCAAAACAAGTATGTTAGATAACCAGTATATAAAGAAAAAAAATCACTGAGTAGTTCGTTTATAAGTAGCAATAGTCAGTTACATTGTTTCTGGGACTCTGGTGGCAATAGCACATTGTGGCAGGAGCCTGTGGTATAGTAAATCTGCTCATCCTGGAAGAAAAGAAAGATAGGCAGAGAAGGGACTGGCACATCTCTACTCCTTTCAAGGGAATGCCTCAGTTATGCAAAACCTTCTGCTATGTCATATTATGTGAAGTTTCCACATCTCATAGTTGCTCTAAGATAAGGACTAATACTTTTATACATGGACCTTTAGGGAATATTCTACACCAAAACTGCAGCAGTCATGAAGAACATATTTCTTATGTGACAGAATGGTTCACTGTGATTTTTTTCAGGGTAGAGAGGGCAAATGTAAGGGTTCAGGGGACCTATGCAGGATGATCTTACCTGTTTGAAGGTTAGGACGGAGGCTTTGGGCTAAGGGATATGCACAGTGTGCTGAGGAGCAAACAAAACAGGCAAAAAGAATTTGATTTTTTTCACAAAACCCAGGTGGGTGGTCTGAAGCATATTCATATATTGACAATGCATATCTCAAATAACCATAATTACTCTGATAAGGATCTGCTGAGGTTGTCTTCACAGCTCAAAGAAATGAGCTGCATACAATCCATGCAGATCTCTTTAACTCAGTGGTACCTTAGGAAGCAGAGGGGGTTTCTTTGAAATATTTGATGGTTAAGAGATGTTTGTCACTTGCCTGCTTTAATCTCAACAGTCTTCAACACTGACCCTAGATTTTTTTTTTTTTTTCAGCTTAAACGGACAGAGCTTGGTGAAATAAGCAATTATGCCATCTATATGTGCCTCCCAGAGGCATTCAATGTGTGCTATCTCCCATGATGCTGGGACACTCTCATTAGTTCGCTCACCATCAGTGGAAAACTGATCCCCAAGGCACACACCTGGTCTGGCAACTTGCTTCCCCATCAGTGGAAGCCCACTCCCTAAGACGCCTCGGATGCCCATGATTTTGTCATGAATGGATTTCACAGCTTCAACTCTGTAATGTAAGGGACAAACTCTAGGATTTTATGGGAAGCAAGATAACAATATTTCCAGTCCTTGTTTGCTTCTACCATTCCAGAGTTTCTCAAGCTTCTAAATGTGAAGACACTGGTGTCATTTCATATTGCTCAACAGGTCTCAATTTTCTTTAAGGAGGAAAAGACCCTGGAGTTATCCAGGGTTCTTTACTCTGGTTTCAAACAGCATTGCAATTATTTCTACAAATAATATAGTAAAAGAAAACCAGGAACCCCAACACTGGTACTATTTCATTTTGGACTGTTCCTTATTCTTAGCACGATTTATCCATTTTCGGGCTGAAAAGGACATTATGTTTACGATAAACTACTGTAATTCCCCAGCCTTTGAGCTCTGAAGGTTCATGCTGAGGTAACCCATTCATTTGGGTCTAAATTCAAGCAGAGCATCCCATGTGTTGTTCAGTAAAGCAAAGTGTATTACAGCTCGCTCTTTCTTTCTTTCTTTCTTTCTTTCTTTCTTTCTTTCTTTCTTTCTTTCTTTCTTTCTTTCTTCCTTCCTTCCTTCCTTCCTTCCTTCCGAGCCAGAACTTGTCTTACAATTAAGCAAAGGATCAATTTTAATGGGATTTTTAAAAAAGCAAACTTCAGTTATAGCCCATACCTAAGTGAGAACCTATTTCCATATAAGAGTATGTATCAGATTCCTGAACGCTGAAGCAATATGACCGGCTGTTTCAGGCTCCCTCCACTGTGAATTCCATCCAGATGTACGCCAGGATGAACTTCTCTTTTCCTTGTTTCTTGTCACATATTTGGTCTCAACAACAAGAAAGGCTGTGACACCTTGAGGGGCGTGTTTACGTTCTGGTAAGAGAGGGGCTGGGGGCAGAAAATGAGACCAGGGAGCATGCTGCCTAACGTCATTGGTTCCATTCTATCAGAAAATAATTGCTGCAAGAGATGATTCCTCTCCCTCGGGCCTCAGTTTACACTTCATCGGTCACAACTGAGTTATAATTAAAGGCACTGTGCATGAAGCTATCACACCAAGGGCAAGTGGGATCCTTCAGAAACAGTGGAGAGAAGGATGGCTGTTCAGAGTATTGAAAACATCCCACCAGGGGCAGAGATCTTGGAAACCGTGTCCCAGCTTTCCAGCTTGCCTCAATTGTCTCCTATCTAGAAACCCTTAGTGTGAAGACACTGTTGCCCTCTTCCTCTACCTCCCCTGCCAAGGCCGACTTCAGGGCAGCAGCTGAAGTGGGTAGAAGAGGCTCTGCTGAGGCTGGAGAGAGGGCTCAGTGATTTGTAGCACTTGCTGTTCCCAAACAGTCTCAGATTAGGGTCCCGGTGGGACACTGGGATAGACTGTTGTGGGTATGGAGTTTATTAGAAGGGTTTTTAATGCCCTGGATAGATAAACAGAAAACACTATGAGGGGCACACCGAGGAAGCAGGGCACACACAGAACAACAGGGGGTTCTTCTTACAGCTTTCTGAGGCGAGGAGAGGCTTCACAGCGGGAGCCAGTAATCAGGATCTGATTCCCAGGCAGAAGACAGGAAAGGGGTGGGGAGCAAGGCCTGGGGCCAGCAATGCCACCCAATGATAGAAACCCACTTCCCTAGGTTCGAGGCCCTGGAAATTCACGTCTGTTAGAGACTCATGAGCCATATCTCAGTATCTCAGTAAGAACATGCCAGTATCTATGAGAGGTGAAGACCTCAGTCACAGTCTGCTCGGGACTTTAATACTGCATTCTTTCAAGGGGGAGCCTTCCTATTCTTAATGAACTCTCTGTTTCAACCACTGCAAGAACCTGGGGATCTCAGCAGGCGCCCTCGGGTCTCTGATCTCTGGCTGTCACACTAGCAATGCAGAGACAGGTGGAATTTCATCCAGAGGGGGACATCTGGCTTGGGTTTGACTACGCAAACCTCTCCCTGATCTCCCAAAAGAAACATGTTCTTTTCCAAACCTGTTCTGGTTTGAACCTGAAATGTCCCCTCTGGCTTGTGGTTTGAACACTCAGTTCCCAGCTGTTTTGAAGGCTGGAGAGTAGCAACCCAAAGCTCCCACTGCTGCACCAGCCACAAGGGCTCCACCACGTCAGATGAAACCCTCTGAATAGTCTCAACAACGAAACAGGGAAAAGAAAGAATGCAGTCTGAGCAAACCATGAGGAATTAGCCAGTAAGCAACACCCATCCATGACTTCTGCACAGCTCCTGCCTCCAGGTTCCTGCCCTGCTTGAGTTCCTGTCCTGACTTCCTTCAATGATGGACTACAAATGGACCCTTTCCTCCCCTTCCCCCAAAGAAATAGAAAGAGAAAGAAGGACCTAGTGAATAACTGTGAGGTGACAAACACTGTAACTAAAATTTAACAATTAGTGGAAGGAATCCATTCAGAAGAAGCTCAATGGAATTGCCAGCAGTAGCTGTGGACTTTCTGGATATAATCAGGCAACAAATGACCCCTGACTTAAATCTCCTACCTCTGCAATAGCCAACTCAAAATTCATCATGAATTTAATTTATGGACTTAAAATGCAAAACCATATAGATTTTTTAAAATCCAACTTTGCCTAAGATGTGAGCAAATATTTGAGCAGACAGAATACATGAAAGATGCCATATCAGTGAAGACAGCTCTACTTGATCAGCTAAGGATCCAAGTTAAAACTCATGCTGTCACTACACACCCGTTAGAACGGTTGTGTTTGCTTTAAAAGCTGAACAAACAAAACCAGCGAGGGCACCAAGTACAGACAGTGATGGGGAGACATGAGGTTGTGACCTCCCAATGTCCAGACTCTCTGGAAAGCAATCTCACAATTTATAAATTGCAATTATACAGCTGCCATATGTACTAGCAACTCATTCCAGAGAACTTAACTCTCATTCATATGATAAATGCTCTATAGTATCTTCTCTTAAAGAGCTTAAAACTGAGGGCTGAAGGTCTTCAGTACATGGGTGTATAAACAGAATATGGCACATATAAATCATGGAATACTATTCAGCAATAAAAAGGCAAAATTTCCTGGATGGGTCTGCAGAGAATTATACTGATGGAAAGGACTCTCGGAAGATTGTGTTCTGTGTGGCTGATGTCTTATTACCTTTTCAAAATTATAAAACTAGACAATTATAAATTTGAGTGATTCCAAGAGACTAGGGAAGGGTTTTCAGTAGAAGAACTAGGTGTGGCGGCAAACTGGCTACTTGAAGGATTCTGCATCACGGAGATGTTCTCCAATTTGTCTCCATGGCAACTTCTGGGTTGTCATGTCAGTCTGTGTAGTTTGGAAAGTTGTTACTGTTAGCATTTTGTCTAGGCTTCGCCCCATAATTACCTGGCAACAGCCAGGTGTGTCTGACTCACTATAAAAGGAGCTGCTTGCCCCCTCCTCTCTCTCTCTCTCTCTCTCTCTCTCTCTCTCTCTCTCTCTCTCTCTCTCTCCTTCTTGCATCTTCTTTGTTCTCTTGCCCCTTACCCTTTGTCTCCCCATCTCCTGTCCCCTCTCTCTCCATGTGCTCAAGGCCAAAATCTATCCTCCTCCTCCTCCTCCTCCTCCTCCTCCTCCTCCTTCTTCTTCTTCTTCTCTCTCTCTCT
>NC_034601.1:10798596-10803520 GCF_900095145.1 Mus pahari
GTGTGTGTGTGTGTGTGTGTGTGTGTGTGTGTGTGTGTGTGTGTGTGAGAGAGAGAGAGAGAGAGAGAGAGAGAGAGAGAGAGAGAGAGGAGGATGGGGGAAAGTGAGGGGGAAGAGGAGGAGGAGAGGGACGAAGGGGAGGGTGGGGGAGTGGGAGGGAGGGAGAGAGAGAGAAAGAGAGACACAGAGAGATCTACTTTCTGAGTAACACAGTTCAAACCTTAATTGTTCAGACTCCCTTATGATAATTGCTTTAATGATACACCTATTTCCCTCCAGCAACCCCACAGATCTTGAAAACCCTGAATCGCTCTTGTGCTCATCATACAAAACATCTATCCAGCTTGCACATCTTACTCTTCTGATTATGATGCAGTCATGAGGGGCTGTGAACAGAAATGATGGTGTGACAAGTGAAAATCGAAATTTCCAACATGGTGAACAATACAGTCTGCAAAGTGTCAGGCTGAAACGCTGCAACTGGGATTAAATGAAGGCACAGTGCCTGTTCTGGGCAGCCAGGACTGGCAGGCTTTACAGAGCTGACCAAGAGGCCAGTCAGTGTCCCGCCCAGCCGTTGCCATGGCTGCTCTATATACAGAGGCCGCTTTCACCTGAGGCGTTGCCATGGCCACACTGTCTGTTAGGGCCGCAAATGCTCAAATGCTCAGAGCCAAGCTGGCTGCACCAAGCTCCCTCAGCCTGGGGCTCCGGAGCCGGAGCGTCCTGGCACTATGCTCCAGAGGATACTATAAGATCTAGTATTATTAACATCCATCATGAACAGAAAGAAGCTGCAGAAGTTGACGGACACCTTAGCTAAAAATTGCAAGCACTGTAAGTAAGAACTGAATGCGAGAGGACCTATGACTTCTGAGCCAGATCTCTTTCTACCCAGCCCCTACTTTCTGCTCCCGCCTGTAATGGCCCCTCCACACTACCCCTCAAGAGCATCTGGAAAAGAATCCCTTTCTGGAGTTCAAACTCCTTGGGGGAGGCATCCATCCTATACCTTTATAACTGGACAAGTTCCAAGCTTCCCGAGCTCCCTCACACTCATTCACTAAATCCAAAGATCTTCTTTATGTGCTTTTATGTTAGAGAAGCAATATGGTGTGTATCTGGGAGGCATGTGGCTTCCGCTTTAGACAGGTTGAAAAGGATGCCCCAGAAAAACACCGGAATCAAGAAAGCAGCAGAGCCCCTACCTACTTTCTGGCTCTTTCTAGAGAAGAAAAACAAAACAAACAAACATAAAAACGCTCTGAGGTCTAAGTTCTGGAAGTTTAATAAGAGATCCATAAAGAAAACAGTCCTGCACTCCCGGACACCTTTAAGCAAGAGACTTGAGGTGTTACAGACACTGTCTTCCGTAGAGGCATTTCATTGAAAAGTGTATTGCTCAGCAAATCTAAGATGGTAAAGAATCTGTTCCCAGTGTCAGATGCTCAATTTCCAATTCCTAATCGGGTCCAAGGTAAAGGAGAACCTGCAGCTGACCGAACGTGAGAGCATTGCACTCAGATGCAAAAACAGCTGCTCTTGAACTGAGAAGCGGAGTGTGGATCATTGAGATGAGGGCAGTATTCTTTGATGTGTGAATTTAGAAGCTGTGTGATGGTGGAAGAGATACATGGTCACAATGAAAATGGAGAGGTCACGTCTTCAAACCATCTCTGCTGGGTGGAGGTGTGGAAGTGAACTTCTAATGTAGCTCTGGAGGTTTCTGGCCTAGCACCTTTATATCATTTGTATCTGATACAATGTGTAAGAATTGATGTCATGGGGGGTAGTGCCCCGACTGAAAACTGTGATATATTATTACACTGTGAGCATCTTAAAATTCTCAGAAAATGGCAATTATTTAAGGTGTTTATACATTTGATAAGAAAATGTGTTCTTTTGTTGTTTTCCTGAAATGCTTCCATCTCTGGGAGAATATATGCTATTTCGAAAATGAGTAAAAACATTTCTGATGAACACTCACAACACACTAATAACTGGCACGCACAATGTTTATTTGATTATGTCTGCTTCATAAGTATACAATTCTTCACTAACAAACAGTGACAACAATTCAAAAATAATGAAGTAAGGGTGTTTTCCCCATTTCCAAGAGCCATACACTATCTAATATAAAATTCAATGCCAGGCTTGAGAAACCTCCAGTTGAGTTATTGGTTAGGGGAATACAAGAAATTCCCCAAGACAATATGGGCCTCGGCTGTTCCCTTTGTCTTCCAGAAGCTGAAAGTGAGATCCTATTGCTGAAGATATCATACACTCAAGACACAGAATTCCTAGAATTGAGCTGGAGCTGGCCCGGAAACCTCCCTGAGGCCTAGCTCTTATATCTTAAAGTGTTGTGCATGCGGCCAAGGGAGAGGAGCAATCAGTAGACCTACCCAGAGAAAGGCCCATGAGCCAGGAAAATGACTGGACAGGCGCACGATCCACCGTGGTGGCATTTTTATCTTTCAAGTAACCACCAGCTATTTAATTGGCCTTAGTAGGAGAGGCCTCATGTCTGGTACTATAAACCTAGCCAACTAACCACGGCTGGAAGGATCATGAACCTTAGAGTAGAACCTACAATTGACATTTTCCTAAACCAGTAAAATTTCTAACTATATTCTAAATAATTATTCTTGTAGCCACAAATAAGTAGTTTTCACCCTGCATCAAGTAAGTCTCTTTTTTCAACAGATAGAGACTATTTCAAAGATCTACAATGCATCATGATACAAAGAATAAGGGACCATGAGGTGCCTAAGCCCAATTGATAGATGCACAACACATCTATCAACCTCTGAGTCTTATTTCTAAGACTCAGAGAAAAATCAAAGAGGGAGAAGAAAGATTTTAAGAGTCAGAAGACCAGGATGCTAATAGATAGCATTTGTAGACATGGCCAGGAAAATGCCCTCTAGTTAGTCTGGCTAAGGATTTATCTATCTTGTTGACTTTCTCAAAGAATCAGCTCCTGGTTTTGTTGGTTCTTTGCATAGTTCTTTTTATTTCTACTTGGTTGATTTCAGCCCTGAGTTTGATTATTCGCTGCCTTCTACTCCTCTTGGGTGTATTTGCTTCTTTTGTTCTACAGCTTTCATTGGTGCTTTCAAGTTGCTAGTGTGTGCTCTCTCCAGTTTCTTTTTGGAGGCACTCAGAGCTATGAGTTTTCCTCTTAGCACTGCATTCATTGTGTCCCATAAGTTTGGGTATGTTGTGGCTTCATTTTCATTAAATTCTAAAAAGTCTTTAATTTCTTTCTTTATTTCTTCCTTGACCAAGTTATTGAGTAGAGTGTTTTTCAGTCTCCACATGTATTGTGGGCTTTCTATCTATTCTTTTTGTTGTTATTAAAGACCAGTTCGTGATGATCTGATAGGATGCATGGAATTATTTCAATCTTCTTGTATCTGTTGAGGCCTATTTTGTGACTGATTATATGGTCAATTTTGGAGAAGGTACCATGAGGTGCTGAGAAGAAGGTGTACTCTTTTTGTTTTAAGATAAAATTTTCTATGGATATTTGTTAAATCCATTTGTTTCATAACTTCTGTTAGCTTCACTGTGTCTCTATTTAGTTTCTGTTTCCAGGATCTGTCCATTGATGAAACTGGCACGTTGAAGTATCCCACTGTTATTGTGTGAGGTGTAATGTGTGCTTTGGGATTTAGCAAAGTTTCTTTTATGAATGTGGATGCCCTTGCATTTACAGTATATATGTTTAGAATTGAGAGTTCATCTTGGTAGATTTTACATTTGATGAGTATGAAGTGTCCCTCCTTATCTTTTTTGATAACTTTACATTCAAAGTTGATTTTATTCGATATACGAATGGCTTCTCCAGCTTGTTCTTAGGACCATTTGCTTGGAAAATTGTTTTCCAGTCCTTTACTCTGAAGTAGTGTCTGTCTTTTTCCCTGAGGTGGATTTCCTGTATGCAGTAAAATGTTGGGTCCTGTTTACGTATCCAGTCGGTTAGTCTATGTCTTTTTATTGGGGAATTGAGCCCACTGATATTAAGAGATACTAAGGAAAAGTAATTGTGCTTCCTGTTATTTTTGTTGTTAGAGGTGGTGTTACATTTATGTGGCTATCTTCTTTTAGGCTTATTAAAAGAAGATTATTTTCTTGCTATTTCTAGGGAGTAGTTTTCCTCCTTGTGTTGGGGTTTTCCATTTATTATCCTTTGAAGGGCTGGAGTTAGGGAAAGATATTGTGTAAATTTGTTTTTGTCATGGAATACCTTGGTTTCTCTATCTATGGTAATTGAGAGTTTTGCTGGGTATAGTAGCCGGGGCTGGCATTTGTGTTCTCTTAGGGTATGTATGCAGCCTACCCAGGATCTTTTGGGTTTCATAGTCTCTGGCAAGAAGTCTGGTATAATTCTGATAGGTCTGCCTTTATATGTTACTTGACCTTTTTCCCTTTCTGCTTTTAATATTCTTCTTTGTTTTGTGCACTTGGTGTTTTGAATATTATGTGGCAGGAGGAATTGCTTTTCTGGTCCAATCTACTTGCAGTTCTGTAGGCTTCTTGTATGTTCATGGGCATCTTCTTCTTTAAGTTAGGAAAGTTTTCTTCCATAATTTTGTTGAAGATATTTACTGGCCCTTTAAGTTGGGAATCTTCACTCTTGTCTATACCTAATATCTTAGGTTTTGTCTTCTAATTGTGTCCTGGATTTCCTGGATTCTTTGAGTTAGGAGCTTTTTGCTTTTTGCTTTTTGCATTTTGCATTTTCTTTGACTGTTGTGTCAATGTTTTCTACAGTATCTACTGCACCTGAGATTCTCTCTTCTATCTCTTGTATTCTGTTAGTGATGCTCTCAACTATAACTCCTGACCTCTTTCCTAGGATTTCTCTCTAGAGTTGTCTCTCTTTGTGATTTTTTTTTATTGTTTCTACTTCCATTTT
>NC_034601.1:10803905-10827883 GCF_900095145.1 Mus pahari
TCTGTATAGCCTTGGCTGTCCTGGAACTCATTCTGTATACCAGACTGGCCTGGAATTCAGAAATCCACCTGCCTCTGCCTCTGCCTCCCAAGTGCTGGGATTAAAGGCATGTGCCACCACTCCTGGCTCCATATTTCTTTAAGGGAGTTATTTATGTCCTTCTTAAAGTCCTCTTTCAGCATTATGAGATGTGATTTTAAATCCAAATTTTGCTTTTCCAGTGTGTTGGGCTATGCAGGACTTGCTGTTGTGGGAGAACTGGGTTCTGATGATTCCGTGTAGTCTTGCTTTCTGTTGGTAAGGTTCTTGAGCTTGCCTTTGGACATCTGGCTATCTCTGCTGTTAGTTGGTCTTGCTGTCTCTGGCTTGAGCTTGTCCCTCCCATGTGCCTGTAAACCTTTGTCAGCACTCAGAGGAGCTTTCCCCTGGCAGGACCCTTGCACAGAGGACTGTGGAACAGTCCCAGCTCCTGGATGTAGATGGAGGTTGGAAGGCCCCTGTCCCAGCTGCTCCACAGCCTCTGTGTCCTGTGAGCTCCAGGCTGGTCCAGCCTTAGACATTCACCTGAGAGAAAATGGTGACCTCATCTCTGAATCTGGGAGTTAGAGTACTCCCTGGAAATGAACTCTCCCCTGGCAGGACCTGTGCACAGAGGTCTGCGGAACAGCCCTAGCTCCTGTTGCAGATGGAGGCAGGAAGGACCCTGTCCTAGCTGCTCCACTGTTTCTGTAGCCTGTGTCTGGGTGCCACACCTAGTTAAATTGCTATAGATATTCAACAGCTGTGTGTGTGTGCATGTGTGTACATGTGAGTGTGTGTGTATACACAACAATAAACAAAGGTCATGAATTTGGAAGGGATTGGAGATCATGAGAGGTGGAGGAGTTAATAGAGAGGAGGGAGAGACAGCAGTAGCATAGATGCAGTGTTGTCATATGAAGTAGTCAAAAGGTTTTAAAATCAGTGCAAAACTTTTTCTTATAGATGACTTTCAATCACTGTCATAAATTAATCTAGTGCCACTTAAGGGACATTTCTGTTGAGATTTTAATGCGGTATTGCTGTTCCTATCTCAAACACTGAAAGTTCTTAACTTGTAGAGCTTTCCTTGATCATGCATATGCACATTTATATCATTAGATTTAACATTTTAACTATTTTATGTTTGGTACTTGGTATTAAGTTCAAAAGATTTGCTCTTAACCATGATGATGGGGGTAGAGTTCAAAATGCCTGCTAGTAGATATATTAAACATTATCTATTCAATGTTTCCCCCTGTATATGTATACCTACTATATTTTAAGCTATAGATGAGGCATATAGTACAGGTCCAGTTAGTTACAAAGAATAAATTAAAATTGTTACAACAATATACTATCATAAAATTCAGGTTTTTTTTTTTTAAATTGCATCCATCAATCTTGCACTATAATAGGTGAAGTGAAGCTTCACACAGGAGAGGACTCTGTACATCACAGGGTCATGTCATTATGATAATCATCAGTCTCTAGAACTTTCATCTCTCCCAAGCAAACCCTGTACCAACCAAACACTAACACCCCTTTCTACTGCCACAACCACTAGAATCCACCAGACTCTGCCACTAAGTTGAGAAAAGTGTATATATCATGTAAACAGAACCATATTTTCTCCTCCTGTTTACATCCACTTTTGTCCATAAACATGCTTCTTTAGTTTACTGTACTTCAAAAGATATTAGAAAATAAAAATTGGCAAAGGAAAACGGGATTTATTGACCAGTTGGATAAGTTGAGTGATGGTATCTAGCTTTCCTCCCTCCATGCCTGTGGGCAGCTTCTAGTTTATAGAAAGCCAGGAGAGAGAGTAGGACACATGTGAGCATAAATACAAGGCGGGTCTTTTCTTGGGGAGAAAGGGAATCTGAGCCCAGTTGTTCTGTTGTTCTGGTTCTCCATGGGTTCTCTATTGTCCCTGTTCTCTGTTGCAGAGATAAACTTTTATTCAGTTCCAGGAAAGAAAAAGAAAGTTATCTCTGGTTTTGATCTAGACCTGACGCGGTAGGTCCATCTTTGTGCTAGGTCCATCTATCTCCACGATAGGTGTATCTCTGTGCTGAGTCCCATCTCGGTGTTGAGAACCATCTCTGTTCTAAGTCCATCTTTGTGCTACATCTATCTATCTCTGTGCTAGTTCCATCTATCTCTGTACTAAGTCCATCTCCATGCTTGGCCTATCTGTCTGTGCTAAGTCCATCTCTGTACTAAGTATGTATCAGTGCTAGATCTCTCTCCCTCTCTCCCTCTCTCCCTCTCTCCCTCTCTCCCTCTCTCCTTCTCTCTCCCTCTCTCCTTCTCTCTCCTCTCCCTCTCTCCCTCTCCTCCCTCTCCCTCTCCCCCTCTTTGCCTCTTTCTTTTTCTCTGTGCTGGGTTCATCTATGTTCTAGACCCATCTCTGTGCTAGGTTCATCTCTATGCTAGGTCCATCTATCTCTGTAAGTCCATTTCTGTGATAGATCTATCTTTTTGTGCTAGGTCCACCACTGTGCTAGGTCCATCTCTGCTTGATTTATCTTTATGTTAAATGTAAGGCATGAGAGTATTATTGTACAGTTAGGTTTGTTGTGGTTTTTTTTTTGAAGGTCAGCTTCTGGCTCTGACTCCTGAATGCCTCTCGTTTTACAAGGAAAAAGCAGGTCCAATAGTGAACTGACAGACAGAAGTTGTTCCTTTTACATTATTTTTCCAATGCTGTGGCATCAGCATGAGGTCATGGCTATACTTTCCTTCTGTTTTTCTACTTAATGCCCATGCATCTTGCAACAACCCTTAAAAGCCAGGATTCCAATGCTTGGCTATATCACATTTTGTTTAACTACTCATCCACCACAGAATATGTAGGTTGCTCCTGTTAGCTCTTCTGAAGGTGGTTACCGTGAACATTGGTGTCTAGGCATACGGCTGAGTTCCTTCTCTCACTTCCCTAATGCTGTACTGAAGTAGATCACAGGATCACATTGATAGGAACTGACAGGATGCTTTCCATTATAACAGTTCATTTAAAAGTCTTAACAATTTTCTACTATTTATTCGCTATTTTTTCCTTTTCCAAAGTTTTAAGTTTTTTCTCTAAAAATATGATTCTTAAAACCAGGAACCACCCCCATCTGTTGTGGCATGTAGGATAGGGTGCAATTTCTCTATTTTCTCTTATACACAGGCTTTGTCCTTATGTGTGAAAGCATGCATTCATAAAATTTCTCCATCTTCTACTCATATTTCACATTTAAATTCACTTATATTATTTTTGGTGAACTGTATTTTAAAATGTTTTATTTGCTGTTGCTGATGATGATGTTGGTAGTACTGGTGCTATATAATTGTGTGTTTGTGTGTGTGTGTGTGTGTGTGTGTGTGTGTGTGCAAGTGGTATCTAACTCAGGTCATCAGGTCTCCATGGCAAGGCAAGTGCTTTTTTGTTTTAACCAGCTGACCTATGTTGCCAGCCTTCATGTATGTTCTTAATGCCAGGAAGTATCCATTCTCATACTCTCTCATTCTCTCTCTCTCATATTCTCTCTCTGTCTCTTTCATCTCTTTACTTCCTCTTTCTCTTTTATGTTTGTGTGTGTATGTTTTAAGTAAATAAAAAAATCCTTTTACAAAAGTAAGTTTCATTAGATTCTTGTTAATGTTCACATAACTTGTAGGAAAAAAAATGCTGGTTTGTAGAACACGCCTAAAATTTCTGAATTAGAAAATAAATCTTGATATCAAAACTCTGTCTTATAAATGCAGTGAAATGAAAATCATTACACAGATATTTGGTAGCCTAAATTTCCAGAGAAACTCTTGTTTGTAGCTGTCATACATACCTCCATCAAATGCTGGCTGTTGCTGACAATGTGAAACATTTCTATTGTGACTATCCCTCTGCATGCACCGGGAAGTTTAGAATTTGGCAGCATAGTCATTTGGATCACATGACTGATACCTAATTTTTTTCATCCTAAATGCAATGGGCCTACATCTATTTAGCATTTGACACCAGCAGGAAGAATTTACCTCCTTAGTGTATATGGTGATTTGGGCATCATCTTCCTTTAATTCTAAAGCTGTGACTCAGAATATAGGTGTCATGTAAATGGCAACCAACTATTAGATGTCTTTGGTTTTGAACACATAAACTCAATAATGCAGTATTTGAGTAAGAACTTAAAATTTTAAAGTGCACTTTTGTTATGTGTCCATTTTGATCTTTTACAGTTGATAAATTTGAGGTGAAATGTCTTATAACACTTTTCTATAATTTGGTGGGAGACGTAGCAGAGAGGCCAGGAGTAGTCACCGGACTAGATCGTAATGTATTTCGGAACATCTTGCATGTGACATTTGGAATGACAGATGACATGATTATGGACAGAGGTAAGATAACGTATGAGTCAAACTGCCTTACCCAACTGTAATTTACAAAGGTTTAAGGCTGAGCTTACTAATGGGAGGAATCATTCCCAACTTCATTTGAATGTATATTAATCTTCCAAAGTGTGCGGGAAAGGAAGTGGTCTCCTCTTCCTTTTGTTGTTTAGAAAAAGACCAAGGTTGTGTTGGATAGCTAAGTTCATACAGTTATACAAAAGCCCCATAGTGTTCCACTTTTATTTAAATTTTCTTACATGCTTGCAAGTAGTTCATGACCAGTTAAGGCACACTTCTACCATGTAACAGCAGCACTTGTCTTGAGGAATAAAAACATTATTGCTTTCGATTAAGAAGCTTAAATATCTAATGACTAGTGTCTTTATTATTATTATTATTATTATTATTTATTTTTTCACCCATATTTATATATTAATAACATTATTCATTCCCACAACATATGAAGAGAAAATAAAAATATAATTAAAAGACTAGTTTGTGTAATAAGTTTAGTATGTAATTTTAAAAGGTTATGTATCTCAGTTTCTTTTGTTAAAGGAGGGCATGAGGCCTTGGGTCTTGAAATAGCTGTGAAAAGGAAAGTGATATGAGACTTGATATATTACAGAGTTTTAAAATACAACACAAATTACATTGTGTCTTTTTTAGTATTTCGAGGCTTTGATAAAGACAATGATGGCTGTATAAATGTATCAGAGTGGATTCATGGATTATCACTGTTTCTTCGAGGGACTTTAGATGAAAAAATGAAATGTAAGCCTACAGATGACCTATTAGTTCATACATTATGATCAATATACCAAAAGCTTTTAAATGACTGTTTTCCAAACCACCAATAAAGTGGTTTTGGTTGGTTGGTTGGCTGGTTGGTTGGTTGGTTGGCTGGTTGGTTGGTGAATCCTTTCTATTGGGGCAAATTTAAGTTAATAAAGGATGGGAGTGTATTAATTAAAAGAGAAACCAAGCCATTTAAGGAGTAAATGGCATGGAAAGAAGCACCATGAACTGTGACCTTACATTCTAATGATGTGCTAGTACATTCAACTACTAAATAACTCACAGCACCTGACAGCAAACATTAAACCAGAAAATATAATCTAAACTTTCTTGTTCTTAAATAATTCTCAATTAATGGAGTTATACTTCATTTAATTAAATTAATGTAAATATACAATTGCTTTTCCATGTTTCCAATCAGTAATGCTTAAGTTAGTGCTCCTAGGTGTATCGATTCAAAAGAAATGTGTAGAGAGGGACAGGAATAGTTCCCTAGTGTACACTAACATTCCCATGAAAGTCAACTAGTATCAAGATTATGCAGGAATAAGATATGCATTTGCACTAAATACTTTGTCAGAGAAAATGCTACCTTAGTAATAATCTCTCTCTCTCTCTCTCTCTCTCTCTCTCTCTCTCTCTCTCTCTCACACACACACACACACACACACACATATTGCACATATAAATGTTGCATGTAGCTTTTACTGCCCTGCCTAAGCTCCAGGAACAGGTCACACTACCAGTCTCTGCCCAGAGAATATTAGATCCTTAGATGAAAAACACAGGCACACATAGTTGCTCAATTTCAACTTGTCTTCTTGGCTCGACTGCTGGGCACAGCCAATCTACCTCAGCTATAGTGCCCTTCTCAGTACTCCCAGCTCAGCAGCCTAAAACTATACTCAATTTCAGTCGTTCAGCCTCCTTCAGTCCCAGCTCAACATCCCCAACCTTCTGCCTGTAGAAGCAGCCTATGGCTGCTCTGCCAGAGATCTCACATAGCTGTTTGGCATTTCTCTCTCTGAAACATGGCAAAGTTCCTTTCCTCTCTCCCTGTGTCTCCTAGCTGGCCTGTGGGGACCCAGAAGTCCTGCCTATTCTGCCTAACAATTGGCCAGCAGCATCTTTATTGATGATTCAAGAACCAATTGGGGAACAGGACCTTAGCAAAAGCCAATCTCGCCATTTTTGTCCAATAAAATAAAATAAAATAAAATACTCTTCTCCTAGACATAAATACCATGGTTTTGCACAAAACCATAATAATCATATAAATTACAAAATATAATATGCAGTTAACATCATATTTGTACATTATATAAAGTACTCTACTCTCATTCCTAACTTAAAGAATTGTGATTCTACCCCTGGATTATGTTTAGGTTTTTGCCTGTAACATCCTCTGAAAACCATGCCACGTTATAACCTCTCTCTCAGTGTTAAACAACTTGAGTTTGATTATGAGACAACTAGCCTTCAACCCCATCAATAATCTGAGAATGACTTAAATATTACCTGGGTATATAGGAAGCATCAAACACAGTTTCTTAAACTTAAACAATTGTAGAGACAGCTGTCTAACTGGACAGCCCCCTTATTTCTTATAACATAGAACATCTGTGTTAAGCCTTTTGGCCCAGAATCACCTGACAGATCTATGCAAAGCAGGATTATGAAGGATTGTTTACCCTTTCTTGGGGTAAACAGTCTAACAATCTAATGGCAGAGCTATCAGTTGACTATTCCGCATAATGTGTCCTTTTTCCAGAAATAGCCTACAGATGAAATAGGCAATTTTTGCCTTGTGGCTACCTTGCCATGATAAGCAACTTATCACGGAGGTAAAGGTGCTCAATTTCTTCTTTGAACCAAGAAGGGGGTACTGTTAGGAGCAGACATGTCTATAGTCAAGTGATCTAATAGTGGTGAAATGATTAAATGTCATATTCTGTGGACTTCTGATGTTTTTGAAAACTATCTCTCCATATAAGGTATATCTGAACTTGACTACTCTTAGCTATTTCTAATTGAGTAATATCAAAAACATCTTATTATAATTAAATCAGAATCTAACATAACAATGAGTTTGCTATCTGACCCTTAATTTGTGTTGCTTAATCATCTAAAACCAGTTTGTAATATCCATTATTAGAAGGACTGGGTCTAAGCTTTGTATTCTTAAATGAGTGACATAGGCACTATGTATATCTAAGAGTAACTCTATTAATCTCAAATTTTGTATCAATATAAGAATGAAATCTTAGCCGGGTGTGGTGGCACACGCCTTTAATCCCAGCACTCGGGAGGCAGAGGCAGACGGATTTCTGAGTTCGAGGCCAGCCTGGTTTACAAAGTGAGTTCCAGGACAGCTAGGGCTATACAGAGGAACCCTGTCTCGAAAAACAAAACAAAACAAAACAAAACAAAACAAAACAAAACAAGAATGAAGTCTTTATCAATATAAATTCTGTACCAATGTAAGAAATTATAACTTCAATTTTAAAGATCAATTATAAAGATCTTTATTAATTTAATTTTCTTTAGATTGCTTTGAAGTGTTTGATCTGAATGGTGATGGCTTCATTTCAAAGGAAGAGATGTTCCATATGCTGAAGAACAGTCTTCTCAAGCAGCCCTCTGAGGAGGACCCTGATGAAGGGATTAAAGATTTGGTTGAAATTACACTTAAGAAAATGGCAAGTATGGGTAATTTAGAAGTTTAATATTGAAATTTATAGGGAATCCACAGGATAGAAGTAATAATGGAGTGACAGTGATTCAGTATTCTGTTTAGTTAAATAACAGTTAACATTTGCTTGCTAATAAAATATCTTCTTTGGGCTGCAGGTGTGGCTCAGTGATAACTTTATGCTAATACCACCCCACCCTCCCTACACACACTACAAAAGTTATTTTTCAACTTCCCAAGCTAATCTCTTATTTTCCTATTAACACCTGACTGTGAAAAAAAGAGTGCATTTGCAGCAAGAATGCCATGTTCTGACTGACCCAGGCTGTGCACCTCACAGGACCATGACCACGATGGGAAGCTGTCTTTTGTAGACTATGAGAAGGCTGTGAGAGAAGAGAATCTCCTGCTGGAAGCCTTTGGGCCATGCCTGCCTGATCCAAAGGTAACAATCTTCCCTTGGTTGAACCAAAACCTAATTTGTTACAGCTAACCTAGAACACCTTGGCTTTCATTATGGAAGCCAGAAAAACATATAAGCATAGAAAGACCCCATAGAGAAGGGGCAGCTTCTCTCGGGGACTGTTACATCCTACTGCTCACTATTTTTCATCCCTTAATGCATTAATCCACATTGAAAAGAATTCGTGAGGCTCAATGTGCCAGAAGTTCAAAAGAAAGGCTCAGTGGCTGCACTGGAGGGCAAAAACAACATGAAAGATCATTACACAACATTGTGATAAGTGTATCATTATAGTAATATTAGATGACTTGCATGGTGTTTGCATTATGCCAGGCAATGATGCAAGAATGAAACTTTATAACACCCAATTTATAAATGAGAAATCAAACAGAAGATTTACACATTTTATCAAAGCTAACTTAACTAATCAGTGGAGTGACAGGGGGGGATAGGCTGGTGCCATTGTCCATAGAGAGTGTGTAGAATGTGGTGCTGGGCAGGTAAAAGAACATCCGCACCATCCAAATGACATGAAGAGAGGGAGGCTTACCCATGGGACCAGTTCAAAGATAAAATAGCCAGATAAGATGGGGAAGTAATCCATGCAAAAGAAGTGACATGTGTACAAAAAAAAAAAAAAAAAAAAAAAAAGAAAGGGAAGAAAGGGAAGAAAGGGAAGAATGGGAAGAATGGGAGTGTGGAGGGGTGGAGGGATGGAGCGAAGGAGAGAGCGGGAAGAATTTTACAAAAGAGCCTGGTATATACTTGGCTAGACATGAGGCAGCAGGTGACTAGAAAGACTATGCCCTGCAGAGCCTGGGTTTGTCTGGAAAGTGATAAGGATGTGGTTGTATTTAAGCAAGCAAATTACGCCAATTATGAGTATCCCCATCCCCTGACCTCTAGTTTCTCCAGCTACCAACTCAAGTGTCTATTCAGATATTTTCTAAAAGTTTCTAGTTTCTCCTAAACTTGAATCTCTCCTGTCTCCCTTGTGTTGCCAAATGGTGGCCTGTTTCCAGCAACTTCATCAACCTGAGAGCCATGTTTGATCTCTCCTGACACTCTGAGCTACTCCTTCAGCATTTAGCCTTAAATATGGCCCATGCCATTCGCTACTATCATCTATTCTGTCTAAATAACTAGCTGTGTTACTCCCACTGTTTTTTCCCTACTGCCTTTTCACTGTAACATTCACTATATTTGAAAATGCACATTACATCATGCCCCACCTTTTTTTCCACATCCTCCAGTGAAATCTCCATATGCAGAATCCTTTTCCTGTCTTTCCAGAAACATCTCTCTACTTCCACATTCTCTCAGGCATGGCAGTGGAGGCAGTCAACTCTATGCTCTCCCCTTCCTGCTGTGTCCTTCCCATCTCTTGCCCAACCCTTCACATCCTCAATTCCCTAAGTCATCCAATCTCACTGGACTTACTGCATTGTTCAGACAGTCTTTGCATCCTTACCCTTCATCTTTGTGTCCAAACTTGCTTTTTGTACTATTTCTCTCACCGTATTTAATTTGTATGCATATTGTCTCATCATATGACTGTGAATTTCCTGAGGTCAGGAAAGAAATTTGTTTTTCTTGGGTTTTACACAATTTATGTATTAACAGAATAGATGACTAGAAAAACATGGATACATGAATGGAGATATAGATGAATGGATGGAGGAATGAATGGATGATCTCCAAGGTTTCTGGTAGAAAGTTCTGGGGCTGTCCCCCTCTCCTGTTCAGAGACTGTTTAACCATTCTTTTGTACCTTCCCAACATTCTTAAATTATTTCCTATTTACTAAAACTTCCCTGTTAGAATTCTAAAGGCTTTAAAAGCTTTTCCTTCTTGAAAACCAAACAAGGAGGTAGAGAAATGGCTTAGCAATTCAAATCATATGCTTCTTTCGTAGATGATTCCAGCTGGTTCCCAGTATCCACATCTGCCTCTTGGTCTCCAGAGAAATTTGATGCCTCTGACCTTTACTGGCACCCACACTCATGTGCATATACCCTATATGGAAACACATACAAATTTTTTAAAAAAATTAAAAAAAAATTTAAATAGCAAATGGAAATGGCAGGATAAAAGGAAGGCAGAAAGGGAGGGTATGTACTCACACGAGTTTCATAGCCACTTCTACTTGTACAGATACATGTCTTGAGAAAAATATCCAATTTAAGACCAAAACTATCATGTGTCACTCCCCATCTTCTAGAATCTTGTTGTTGAGATTACCCTCTTTCTCTCCACATCCAGTTAATGGATCTCATGAATGTCCTTGGGTTTTTGTATGTGCCAGAGTTCCTAGAAGTGCAGAGCTTAATGTTGCTCCCCACTGAAGCCTCATTCCCAGACTATTCACCATCATCCTGGCCTACACTAGGTTTGAGGCCACTGGAAGGAAGTCTGAGAATCAAAAACACAGGAGAAGTTACCAGTGCTCATTGCATTAGTCAGAGCAGAGGTTCTCAATGTGGGTTCAATCTATTGGGGGTCAAATGACTATCACAGGGGTCACCTAAGACCATCAGAAAACACAGATATTTACATTATGATTCATAACAATAGCAAAAGTACAGTTATGACATAGCAAAAATATTAAGTTTATGGTTGTGGGTTACCATAACATAAGGGACTACATTATTAAAGGGTCCCAACATTAGCAAAACTGAGAACCACTCTTGACAAACAGGACTGATAAAATGAAAAAAAAATGTGAGTATTTGAGATTTTTGGTAGTGGCCTACAGTCTGTGGCTTAACTATTCTAATGATGACTGTTCCCTAATGGAAAGTCCAAGAATCCAGTAGTTGTTTAGTTCACAATCCTGGATATCTCATCTGGTCTTCAGTATTCATTGGGTTCTGAAAGAAGTAGACTTCAATCCCAGTGAAGGAATCCACTGGCCAGGGAAAGTGAGGGCAAGCAAGAAAACACCGAAAGCATCCTTCTTTCATGTACTTTATGTGGGCTGCCTCCAGAAAGTCTGGTCTAGATTTCAGGTCATTTCTTTCTTTCTTTTTTCTTTTTTTTTTCACCTTAAATGATCCAATCAAGAAAAATGACTCAGTAGCATGGGTTTTGGTTAATTCCAGATATAATCAGATTAATAACCAAGAATAGCCACCACACCCATCTTCCTTGTCTCTCTCTCCTCTTTATTAGGAGGACACAATGTTTTGTTTTGTTCTTTCTCTTTTTTAAGTTCAGCACCTTTATCTTACAGAGCCAGATGGAATTTGAAGCCCAAGTATTCAAAGATCCAAATGAATTTAATGATATGTGAATTCCTCAATGTATTGTTGTAAGTACAAAAGGAGCCACATTAAGTTCATCTGTTCTTCTCAGCTCAGAAGATGCCGTGTGGTGAGATGCAGTTCACTTGTATGTATTTTAGTTCAGGACATCCTCAGAGATACTGGGTTTGGCAAGAGAGGTTAACATTGTTAAAGATATTTCACCACATGAACTCTGTTAAGACATATATGTGTCATAAATCTCCAGATTCATCAAAGCCATTAGCAAATTATATAGCGGTCACTTATGTATACAATCTATATGTCAGAAAGAGTTTGCTTCTATAACGAAATATTGTTGAAACTACAATTTCCTTCATAGCAATAATTGGTGAAGAGAGTACCAAAAACAAAAAAAACCAAACAAACAAAAAAACAAACAGAAAAAAAACCATGTCAGGTACTGAGGACTACACAGCAAGATGAAGGATACATGGAGACTATTTAGTATGCTTTCTTCTGTTATGTGAGGCTTTGCTTCAACAACATTGGAGGGCAACAATTTGTCACTCACACTTTCATAGCCACCATAGGAGTTAGCCTTCTGCATGTAATTGGCCCTCAATAAATATTTCAGATTGGACTTAGAGACAGAAAACTGCCATATAATTACCCTCTATCCATGAGCAGATAGAAGTTTTCTCTATTTCATGAGTCCAGCTTTTAGTTAATCTCTGGAGGCATGTCTGACCTGTGCATTGCAGTCAGATGCCAAGGCCAACTCCTCTCTGGCTTCCAGTGTCATGCCCCTCTCACTTTGCTATCATGCATTCATCATCACCATATATAATATAATGCCATGGCTTCACACTGTGTGATGTCCAGTATACAGCCTATTATCAGGGATCATGTCACATTGTATAATAATGGTTCTGACCAGTTATGCCAACCCAAAGACTCCATCAGGTGCTGTGGCATCATGTGGCCATGAAAGGGCACCCTTCTCCACTTGAGGTCTCTTTGAGCTCTTTTTTATGTCTTTGTACTCACAGGAGAGCAATTGGGAGGGTTAACTATGTGGAACCTTCACAGGCTCTAGAGAATAAATGGAAAAGCAAACCCACTTCCTTGTTATATATGCACATTATTAAGTTTATGCAAAGTTTATATTGTATACAACAATTGGCTGCTACTAATACCTGGAACAAGCAATTTTATAAAATAAACTGACTTATATAAGGCACTTTCAATGAGTAGTTTCTCTATGACAATTATAAATAATAAAACACAATATTTATATTTCTAACTTCATTGGGAAATGTCAGATAAAAGGGTGTGTAATTAAGGTGTTCCCTTATATGTGCATATGACTAAATAATTATTACTAAAAATTTAAGTAATGTATTTTTCAACACATATCTGTCTGGCTTGAATATAGTCTGCCCTCACAGTAAGTTTCAGGTGCATTGACTGTATCTTCCTTTGAATAACTGAAACCCAGTATATCTTGACTGACACAACTTCCTTTCTGCTTAATGGTGGTCATAGCCACATACCATCCTACTTTCTGCAGCTATGAGATTCTCAACTTTGAATTCACATAGAAGAATGAGATGTAGTACTTACTATCTTCTGTGTAAGGCATTTTATGTTTTCATAATGCCCAGCTTATCAACACTGTCACAAATTATATAAAGCACAATTTGCAAGGCTAAATGATATCCCCCAGTAAATGTATATAAAATATATAAATATAGATCATGACCACATTGTCTTTTTTATTTGCCTAATGGCAGACAGATTATTTCTGCTTCATGGTTGTTTACCTGTAACATGTGAATGCTGTAAAAAGAATGCAAGAGTCTGGTGTCCCTCTGTGTGTAGATTTAATTTCATTTTGTACCTCTGCTTCTACTTTGTTATACTTTTTTCCTTGATGGCTGTCCTAATGTAAATTTCCACTAATGCTATGAAGGTTTTTTTCCCATAAACTGCCAGCATGTGTTACTTTTGTGTGTCTTTTTAACACTAGTCACTAAAATTGGGGAAATGACACCATATTGTAGTTTGGGCCTGTACTTCCTTAGAATGTGGCAACACTGTACACTTTTTTTTCTTCTTCATCTTGACTTTATTTCATGTTTTTACTCACTTTGCATCCCGCTCACCTTTATCTAAAGTGTTGGTCACTTGTATATATTTACAAAACATGAAGTTGGGCCATTTGCCCAGTTTGCATCACATCTTCTGGTGTAATTGTGGTTCATTGAGAAAAAAAAAAAATCAGAAGCTTAAGAAACTAAAAAGCTAAAATACTAAAGTATTGGTAAATATTTTGATGAGTCCTTTCAGTTTTTAGAGGCATGTTTATGCTTGCTTCACCACATGTGCATGTGATTGCATTAAAACTACATCGCTTCCAGATGCTGCCTTGTGACCACTTTTTAGGTTGGCCAGTGTTTGTCCACAGCCTGGCTTGTCTCACCTTCTGTACATCAGTGCCACCATCAGCATCAGGCCACTGATCATTGTGTACACTAAATTTATTCTAGTGTTTGCAATTATAGTAACTAATGACGAGCACCTAGGAGGTCTATCTCACATGCCTCACCATTGACTCTCTTGGAATCAGTTTGAAAATTAAATTGTTGTGAGGTCATGTGTGGTCCTGCAGTTCTCACAAAGCTGATTCTGGTCTATGAAAACACCAGTCTCATCACTGATAAGAGCAATCTCTCCAAAACCATGGGTGATTTGTATCATTTGTTTTATCACTGTAATTGTTCTCTGAATGTCCTAGTTTGATTTCTATTGCTATGATAAAGACCATGAACAAAAACCAACTTGAAAAAGAAGGAGTTTATTTCATATTACCCTTTGAGGTAACTATCACTGGAGGGAGTCAGGGCAAGAAGTCAAGGAGGGCAGGAATTTGGAAGCAAGAACAGAAGTAGAAGCCTTGGAGGAATGCCGATTACTGGCTTGCTCCTAATGGCTTGCTCAGCCTGCTTTCTTCTATCATCCTGAACCATCCCCCAGGGGTAGCACTGCCCATAGTGGGCTCGGCTCTCCCACATAGTTATTAATCAAAACACGCTCCACAGACTTGCTTGTATGCTCATCTTATGGAAGCATTTCCCTCATCCTCATTTCCTCCACCCAGATGACACTAGTTTGTGTCAAGTAGCCCAAAACCTAAACAACATACTACATGTAAATTTCTACATTGTGTTATATGTGAATATCCCTTCTTATATAATATTATTTAAGTCCTAAAAATGTGAATTAAAAACCATAAATAAAGTCAATACATATTCAGGTGATGCTGGCACACAACTCAAAGTGCACATATGCCTCGTCCATTAGCTTCCTAATATGCATAAGGAGCATAACATCTTTGCTCATATCACCATGTGAACAAAACTTTTTCTCCTGTTACTATGTCAAAGCTTTTGGAGTCATTTAATTTTGTTGCTGTGGAGATTTCAACAAATATCTCCTCACTTGGTACCAGGCATATTTAAGCACACAGAGTTCTTTGTAGGACCATCTCTCTCCCTTCTGGCCTACCCTGAGCCATTATCCTTGCTGCTCAGCTTGACTTGACTTACCACCATAGTGTAGCCAGCATGCAGGCTGGTCCTCTGCCTGCCCTAGTATGACTGAGCTGGGATAATGAAAAGCACTTACAACAGGCCAGGATGGGCTATCATTCTCTTCATGGACTCCTTACAGCTTTTGCTTTCACTTTTCTGCTCTGCTCAATAGAACTAACAGAAACTTCTCTGGGATAGACACTGAAGGATCAATACACACTACCCCATACGCAGCACTGAGACTCTGTCTGGAAAAGGACTTTTAGGTACCTACAGGATCTGGAAACTACCACCAAAAACTGGTAGCTCTGCATTCTTCCTCACAGATATCTGTGTACAAGACATTACTTGTAGGAAATGAGGGCTGGAATTGCTCACAGCATGAAGTCATCAAACATGCATCATTCTAGAAATAGAAATAGTCATCAAACACAGAACTTTGTGTGATACAGTGAGGGTTGACGTGGGCTAAATCAGTGCTGTGGCCTCTCCTCTTTTGTGTAAAGGATAATATCATCTGAGGCATTGAATGTGTCATTACCTGTCATGGGTTCAGGATGACAACCCCTCTCCTCCAACACACACGGGTGTATCAATTTAAACCAAATGTGGATAAGAGCAACTAAAATCAAATATGATTTTAGAATCTTCAAGACATGCAAACGGAATACAAGTGGGGCTCTAAGTTCCATGGCTGAGCTCTTAGTGAGTCTTCACAAATCATCACCATTCTTGCCCGAGCTAATGATTGGTTCTCACCACGTCTGGCCAAAAGGAGTTTAAGAATTGCACTGCAGAGAGAGGAAAGTAGGGAAGCAGAAGGAAAGGAGGAGAAAGAAAAGGAGGAGGAGGAAGGAAAGGAGGGCACAGGAGGAGAGAGTATAAAAGAGCCAGAAATATGACCCATCAGTATATTATTTACAGTTTGAAAATCTGTGGCTTATGGTATCATGATGCCTTCCCAGCGACAGTAAGGCAGGTGGTCATCATTGGAGAGATGTTCCAGCCTGTGTTATCACTAAGTTATCAAGCCAATTGCATATGGAGCACACTTCAGGAAGCAGGCTCATTTTATGAGAAAGCTGAAAGCCATCACATTGAAATGCTTTGGTTAGGGTGACATCACACTTGGGTAGCAGTTGATCATTTATAGCTTCTTGTGGATCTCTAGCTTTCTAGCTAGTTTGTCAAGAAAATATCCTTCCCCCAAGACACACACGCCCTCTTCTTTACTTTTATATTCCTCCTATCTGGCCCTATTATCTGGCCCTCATAGATCACTGGAGTGGGGACTTGTTGGCTTAATAAGTATTTGAAGAAACTGAGTGAAATACAATCTAATTTCCCCTTAAAGTGAGATGCAGCTCCCTATCTACTGTCTACAAGTTTGTGGATCCTGAGGCATCTGTAGCTAGGAGCTGCATGATATGGAGTCTTGGTGTCTAGAACAATGACAGAGAATACAGAAGTCCTCCTGGGAGTGAGGACCTTCAGGGACGGAAATGCAGAACAGAGTAGAATACTCAAACCATTGGAATGATCTTTTTTAGTAAATGCTCATAATTATGCCAAAGCCAGAAATGGACTAGAATCAATTCACAACCTCAACTGTGCCTTCTACAATGATGCAACGAGCACTTTGGGGCTAAGTACTTCACATTATTGCATCAGTTTCTCACAGGTAAGTGGTAGCATTATTGATAGTTTTCATCCACAGAATGAGGAGACTGGGATCAACATAAACTGGAAGTTTGATATTTGTTTATGGCTAGAAATGAACATATCTGTCTTCCAAAAGAATCTTCAAATATATCTTCGAGGCTGCAGTTTGCTGATGCATTAAAATACACAAGTAGTGAGAGTCATAGGGTCACCTTGAGAATTCCTATTAGTAACCTGGACATAAATCTAGGCCTTACCAAGCTTCCATATGTTCTAAGTTCTATACAGAAGTCATTAGACTGACAACCTTGGTGACCAGGCCAGACAATAGACCACAAAAAGGAAAGCTGAGGTAGGCTATTGCTGGACTATGGAAACAAAAGAGAAGGTGGACTCCTTATTGAAAGACAAGGACTATGCCTTTGTGCCCAGTCATTGGGTAACAGAGAAAATCTATCTGGAGAGGAAGATGCCAAAAACAAGAAGCCACTGAACCAACTGGCAAACGCAAGAAACCAAGATAGGGTAACTACATGCCACAAAGAAGCCAAAGCTACTACTGATCAATACAGTTTAAAAAGCCAAATTCAAGCTTTATTCTGTCACTGAGCTCAGTGGAAGAGCCCTACCCTGGCATGGAGGAGGTCTTGAGCTTAATTCTCATCACCACAAAACAAAACCATAACGAAAATTATTCAATGTGCTTTTACATTGGCCTCAAAGAGAATACTGCATAGGAATAAATGCAATGTTTGATTTGTGTGAAAGCATATGAGCCTAAAACCCCACAGATCAAACAAGACCTTTTATACAAGTTAGTGGATGCCAATGATCCAAATCTATCCTACACACTCCTTTCTGTAGTCTTAGTTATTTGATCAAGTGAAATGCAAGCCACTGCACTCCATGGATTTCAAATGACTTGATGTTGTATATTAGTCATTTAAATGTAGAAGAGATCCAGCAGCTCTTTAACACTGTTATACACCAGGAAGTGAGCAGACTCCCTATTTTAAGGGATTAAGGTCCCTGAAATCATGTCTGAATTTCCATATGATATATACTCTCTTTTCCACAGCAACTGCAGATAATATCAAATGTAAAAAGCATGTGTAAAAAGATTTCTTCTTTCATTTGAAGAATGGAGTGCAGGAAATTACCATGGTGGTTGTCGTGTAAAAGGAGGGAAGAGAAAGATAACAGAAAAGGAGATGTCAAATGATGCTGTAGGGTAGACAAGAAAAAAAACCCCATGGTTTCCTTCTGTGACTTCTTATAAAGATCAGTGACTGAGAGGAGCAAGAGAGCTAAAGCTGCTGGCTTTCTATCCCTTCTGTGGGTGCACATTTAGAAAATATCAGGTGGCTGGTAAGACAAGCAGGCCTCTAGGCTGTTAGCAGGGCACAGGAGGTGGAATGGAGCAGCAGGATGTGAAGCAGGCCAGGGCCTGTAGCAAGTCCCAGGTATGTGCTGAGAGGCAGGCACTGGCCCGCAGCAGGTGCAGCACAGCCAGTGCCCAGCGGCCCCAGGAAAGGAAAACCTGCAGGTGCAGTCAGGACATGCCCTGAGCCTCCCCAGCCACGCGATTTTTTTGAATAGCTGTCCTATCCTCATTGTCTGTCTGCAAGATTATGGTTTGCAGTGGGAGGAGATGCAAGAGGGGGAGTGGCTTGGTGGAGTCTCCAGTTCTGGAGGCTTTGATGACACACAGGCTGCTGCAGACGTTCAGGGTATCTAAGGGGGGTGGAAAGGCCTCAGAGTCTTAACAAGTTGAACTGGCTGAAAGGATGTGGACGGGGGTGGGGGGGAATGTCCCCTGCTATATCTTATGCAATGCACCCCTATCTTTAAGGGGTGTCTGTGAGACGCAGGAGAGAATGCCATCTTTTTCTCACCTAGCTGCTACCTGCTGTCTTCCACACCCCAGATTCTTGTCTTGCTACCCTAACTCAGTGCCCACATGCTGAGAATTTCCTGTGACTTCCTGAACTCTCTCTCTATTCAATGAAGAACTGTATCTACCTGCAGGACTAGTGTGCTAAGCATTTTACTAAGCAACCCCTCAGCTTTTCTCAGGACTTGTACTCAGAAGTGGTTTTACAAATAAAGCATTTTCTGCAGCTGGGAAAAGGAGTGCATATGGAGGAGCCACCTGTCTTTGGCCAGCTTCCCCTTCCCATTTTAAGCCTACTTGAAGAGAAAGAGGGTGTCTGCGGACTGAGAAGAGAATAAGTATAATTGTGGTTGTAGCACTGAGTCACCACCGCTAAGTTGTGGAAAGAACGGAGACTAAGACTTGTGTTCCCTGCCTTCTGCCCCATGACTGGAACTGGGGTGCGATCCCAGAAACTCCAAATGATACAGCCTGGAGAGAAGTTGTTTGGAGGGATAAGTTGCTGAGGAAGCAGTAGAGGGGAGACAGAAAGCTAGAAAAATGCTACCGGGTAGAAGAAACAGTGAACGGGGACATGGAGATGAGGAAGAGCCTAAGCAAAATAATCCTGTTGGTACAGATGTCCAACACGCGCTGAGGGACCCTCCATACATTGGTAGGCAGATTACAAGGGTCATCTAGGCACCAGGAGAAGCTCCAGGACATCAGTATGTGTGAGAGGGCCAGGATTTGCTCAGGCTTATCCCTTCTACTCTGAGTTGCCCTTCAGTGCTCTGCATACCTTCCTGGGTGTTTCGGTTTACTGAAGGGCACACAGTGAAACCTCCAGGACTCTGCTGCCTCTGGGAATAATGTAAAAGTATGATATACTGGGAAATAAACATCTTCATACTGGGAAAGATAAGTAAGAATAATGAGAACTGAGAGAGAGAGAGAGAGAGAGAGAGAGAGAGAGAGAGAGAGATCTTGTCACAAAGATGGAAGAATTGTCCTAGGCTGTAGCTGGACTAGGTATAGGACACCTTCAGTTCCCCTCCAGCTAGAGTTGCTTCCTATGCTGGGAGATGGAAATTTGGCCATGCTTTGAACTTGATCCTCATGATAAGGTCTAAACAAGACCTCCATAACATCATTCTAAGAGCCGAGTTCTTCCTCCAACACCACCTGATCAACTTCATTCCAACCTCTGGCCTTGGTTCATGGGTCAGCACCCAGGTGAGATCATAGCACTAAAGTGCCTTGTGCACCTAACACCTTGCCTTAGACAGCTGCAGTGTTTGGTATGGAACTGGGGGCTGTCATTAAAACAGTCATGGTAAGGAAATTTCAAGTGATGTATTAAAAAAAAAAAAAACTATTTTACAAAGGTGCCTACTACATAGAAGATGCTCAGTAACCGCCAGTTTCTATGATTATTATGTGCAGGTATTTCTTATGTAAAGATCTGTGTGCTTTGGCAGATCTTATTGTTTTGGCAGATCTTCCTATTCAGCATCACATTACCAAGAATGGCTGTGATTTCAGCAACTAGCTGGGCCCTCTCCTAGAACTCTCCAATAGCAGAGGGCCACCAGGTGCTGGCCCACCTTCAGCTCCTGAACAGAACTGGATTCCTTCCTCCGTGAATCAGCACCCTCCTTGGGCATGCCTGAAGGAAGCCAAGACAGGTGGAGTTTTGCCTTCCTGAGTAGGTGATTAAGACATTCCTTATTAGATGTTGCATAAATATCTTCAACACCAAAGTACTCAACTCAGAACATAATGATCTACCGTCAGAGGATTCACCTCCATGTTAAATCAATATTCTCTCAATTGTGTTTTCATGAAAATCATGTGCCAGGCACACACAGGTTGTTGTGAAAAAAAAAAATCTTTTCTCCACCTGTTACTCGGTACTTAGCTAAAAAGCCGTGTGCTTTTGAGCATTTTAATATCTATTCTTAATTTATGTTGTGGATGCCTTACCCACCTCTTCTTTTCCCACCTCTCCTCAGTGTGTAGATGTCTGTGGTGTGCGTGATGTTTACATATCCATGCACGCACAGATACAGCAAACTCACTCTTACATTTAGTGAACCCCTCTCCTCTGAGAATTCTGTGTTCTTGCTTCCATCTATTGCTACAACTGCTTTAGTGCCTTGCAGATGAAGGGAGATTTATTGACATAGTCTTTTTATCATCTTGCTGAACTTTCAACACCTCATAGAAGGGAATGGGCAAACTGACCCTATGTGGAAGCTAGATGATATGAACTAGAGAACAAGGGTGGCAGATAAGTGTCTAGGTTATAACTACATCCTACATGGGCCCCCCTACAACCATTTATGCATGCAACAGGGAAGCTGGTGAATATTCACTATGGAGACCCAAGGTGGGAAAGTACAAGATAAGTCTATTAGGCCACAGCTTCTTAAATTTAGTGTCACACCATGTACGGTGCCACATAACTGCACAGTGAGTTACAAAAATTTAGCAACAGTGAAAATTCATTAGTCAGCTTATGTCTACAGTGTGTCCAGACCTTTCCGAAAGGACTGGCACTTGTGCCACACAGCTCTAGTGCAACATTTGTTGCTACTCTTCTTTCCCCAGCATGCATACTCAGTGCATATCCTCAAATTGCACAATGACCCTGAACATTTCCTGAACTACTTCATCTTCATTTGGAGACCAGTAAGTATTAGGGATTGCAGTACTTTTTTACTACATATACCAACATCTCAGCTCTTATAGAAGCATGTGATTTAATTATGGCAAAGACATTAAAGCTTTTCATATCCTTTCTCTGTGTATAGGTATCAAGTTAGGATATCTCTGGAACGTACTGTGCTACAACATTCCATTTTAAAACTTCTATTTGCATTGTTGATTTGAATTTCATAAAAGTATTAAATGGATTTGAGGTTGGGATTAAGACAGAATTGACAACAATTTCTGAAATAGTCCTAAATAGGTTTCTGCCATCTTTTATACTATGGATGTATGCATGCATATATGAATGCAAAGATGTATCCTTGGCATTGATGATTATAAAAATCAAAACATAGATCAACTCCAAAAACAGTGAAGGTATTTAGCCACCATTCCTTATGTAAAAACAAGAAAGCGTCTCCATATCACCAGTAAATACATTTGCTTTCATTGTTTATAAAGGACAAAACTATATATGTGTCAACAAACTATTTTAAAAATAAATTTGATTTACCAGTACATATTTGATTCCGCATATGTTTTCTAACATTTATAAAATGGAATTTCTAAATATTTTTCAGATTAAGAGGGCTGTGAGTGGGACGTGAAGCCCTGTGCTAGTCCACATAAACTCTGCAGTCATGCTAATATGGCTGCTGCAAGCATTTCTGGAAGGAGAGCTGCTGTAGAACCACAGCTAATCCCTATAGACCACACAGACACAACATTCTGCTTTTATGGATATAATCACAAGAAATGAATATGAGCAGGAGCGAGGGCAGGCAAGCATGAGAAAAATCATTCAGTGCTGAGAAAAGACGCCACTGTGAATCTGCCCTGCTTAGGTATTGCTAGGCTCACAGTAAAGAGAACAATGAGCTTTCTCTGAGGAAAGGACATTTCTGATGGCAGGAAGGTGACAGGGGCTTCTAGATCACAGCAGTGTCCTCGTGTGTTCTGTCTCTGTGACCCCGAGCCAAGCTCCATTCTCTAGGATGGCAGTGAAAGGAACAGTGACTTGGGGCTTCAG
This sequence comes from Mus pahari, assembly GCF_900095145.1. NCBI lineage: Eukaryota > Metazoa > Chordata > Mammalia > Rodentia > Muridae > Mus > Mus pahari. The sequence continues at coordinate 10,826,372 of NC_034601.1, forward strand.
CACCTTTCAGATGCTTCTCAACTAACAAGTGGCTAGTAGAGCAAAATTACAGTTTGGAAGTAAGAACAAAATAATTTTATGTTTCGGGTCACTACTACAACACGAGGAACTGTATGCAAGATCACAGAATGAGGAAAGTTGAAAACTGTTTGACTCAAACCAAATGTGTCCATCAGGTGGACAGAAGTCCTGCAATGCCTCTTACTGGCACACGCATGCTTAATTGTGGAGTTCTGCATAGAAAACTTGGGAGCTACAACAGGGAGTGCTCAAGACAGGCACTAATTCCCTCAACATGTCACTACATCTGCATTCATTTGCCTCCAGTCTACAGAACAGGACAACCCTCTCTGGCTCCGTAATTTGTGGCTTGCTGTGTACCTAAGGCTGTCATTTAGTCCATCAGGAAAATTCTCCTCCCTCTAATACACGTGGCCTTTTGTTTATTCTGCCTCCATTTTTCTCTTCTCATCCCACTCTGCCCCAATGAGATGACTCCCACCATTGGCACATAGTCCCCTTCCCAAGGGCTTGTTGGGTGAAAGGGGCTTTGGAATATGGAAGAGGGATACAGTTCTGCCTCTTCCCCATTCATTCAGGAAATGCTTGTCATCCCTCTTTGCAGTGCCAAAGTTCATTGGCGTGGATGAGAAAACATAAGAGCCAATCAGCTGTGAAGCAGGTATGATCATCTTCAACAGACTTCTGTGGAAACATGAATGCCTATCAGGGAAGGTTCAAGAAGACTCTAGGCTGCTGCCACAAAAAATATTCCTAATATGCACGTTACTATTGATCAGGAAATTTAGGGACACCTGTCCCATCATTCATGGTAGAACTTTTATTGATGAATGCTGACTGACAAATCACAGGAATACATTTAGTGCATGCTATCAAAAGCAAACCGTGTTAATGATTCAGTGATATAGAAACTCAGAGAATGAGAACCAGTATGCCCTCTATTACCCTATACCTGCATGGGAGTGATATAATGACTACTCATTTCTTAGCATTTCCCCATCTCTCAATAAACTCACCTGTAGACAGCAACTGGAGGCTGTCCAACAATACCCTGCAGTTTATATAGAAAATGTGCATGCTTCTAAGCTGCACAGCCCTATTCAGCTGGCTCATCACTTTTTCAAGATCTGTCCAGTATAAGCAAACAGCAGCCCACAACATGAGATTGACTTGCTGAATGATGTGTGATAATCAGGAAAGGACATTGACTGAAGCAAATGAAATCATGGCAGGAAGTGTCCTACCCTGCCGGTGGCATCGAGAAACAGGCCAAAAGAGCTGCTGCCTTTCTATCCCTTCTGTGGGTGCACATTTAGAAAATATCAGGTGGCTGGTAAGACAAGCTGGCCTCTAAGCTGTTAGCAGGGCACAGGAGGTGGAATGGAGCAGCAGGATATGAAGCAGGCCAGGGCCTGTAGCAAGTCCCAGGTATGTGCTGAGAGGCAGGCACTGGCCCGCAGCAGGTGCAGCACAGCCAGTGCCCAGCGGCCC
>NC_034601.1:10828493-10861100 GCF_900095145.1 Mus pahari
TGGTCTGACACAGAGGGGATGGTCTGACACAGAGGGGATGGTCTGACACAGAGGGGATGGTCTGACACAGAGGGGATGGTCTGACACAGAGGAGATGGTCTGTCACAGAGGAGATGGTCTGTATTTGCTGAGCAGCAAAGCAGGCTTGGCTCCCAAAGCATATCAGGATGGAAAAGATCACTCCATATCAGATCTCAGTTGAGTTCTTGTGTTCAGGCTATGTGGCTTCTCAGGAAAGCTGATGGGACATGATTTTGAACACAATATAAATCAAGGAGCCAGATCTGTTCCTCAAAGCGTCACCCCATGCATCCTGGAAGGCCTGTGACATAGCACGTGGGATCAACAAAAGGAATCAGAGTTTTTGCTCCATCCATCACTACATGGCTTTAAGGAGTTTCCTGTTCCCTTGGGACATCAAACAAAATTGGAAATACTCCTGAGAAGGCCTAAGAGGTCAACCATGGACTTTACTGTGTCTAAGACTGGGATATGCATTCCTTTTCCTGGAGGAAGAGCCAATTTGATGTCTGTCTTCAGGCACTATGTGTCTGGGTAAGCTGATCCAAGAGAGCCCAACTTTCTGAAAGGAAGACACCTAAACATACTACAAATGACAGGAAGTTGAGTTTGTTGTAAATATGTATCAGACATAATGCCACAAGCTACAACAGTCAACTAAGAAATAACTGTAAGATTGCTCCACGGAAACTGACCAAGGGGGGTCACACAAGAATGAGCTGATTCTCTCAGTTCTTAGTATAGCACAACAGTGAGGGTTTCAAAACTCCTTGCTGTTCACACATTCTCAACTAAACAGAATCCTAGTACTCCAATCAACCGATTGTAAAATTGCATGATTAAAGTGACTCCGGCCGAGTGACTCCGGCCGAGACAGTTTTCCCTTCTTTAGAAGGTCACCACATTTTACATACAGGTGGCATTGCAATCTAGGAAAGGGTGTCAAAGCAGGCTGATGCTTCTGAAAGGTGGCTAGCTACCACCTTCTGTGACATTCTGAGAAGCCGCTAGGGTTTTACTTCTCAGCTCACTTCAGCCGTTACATTTGAACATTTGGACTCACCACACATCTTATATCTTATACCTCCTTAGAATGGGCTTCCTTCTGCCCACAAAACTCCAACTCTACTTCTTCATCAAATCTCTCCTTATGATAACATCTTGAAGGCAGAAGTCCCCTGCCCAAGCATTTCTTCCACATTAGAAGGCTTTACCCTACTTATCTGAGTATTGCTAAGATCCCAGATACAATCACCTTATTGTCTAGTATATAATAATCACCATTCAAGGGACAGATCAATAATGAGTATGCTCAAACCAAACTCATAGACTTTAGAGGCTCCGAAGTGCCTCCAGGACACCTTTGGATTTCAGCTGCCCTTACCTTGTAAGGAATAGACATCCACAGAGATAATCCATTGTGTACTGACTTCATAGTGACCAATGCAAAGCTAGTGTGACATGAACTGGAGGCATTTCAATCTTGGGTTTTTAAACCTTGATCATGATTTCTTGGATTCTATGTCTCAAACTCAGTCTCCCTTGCCATTGTTGTCTTGTCATACTCTCAAGTCCAGGAGCCCAACATTTCTTTCTTCCATCTTTTTGGCATTCTTTGCCCTTCTGTTCCTCAGTATGATTAACACCATGCATCAGGGACACCAGGGTTACACTGATTAGGAAAAAGAAACTCATTTTTACTGCTATAAGGAAAATATACCACTTAATAATGACAACAATAATAATATATTAGTAATGTAATTCGCAAAGCCAGAATTTCTAGTAAGACAGGACAATTATTTTGTAGGATCATCTTGGTCATCATGTGACTTAGGCAGGATTTTACTGCTGTGAACAGACAACATGACCAAGGCAACTCTATAAGGACAACAGTTAACTGGTGCTGGCTTATAGGTTCAGTCCATTATCATCAAGGCAGGACCACAGCAGCATCCTGGCAGGCAGCTGGAGCTGAGAGTTCTACATCTTCATCTGAAGGCTGCTAGCAGAATACTTGCTTTCAGGCAGCTAGGATGAGGGTCTTAAAGCCCACACCCACAGTGACACACAGTGACACTCCAACAGGGCCAAACCTTCTAATAGTGACACTCCCTGGGTGGGCTGAGCATATACAAACCATCACACCATGTAACCTAATTTCCTAAAAGTAATGGTTATAGGACTTCATTATGAGTCCAAAGCTGTCAAGGTTAGAGCAGACATGCCTCACTCCATGTAAATTGCAATGTCTTTATTACTTGCATGACATTTTAATACTTTGCAGATTACTTTTATATCCATGACTTCATTTGATCTTTACAGTCAGCCTGGTGGTAGACGGAGCAGGTATAGTGACTAACAAATGAATGGACCTAGGTCCAGAGAGGTCAGCAGACCTTAGCTCCAGAGTCAACAAAGGAGAAGCAAATGTGGCAAAGTCTGTGCTCACAGTTTAGTAGGAGGAACTGATTGCACAAATGACCAAATAGAGGCTTGTGTGCTCCAAGTGCTGATGATTCGCATGGAGCCTTTTATCCAGTGTTTGCAGACATGAGAGAAATAGTGATTTCTGACGGCATGGCTCTGTTTCTGTGGAGAGCAGCCTGACCCCAAGCAGCCAGGGCCAGAGACACTGGAGTATAGACTGTCCCAAATACTGTAGGTCCTAGAAGGATGAAAGGAGCTTTAAGTAAGTGAGCTACAGTAATTATGTTGGCTTTAATGGAGCAATACCTGCTTTTGTTGTGCTATGGTGCAAAGACCTAATTATTCAAACACAGCCATTAGTTCCCACACAGCAAAGATGACGGCACATGTTATAAAGATACCATCTCTTGGACACTTGCCCACCAGGCCCAGTTTCTAAGACTCTTTAAACACAAGTTCAGCTCTGCCAGAAACATCCACCACATATCTTTGGACACCAGAGCCCAGAATTGACCAGTGACATCTGAAGAAGAACAGCTGTGGTAATGAATGTTCCTCCTACCACAGCTTCCTAATGAACCAAGAGCTGGTTAGAATGGAATGGCCTTGACTACCTGGGGCTTACTGGGTCCTGATCTCAGTTTCACATAGGCAAACACTTTCTACCAGGGCACAGCAATCCATTTCACACACACACACACACACACACACACACACACACACACACACACACAAGACTGAAGACAAAACATTCATTTTATCAGAGGACAAAATGTACTCAGAACTCAGAAACCTGTCCAACTTCTTGCTGCCACCACCAGGAAAGGAAAAAAAAAAGTGGCTCACTGAATTGTAGGTACTCTATTGCTTAAACTTAAGCACTCACAAGCAGGCACCAGCCTGCCTGCATTTTTCCTATCCCAGCCCTTCAGTGAGTAACTGTTAGGAAAACACAAAGGGCTTTTAAAAGTTCAAAGAATTTTTTAAGTGGCTGCATCATTATTACCACCAAACATCTCAATACATTGACTTCTATAAACTAAAACAAATAAAAAACTTACTTTGAGAGGAGACCAAGGGGATTTCACTGTACCAACCATAACAACAAAATTTTCTAGAAGAGGGATCCCTCAAGGCTTTCTCATTTTTTCCTGTGTGTGTGCATGCACGTATACACACACACACACACACACACACACACACACACACACACACACACACTCATACACAGTGCACACTTGTTCATATTCACAATACACACTCATACACTCAAACACACACTGACATACATACTCACACACTACACCCACTCACACACACTTTCTCTGTCTCCCTTTCTGTCCCCCATTCTCTATATACAGACACAGACACATGCACACACACACTCAAACACACTCATACACAGTGCACACTTTACATATTCACACTCTCACAATGCAGCCTCATATACTCAAACATACACTGACATACATACACACACTTTCTCTGTCTCCCTCTCCCTCCGCCATTCTCTATATACAGACACAGACACACAGACAGGCACAAGCACGCGTGCGCGCGCGCACACACACACACACACACACACACACACACACACACACACACACACACACACACTGTCTCTGTAATGGGCATCCTTCCCAGAAGCTGGAGAATTGAAAGCAAAAGTTGGAAAGATTCTGGACCTGTTTCTCTTTAAAAAGGCTTCGTCTGTAGTCCTGTGCTGGATTTCCTTCTGGCTTCTTCGGTGTCCACCAATGATAGAAAGAGTGTCTATTTGTCTGAAAACTGCAGACTGCAGATTTCTACTTGTAAAAAGAAAAGCATGGAAGGACTGAAAATGCAGTTCAGTGGTAAAGTACTTTTTATAACATTTTAGGTCTGATCACCAGTACTGAATGAGGAAACCCTGGAGGGAGGGATTGAAAAACAGATTAGTTGTAATAATGAGAAATCATGTCTTGTCCTGGCATCGGGGATTTGGTATGAAAACTATCATGTTATGCCGAGGGGAGGAACTTACATACACCAAATGGAAGTAAACAGAAGTGCAGCCCTCCACACGTCCCTGGCAAGTCCTACTGGTGAGGAATGCTCAGGTCGATGGTGTTGTTCCACATGCAGATGTAAAATCAAACTTGCAAGGATGAAGGGTGAGTGCTCACTTTTTAGGAGAACTGAGTTTCAGAAAACTTGCAGAGGTCAAGAGAACTTTCCAAGTATGTCAACCTTAAAATAGCACACAGTAAAACTCACTAATAATTACATTTCATTAAAAATAGTCAGAATGTTAGCAATGAGATATATCGAGAAGCATGGTCTCTTATTAAGAACTGGAACAATTTCCCATATCGCACCTGGATCCTTCATGGTTGTCCTTCGAGGAAATGCCAGGAAAGGACTAAAGCTCTTATAAACAAACAAGCAAAAAAGAAAAGAAAACAAAACAAAAAGCTTAGTCTGTATGTGAGTAACATAGAATCCCGCAGTTCCCAGGCTTTGGAACTAGAGAGTTGGTGGGTACAGAAATGAAAAGGAAGTTGAGCCAGAGTGTCTTCTTCCTAGTCTGCAGATAAGGGCTGAGTCTGAGGTGTAAAGAGCCTAGAGTCTTCAGCTGAAGACCAGCACACAGGCAGGTTCCACCCGTGCTTGTTGCCTTCAGAAGCAACACTGTCAAACGCACAGTAAAACAGCTCTGGGAAATAGTGTCCTCTGCGCAGAGGGGACAGAGCTCTGGAACTGAGACTACAAACCCTTCCCACAAAGCTATCTCCTCCCTAATTTGTCACAGTCTGTCATTCAGTTCAGTCAAATCCCTAATGTTATCCAAATAATCAAGCACCTTAGCTTTCTTTGGTCATATTTTTTTTTTTCGAAAACTGAGATGGTCTTTTCTCTTTGACCATGGAACATAGAAAAGCAGGACAGTCCTGCTGTCTACATGCAAAGGCACAGCACGTGGCAGATGAAGACTTCTCATGTCCAGAGATGACATAAACCTTCTAATGATCAAGAGAACACTTCCATCTGCCATAGCCCCCACCCTCTTGTCTTCCTGAATGTTCATCTTAAGAACCATGACCTTAGGTGGTCATGTAGCAAACTTAATTAGGACCAAAGGCCAAGCCCACATTCCTGCAGGGGACAAAATTCCTCTGTATAAAGAGAATGTTTTCCACCATGAGTATTTACATTAGGAGGACAACATTGAGACCAGATGAAGTGGTGAATCAGACCTTCTGTGTGGTGCCAGGAACCAGGTTGAGATAAACTTCTAGGGTCCCAGGGAATGACCTGAAGGAAGGCAGGGCATGTGGTGAATTTAAAAGGCTTGGGGAAATGAAATGCTTTTGGCAGCTTTTCCAGGGGACTAAGAATATCTGAGAACATGTTTGGGGGTTTTTACCCTGTCTATGAATTCATTTGGAAACTACTGTCATAGATATGTGAAATAAATGGCATTAGAGGAAAGCAACCTTAATGTACTAATTGTAGCCAAACCCTCCTTGATTAAGAACTCCCAAGGAAGTTTAAATCCTACTTGACATAGAATATAAACTTGGACAAACAAAGGCATTATGAGATCTACCTTGGTACTCTCAGACCATCATAGGCTAATTGACAGTCACTTGTGTTAATAGATGTCTGGGTCCATGGAGAACCCAATCAAATGACCAAAAACCTCTGGGCAATGTGTACAGGCCACTTAGATATTTGTATAATAACCATTGTCATGGGACAGACTGAAAATTTAGTCAAGATGTGGCTTGCACATCCAAAGACATGTCTGTAGAGAAATATTTTTATAAAATGTTTTGACCAGATTTGCTAATAAAGAACATCAATGATTATTTTCTATCTTCTGAGCAAATTATAAACAGGTTATTTCCTCAGAGACAGGTTTTGTTTGTTTGTTTTTAGTCATGCTATCACTTTGTAGGCAAAGCTAATATAACCTTTGTAGTGCCAGTATATCAGACATATACCACCATGATTGGCTCCCAAGGACTTAGTTTTGGTGGTCTGTGCCTTCATAGAGTTATCCACTGGCCAATGTTGCTATTCACATAAGACATTCCTGGAAGCCTGTCAGTACACAGGCTCAGTAAGAATTACCTTCACCTGACTGAAGCATTGCTCACCTGCTCCTACAAGGCTCTGCCCCGCCAGCAGGGACCTGCACAGTAAGGATGTTGTCATTATCCTCAGCTATGTACACAAGCGAGTCCTGGCCTGCTGAGAGTTGCCTCAGGTAATCACAGCCCCAGACACATGGTGCTGTACAGGAGCCAAGCAGCACTTACACCCTGCATCCCACAACTAGCTTCAGAAAGCCAACACTCCAGCCATAAGAGATGGAACCTAGTACCCTATTGCAGACATACCTGACACTTCTCACACTGTGGCTATAGGTCTCCTGTCGGTACCCCATATATCTCTACATCAAAGAAGGGAGCTCTAGAGTCTGAGTTCCTCCAGGATCACATTGCCCCATTCCTTCATAGCAGCCATTCCGTTTCAGTTTATAGCAATGCCTTTCATCTTCTCTGTTCAGTGAGCGGTAGCTCTGAGTGCATGAACAGCCTCACACTGTGTGACCTTCCTAACTGTACCTAATCTAGATTTGCCAGAAACATCTACCTAGATACAGTGCATCCTATCACCATCTCACAAGCTCACCTGTTGCTTCAGAAGTCCACAAAGAGACAATTCTGTGTGAATTAAGTAGCAGATATGTAACTTCTTTGGGGGAAAGTGGTTACATCGAGATAATATTTTATTGAAGAGATCCAAAGGTAAGAAAATAAATGACTAATTTCTACAAAAATCAGGTTTCCAAGAACTAAAGTTCTTGTAGGTGGCCCGGATGAAACCTAGAGAGCTGTGGTTCCTCAAACCAGGGTAGTAGTTCAGCCTCTTGATAGAGCAACACTTCTGAAATCTTGTCCAGGCTACTTTGCTTTCAGATATCCCTTTACATAGCTCCAGCTTGAGCTTCTGAGTGGCATTCTCCAAACTATTTGTGGAAACACTTAGAACTTCCTTCTCTGTAAAGTTCCCACCCAAACTTCTGAACACCAGCTTCCCTGCCTCCCATCTCTAGCTGTGACCCACTGTGAGCTTTGCGCAGGCAGGTTTTCTCAGTCCCTTCATCCTGCCTCCTCTTCTATGTGAGGCACATGATCCCTCATTGTTCTACCTTAAAAATAAGGAAACTATGGTCATCAGTACTAGATCCTCAAGGTCCACATCACCTACTTACCCCGGGAGCCCAGACTTGGTTCCCACACAAGGATTTGGGATCCTGACTCACTCACAAGAAATGTTTTGAGAAACAGAGGAACAATTTACCTGTGTTATATATTATAGTGACATTCATATGCATCATCCTTAATTTTAATACTGTATTTTTTCTTTTACATTTTAAATTATTGTTACATCTTTGGGTGTTTTGCCTGCATGTATGCCTATGCACCATGTGCTTGGTGCCTATGGAAAACAAAAAGGCACTGGATTCCGTGGAACAGGAGTTATAGATAGCTGTAAGCTGCTATGTGAATATTAGGAATTGAACTTGACTCCTCTGGAAAAACAATCACTGCTCTTGACCACTGAGCTATTTCTCCACCCCAAGTATGCTATTTCTTAAAAACATTTTCTGGTGGTTGCCTTATGTACTATTTCCATCTGTTCATAATGAATTTTATAGAGAAGCTCAGTTAATTCTTCCATTTGGCTTTAGCTTAAGTAACCTAATTTTCTTTTTATCATGGCCACTTACAAACCACTTAAAGCCATTTAATAAACGTTGTTGAAAGGGCACTCTTTAGGTGCTACTCGATGTGAGTTAACACAGAGACACAAAACTGGTCAACTTTCTGAGAATGAGAGTCTGGGAAGTGCTCGGTATCAGTTTCCCAATGTATAAGGATCATCTGGGAGGAGGGAGGGAGGAAGTAGGAACCGTAGGGAGGATATGTGAACAGTGAAACAGTCCTGGCAAAACCTTTTCACACAAGAATGTACAGCTTCTATGACCGCACAAGCTGAAAGCAACCCTAATCCTAGCAAGGATGGTGGGGATTTCATTAAGACCCATTTCTCTCTGAAATGCTACTGAGAACTAGTGGCTGTCAGGGGGATGAGGTTGGGATGGTTGGAGTCCTATACTTCCACACACACAGACAGTAATGTAAAAAGGTACATGAGAATGATGGACTAAAATGGTAGAATAGGGAAGAAACTAGGTGAGAGGAAATGGGAGAGAGATTTTTTTTAAAAAGATTTATTTATTTATTTTATGTATATGTGTACACTGTGGTTGTCTTCAGACACACCAGAAGAGGGCACCAGATCCCATTGCAGATGGTTGTGAGCCACCATGTGGTTGCTGGGAATTGAACTCAGGACCTTTGGATGAGTTCTTAACCACCGAGCCATCTCTATCTCTATCAAAACACTTTATCAGCATGTGTGAAAATTTAAAACAGTAATAGAAAGGCTAAATAAAATTCAGTATCTCAGAAGAAAGAAATAATGAGACTAAAGCTGAAATCTTAATGTAGTTTTTTTTTTTTTTAATGTAAATACTCGTATGTGGCTAGTGACTAAAATTAGACTATAGTGGTGAGTAACACATTGAAAATGATAAATGAAAGAGGCCAATGTAAAAAACCTAAAATGGTCACAAACACTGACTTTTCTTTGCTGTGATGGATATATAAGGGAAATATGGAGGAGAGGAAAGATTTATCCTTTCTCATAGTCACAGAGGTCTCTTCATCTATCTGGTGACGGTGGTGTGGAAGAGCAGTGGTTAAGGGCGGGAGAGGAAGCAGAGGTTCTTTGTTAACTGTCATTAGCTCCACCTGGGGCCCCAGCCTAAAGGATGGTGCTGTTGAGATTCAGGGCTACTTCTCTCCCTTAGTTAGCTTAGTCAGAGTTGCTGTTGTTATGATGGAACAGCATTGCCAACTTGGGGAGGAAAGCATTTGTTTGGCTTATACTTCTACATCACTGTTCATCATCAAAAGAAGTCAAGGCAGGAACTCAAACAGGGCAGGAACCAGGAAGCAGAAGCTGATGCACAGGACATGGAGGAGTATTTTCTCCCTACCGCTTGTTCAGCCTCCCTTCTTATAGAACCCAGTACCTCAGCCCTAATTAAGAAGATGCCCCCATAGGCTTGCCTACAGCCCAATCTTATGGAGATATTTTGGTAATTGTAGTTTCCTCCTCTCAGATGACTTCAGTTTGGGTCAAGTTTACATAAAACTATCCAGCTCAACTGACCCCTTGTCAATGTAACACATAACCACCTCACTGTTAAACCGCAGCTTGTCCTTTGTTATTCATTCCCAAATAAATACATTGATATTTAAATCATGTCATAAAACATTTTGAAACATTAAAAATCTCACAAGTCTTACAAATTCAAACACTTTAAAATTTCAGGATCCTTTAAAATCTAAAGTCTCTGAACCATGGTTTGAAAAAAGGTTTGATACTGTTTCATTAAAAGTGGGAAAAAACAGGGCAATTTATAATCAGTTCAAAGGAAAACCAAACTCCAACTGTGCACATACCTCAGTGTCCAATGTCTGGGATCTACTCATAGTCTTATGCGCTCCTCCAAAATGCTTAAGTCATTTCTCTGGCTCCCCTCCGCAGCATACTAATCTTGTCTTCTACTTCTACTCCATTTCCACTGCTGTTCTTGGTGATCATCCCTTAGTACTGGCATCTCCAAAATGCTGGAGACTTTTGCTGTAGCTGGGCTTCACTTTCATCAGTGGCCCTATGACACAGTGCCAAATCTTAGCTTCTCTCTATGATCCCTTCATGCCTTCAAAACCAGCACTTCTTGGGTGACTCTTATACTATCAAGTTCACCTTTCAGCACAAGCTATAACCTTGGCCACCTCTGCACCACAGGTTCTATGTGCTGACCCTAGGACAACATTTCTCAGAAGATATTGTCTCAGTGATGCTGGTTTCTTTTTAATCACTTGTGATTCTTCAGTTCCAGATGATCAGCATACATTGTCCAAGCAAAGCAAAAGGTTTTACTTTATTCATCTGGTTTCTTGTTAATCACAGCTGATTCATCAAGTCTAGCTAACCAGATTTGTCACACAAATGGCCCAGTAGGGGCTTTGCTTCTCTTTGAAACTTCACAATCCAGGCTTCCATTGCCTGCACTGTTCTCAATATTCTTATCTTCCAAACTTCCACAGAACAGGTCTCTGAGCTCCCAATACTCAGTGGCTTTTCAAAGTTCCAAAGTCCTTATACAATCCTCCCCAAAACATCATGGACAGGTCTGTCACAACAATATCCGACTCCTGGTACCATTTCTATCCTAGTTAGAGTTGCTATTTCTGTGATCAAACACCAGGATTAAAGCAACTTGGGGAGGAAAGGGTTTATTTGACTTATAGCTCCACATTACTGTTCATCATCAAAGGAAGTCGGGACAAAGTAGGAATTGGGAGGCAGGAGCTAATGCACTAATCCTGCCTGAAAATGCCTTTACAGAAATAACCATAGATATGTTTCATTAATTAGTCAGTTTCAATTCAAACTATCAAACAAAATTACCTGAAACAGAAATCAAGGATCTCTTTTATGATAAATTAAGTATTTTAGCCAAAGAGGTGGAAGTGTTCTATACTAAAAACCTATAAAACATCATTTAAAGGCATTGACATAGGAACAAAACTGAAAAGCCATGCTGTGTTCTCTGACTGGGAAAAAATCAATATTTTACAATGTCTAACCAGAGTAACTTAAAGACTGAATTCCATGGCATCCTCCAGCTTGGCTGGCTTGTAAAGTGATTACAAGTGCTTGCTACTCTTTCTGAGGACCTTAGTTCAGTTCGAGCACCCACATGGTGGCTCACAGTCCCTTGGAATTCCGGCTCCAGAAGATCTGATGCCCACTCCTGACCTGCTCAGCCACCCTTACACACTTGACATCCACTCACAGAGACACATAGTACACAAAAATATTTTTAAAAGTTCTTCACAAAACTAGGAAACTAAATTAAATGTTATGTATTACAGAGAGAGAGAGAGAGAGAGAGAGAGAGAGAGAGAGAGAGAGAGAGAGAGAGAGAGAGAGCAAAGTGAGTTTTACAAAAGGAGTGGAGCAGGTGGTACTATGATACCAAACTTTAAAAAGCAACAAAAGTAAAATAGCATACTATTGCATAGAAATGCACATATAGCTGTAACAGGGAACATAGCAGTGAGTAAAAGATCTATCCATCTAGAAACAAGCGGTTTCTGATGGACATACGAGGGACCCATGCTAGGATTGTTTTTTTTTTCAGTAAATAGTGCTGGTACCTGAGCTGAGGATGTCAGATACCATTAGACTGTTTGCCTGGGTACAAAGCTCTTCAAAGAAACCATCATGCTTTGTCAGAGCGTAAGGTAATGGAGCCCTGTGAGAATTCTGAGTACTTGTGAGAAAATCCAAGATCACAACAGTCCTGTGACCTCAGTTTCTACAAAACACAGAATTGTTCTTTAATGCTCTCCAGTGTAGTGCATAGGGACAAATCTACTCCAGCCGCTGGTATTCATATGCCTCTATGGAAAAAACATCATTTTTGCCATGTGTGGCTTGTCCTTGTGGTTGTACACTTAACTCAGGTGGCTCTTCCTAACCCTTGCATTATAAATTGTTTGATGCTCTGAATTGAGTTGGCTACTGCATGCAACTTTAGTCTGCTCAGTTACTTTCTTTGTTTTCCCTGGTTCACACCCACTGGAGCTTTATTAGTACTTTATCTCTAAATTACAAAATTTTGTGAAATTCTGTGTGTGACTTACACTTTGAACTTTAAAAGATACATAGACATAGGATAAATACAGCGTGTATAATAGTGTTTGGTACTATCAATAATCTCTGTTAAATAAATATTATCCTAGAATTTTATACTTTTCAAGCTTTAAAATGCACATAGGAACAACTATGAATGTTAAACGTTTTCAGACGACAGAGAACAAATAATCCAGTGTAGTTAGTGTCCAGTTTCTTTACAGAGACTCCAACTGAGCCTTTAGCCCAGTAGGGCTGGGAAGGGAAAAAAGATCCCAGAGCAGCTTTAGCACAAACTCTAGGCTAGCATGTCCAAGAAATCTCAAAGGCATCCTCAAAAGCAAAGTCACAAAACCACTGTGAACAGAATCACCAAGACAAAGAGAACCGAAATCTAGATGAAATGAAAGTGTGGCCAAATGAGCAAGCTACAGCTGGAACATTGTTCCAAAAACATCTAGACAGCAAAGGAGACAGGAGAACAATGCTAAGCTAAGCCCTTCTTGGGAGGCAACCAGCTATGAGAATGGACTGAATTTCTAGAATGTTCACTTGGAAAGGGTCTTGACTTTAAGACAGACTGATACCATGCACAAATATGTGAATGAGTCAAGGAAGGATGTGCTGGCCCTCCTCCCAGATGTCCAAAAGCTCGAAAGCTTTGGAAAAGAAAAACATCAATTGAAAATGTCTCTTCAGTACTGAGTTTGGAGCACCAACATCTATGTTATCACCCAGAAAGAAAGAGGCAGACCTTGCCCTCAGTTCCTAGCACAGCCACTTGTTCTTATAAATTGGGGTTTTCTGGAACACAGCCATGCCTGTTCCCTTTCATGTGTCCATGGCTGCTTTTTCACTGGAACCATGCATGAGTTTGAATAGCTGTGATGAAAGTGGTATGTCTACAAACCCTAAATATTTACTTTGGCCTGTTGGATAAAATACCACTGATTTCTGCCTTGAAAAATCAATGAAATAGGCAGAATTTTTTCTAGCATTTTCTTTTTTTAAAAATATGGTCACATGGAGAAATAGAGTGATTGGATAACTAACATGTCCAACTGACATTCACTGAGTGACTTCTCTATCTCATTGGGAATAAATAAACTAGGCCTCCTGTTCAGAAAGTCTAGCTGTCAAAGGAAAGAAGTAGATGCTTATAATTAGTGACACTCTATGGCTGGTACAGGATGTGACAAGTCTGAGGATGGTACCCATGCACAGCACACACATGACAGGGGCAAGGGACACCAGAGCAGAAGGGTTAGGCTTTACAAGAACGATTATGCTCCATAATCACTCTGATTCATTGGTACAGTATGGTTCAACTGTTCCAGAATAGGAGAAAAGACTAAGAATGCCGTGGCAAGCTTCTGCCCCCATGTAGAAAGGAGAAAAACCACAATTTACAAGGTTTTCTATTTTGGCCATTGACTCTTTTATAGCCAAACTTCTTGGTTCAGGAGGGAGAATGACAGAGTGAGTATCTGGAATGCCAGACTCTTCTAAACCTTTCAGGACCTCCCAGACCTTCCCCCAAGTCCTATTGGGGAGATATGAGCAGGTCTTGAAGTTTCGTGGTGCTTCAGAAAAGCTAAAGACTGTGATCACCAAAGCTCTCCGCTCCTGGAAACAGGTAGTAGAGAGAGGTACAAGGTTGTCCCAACATCAGAGCCAAGCTGTGGAAAATCCCGTGTCAGTCTTCAGCCTTAGGGAGAAGGGAGCACCCTGAGGTAGGATCAGGAGTCATGGGAACAGTCAGACATAGCCAGGAAGAGGAAAGCAATAATAGAACATAAGTGGCCACCCTGATTTGACTTCAGTGTAGGGACACACCATCCCATATGCATAACTCTGTCTTCAACCAGGTAGCTTATCAGAGTAGCTCCCAGGTTCTTTCTGTCTTCCATCTTGTCCTCAGAACTAAGACAAGACGGCACAGGAGGGTGCAGAGTGTGTAAAAAGACTTCAGAGCTGCAGAGTCAAACCTGACACTTGGCATGTTTCTGGGCTTCTTTTTCTGACAGCATACTTTTTTTTCCCCAAGCCACACAGTAATAGTTTATTAAAGAATAACAATTAATTTTATAGAAGAATGCTGAAAACAGCCATGAATATTACCTTCTGAGACACTATATTAAGATAGATGGATTATTATTTAGGCTCATTTTACTACCTTACGGCTAGTTCACATAACTGTGGAACCAACCACACTTTATTTATTCCGCTCAGAATGATGAATACTAGTTCGGCACAGTAGTGATATACATGTTGCCAGATGTTTTCATAAAAAGTTATGTGGCTCTGTTCCATGAACCACTGGAGCAGTAGCTCACTATGAGAGGACATAGGTCTTGTAGGACTAAAATTGTGTGCAAGCAATCTGGTAGGCTAAGGTCAGAACTTCTCCACTCTGCAATTTGTACACATGCCTTGAGGTGGGAAGGACAAAGTCCTTGGAATTGGAAAAGGATGTGTGGAATCAAGGAAGTGAGGCCACATTTCTTTGTGGTTAGTCTTTTACAGCTTCATGAATCTTTTTTAATTTTTGTAAGTATGTTAGAGACATCTAAGCCACTGTTAGAATTTTATACAAAAACCTACATTTTCTAACTAACAAATTTCTATGGCACAAAGTGCCATGGTCACATGCAGCATGAAGGTAAAGTCGGATCTCTCAGGCATTGAAAATGACTCATCCCCAGGTCCTGAGCCAGCGCAGCTGTCACAGGCAGACCTCCAAGCACACTGTCTCCTCATTCATTAGATTGTTTGAGAGAAGTACAAAACAGAAATATTTCTACCTCTTTGGTTTTTCTTTATCCCCTATTTATTTTTCTAAGTTACTAAAACTCTCAAAAATGACAACAAAATAAAGGATGGGGGTAGGAAATCAGAGCCACTTGAAATATTTTCCTGGTACAATTATGGGCTATCCTTACCAGGATGGCATCTGCAAACAGCTATCTGCAATTAGAATCACTCGGAGTGGGCAGCATCACAAGTGATGATATTTGACAAAAATCACTTTATGTGACTTGTAAAATCTATTGTTTTTTTACACCCACATTATACTAGAGTTCAGGAATGTGTTGAGAAAGTGCCAGTATACCAATGGCCAGAAGGTCAAAGGTCAGGCCAAAACAGACAAAGAAACAAAGAAAGATCATTGTTCCCAAAGGGTAAAAAAAATAATCATAATAATAATGTTTTGAGAGATTCAAATAAAGACATGAAAACACACATGTTAATTTTAATGAAGTGATGAAGAATAAAAAAAAATATACATCTCCCCATTCCAGAGATGTAAGAGGAAGCAAAAATACTTCACAAAACTCATGACCATCTGAGCCCTGCCAAGGACAGTGAGACCCAGAGCAATTGCTTTATCTAAATTTGGTTTGGTCATTACTTCTCATAATTGTCCTAGTTCCTGTTCTTGTTTGTTTTCCACTTTTGAAACTACCCAGAACCTTCCAACACTGCCTTCTGAGCACATGTTTTATGGTCATCACACACGATAAACAGCATGTGTAATATCTCAGCTCCTGGGCCCACTTCCTTGTTTCTTTGTGGTATCGCTTCTAACTGTAGTGGTGTGGTGGTTTGAATATGAATTGGCCTCTTAGGCCCCTTATGCCATATTTGAATGCTTAGTCATTAGTGAGTGGTACTACTTGACAGGAAATAGGAGGCGTGGCCTTGTTAGAGGAAATGTGTCACTGGGGATGGGCTTAGAGTTTTCAAAAGCCTAAACCAGGCCCAGTATCACTCTCTCTTTCTGCTGCCTGTTGAGCAAGCTATAGAACTCTAAACTTCTCTAGCACCATGTCTGCCTGCATGCTGCCATGCTTCCCACCATGGTGATAATGGACTAAACCTCTGAAATTGTAAGCTTGCCCAAATTAAATGTTTTTCTTTATAAGAATTGCCATGTTGTCTCTTCATAGCAATAGAACTTCACTGAAACAAGTGGCATGGATGCATGCCTGTTAGTTCAAATTGCCAGAGTCTTTGTCAAAAACCAGTTAGACATTTCTTGACCACCCCTTGTCTTCCCATATTTCTCTTTCTCTGGGAAGCTTTTACAAGCTTTCCCCATTACAAGAGTAACGTGATCTCACCAAGGTCCAATCACAGGTCACAAAGTGCATAGCTTTAAGCAATGTTTCAAGTTATGTTTTAAGAAAGTAGAATCTAACTGATTTAATAAATTCTAAAGTTTTCTGGTAAGGATAAATACAGTAAGCATCAAGATTATCTCCTGTAACAGTAAGTAATTGTTCTCAGTGTATGCAATTAACAGTGCTTCCAAGAATAATGATAGTTCAAAAAAAAAAAAAAAAAAACAACTATACTAACATGGAAACAGGGACAGAGTAAGAAGTTTTAAAAATCATTTAATACAGAATAAAGCTTAATTTTAGATCTGAAACAAAAGCTTCAGTTTCTATTGACCCAAATGATGAGAATAATGTAGGAAAAAAGTGTCCTTGATGCAGTGTTGCTAGGAAAGAGTGTCCAGGTCTGTGCTGCATCTTATGTTTAAGTTCTTTATCTCATTTAGGTCTTTGTTTATGTTTATATATTTAAAAATGAGGTATTTTTTTTTTCTGAAACTTTCCATGCTATGATTTCTCTCTTTCTCTAGGGTCATTTACTTACATTTTGAAAAGATTCATTGTAAAATCTGATTGTGGGCTTTGAATGTTAGGGAGGCATGAGATGGAGGCAACCCAAATGGTCCATGGCTGTCTTAGTCAATGGAGGAAACACAGAATGGTCCATGGCTGTCTTTTTTTTTTTTTTTGTATTTTTTGTATTTTTTACTTTTGAATTTAAAGTACAGCATCTGTCACTAGAGCAGGAATTTATGATCTGTTGCTGGTAGAAATGACAACCATACTCAGCCTGTATATCACAGTTAAGAATCATAAAGTGACATACTTTGAAAAAAATCGTCATTACTCCCTTAAAATTCATGTATTCCTATGCCCGGTTTTTTTTTTTTGTATTATTTTAATTTTCTTTATTTACATCACAAATGCTATCCCGAAAGTTCCCTATACACCCCGCCGCCCCTGCTCCCCTACCCACCCACTCCCACTACTTGGCCCAGGCCTTCCCTTGTTCTGGGTCATATAAAGTTTTCAAGACCAAGTGGCCTCTCTTCCCAGTGATGGCCAATTAGGCCATCTTCTGCTACATATGCAGCTAGAGACACAAGCTCAGGGGGTACTGGTTAGTTCATATTGTTCCACCTACAGGTTTGCAGCCCCCTTCAGCTCCTTGGGTACTTTCTCTAGCTCCTCCATTGGGGACCCTGTGTTCCATCCAATAGCTGGCTGTGAGCATCCACTTCTGTGTTTGCCAGGCACTGGCATAGCCTCACAAGAGGCTGCAATATCAGGGTCCCTTCAGCAGAATCTTGCTGGCATGAGCATTAGTATCTAGGTTTGGTGTCTGATGATGGGATGGATTCCCGGATGGTGTGGTCTCTGGATAGTCCATCCTTTCATCTTAGCATCTTGGCTGTCTTAGTCGACGATCTGTTGCTGTTAAGAGACTATGGCTAGGGCAACTCTTATAAAAGAAAGCATTGAAGTGGGGTTTGCCTATAGTTTTAGAGATTTAGTCCATTATTGTCATAATGAGAAGCATGGCCAGACACGGTGATAATTCTACATCTAGATACACAATCACCAAGAAGAGAGAAAGACATTGAAGCTGATGTGGCTTTTTAAAATTCAAACACACATCCAAATGACATATTTCCTCCAACAAGGTGACACCTCCTAATCTCTCCCAAATAGTGCCACTCCCTGATTATGAAACATTCAAATAAATGAGCCTGGGGGCCCATTCTCATTCAGACCATCACATTGCCCAAATCCCTACATTAATTTTCAATTCAGATTACTAATTGACACAGAGAACCAGACCTCAACAAGGAAGATAATTTTATGAAATAATTAAGGCTAAATTCAAATTTATTTGTACCTATTAATCACCTTCCAGAATCACTCTGGGTGTTCCTTTTCCAGTTTTGCTGTTTATGTCAATGGTTCAATTCCCTCAAAATAAATTCTAAGACAGCTGTATAGCCCCAGTTGACATTAGGCCAAATATTTATAACAGGTATCACCAAGGACTTACCAAAGTTCCATCTGTATTCCTAGAATAACTAGGCACAATTAAAGAAATGTCTTTGCCTCAAGCCTAAGAAGACTGTGCAGAATTGAAGATAAAACCCTATTTATAGCTACACTGGGCTTCATGTAAGTCATGTTACTTTCTAGAACTTCGCTGAACTAGTAAGCTATGGAGACATGATCCCTAGCACTGTGTCCATCAACTGAGAAATTTGTTTTTCTCAACAGTTCTCAATTATTTTAAATTATATGTCATTCAAATACCCTAAATTTTAATTAACTTTATGCTTCCTTCTAAGTGTCAGCCTACTATTGCCAGTTCTGATGAGATCAAGTTAGTAGAACCAGCTTCCTAGAAAGGCTAGATTTGCCTGCGTGATCTGATGCCTCCAATGAGGAATGATTGACCACTCAGACCTGAGAAGAGCAACTTGATCTCAGAGCTCACAATTGCTCCAAGTTATGTCCTAGCCAACATGGCAACATGCCTGGGGCTAAGAAAAATTGTTTAATAGCTTGTGAAAGGAAAGAGACGCAGCATTGAGGGAAAGGCACATAGGAGGCCATTCCTTAGTTGAAATGTAATATAAACTAACTAGTTTAGTAGAAAAAAAAAAAAAAAACTCCAGAAAGAGTTACGCAAACATAAAGAAGCAAACCTTTATGCAATAATGTCACTGTCTGGCCAGGAAAACAGCTTCCTATTCCTCATGCAGTGCACAAAAGTGCTAGCACAGCTTTCCTTCCCTCAGTATAACTTCCCCAGTTCTCTGACTGTCTCACTCCCTTCATGATTTTTTTCCTTTGAAAGGACCAGGCAGACTTCTTTTCATAGGAGATATTTGGCTCTAGAGTTATATTTTTTTATACTCATAATGTTTTGATTTGATACCTTTTAAGCCTAACTTAGCCCTTTTCTTCCAAAACTCCATTAATTTATAAAAGACTTAGCAGGAAACATAGGCAGATATGACTGCAAGTTCTTCCCCATAAAAATATGAATTGTTTTCTTCTGTATACAGGGATTTGGAGAATTTTTTGGAAGAATTTCAGATTTTTCTGAACACTTACATTTTGGGATTTCACTGGGATCTGGGCTCATATGAACTCTTTTCAAATTATTGAAATATTCACACTCTAGCTAAAATAGAAAGGTACCAAATCAAAACTATGGGGACAAGAGCCTGGAAGGAGGAAACAAATTTGAACTTCTTAAGAAATAATCACGTAATTACCATGAAGAGCAAAGAACTGAAAATAAGCACGTACGTAGGCCCTAAATAACCTGCTTGTTTCAAATAATATCTAGGGCGTGCATAGATAGAGAAGGAAGGACACCATGTCTTCTGCACACCTAGCAACCACTTGGACGAACTGGTAGTTTTATATCAAGGCAGCACCAGGTACTTGGGCCCCAGAGATCTTTTCATGGCTAGATGCAGCTTTCTGTTCTTGTGGCCGTTGTAGACATGCAGGTGCATGCTGGCAAAGACCCTGTGTTTTTCAAGGTAGGCCTTCTAATTTAAGAGTTAATGATGACAGCAATTATACACCAGCCTTTCTAAAATCAAGGTCTGCTGACCCTAAGGACACATAAATTAAGCCCTAGACCTGCACATTGGGATAATATTTCATTCTCTTTGTCAGTTTCAAAAATTTAAGAAACTTTATTCCCAGATGCTCCAAAGCATAGACAATCTTATACTTGAAGTGAGTTTGGCCTAATGCTGCTTGTGTTATAATGTCAATTTTGGACCCCCAAACTGCTTACACCAGTTGTCTGCACATAAAACACTGAAGAGACCCTGCCCTCAGTTGGTTCCAATTGGTAAATAAAGATGCCAGCTGCTAATGGCTGGACAGGGCAGACAGAGGTGGGACTTTTGGGATTCCCAGGGCTTGGGAAAGATAGGGGAGGGAGAAGAAGGCAGATTTGCCATGACTTGGAGACAGAGGGATCACATTTAGGAGCTACAGAAGAAGACCTATCGAAATGTAGGTAGAAGGAGAGAGTAGCTCTATGGGGAGAGCTGCCCAGAAGGTAACAGGGCAACAAAGATTAAACATAGAATTAGAACATATTAAGCCAGGAGTACTGAAGGGAAATATATGTTAGCCTCAGGGAGGATTAGAAGTGCCCAATCACTGAGTTAGCCAAGACATATCAAAATTAACTGGTGTGTGTGTGTGTGTGTGTGTGTGTGTGTGTGTCTGTCTGTCTGTCTGTCTGTCTGTCTGTCTGTGTGTCTTTTATTCACAAATCCAGAGGGCTCTGGCAGGTGGCTGGAAGCTCCAACCCACTCTGTGGCTCATGCTGTGGGAGCTGCTGACCAATCCTCAGTGGCCGGCTGTGCACTCCAGTCTTCATTGGACAACTGCTGGATGGGCACAGAGGGTACCTGCACAGCCTGAGACCAGTCGGCCACCTTAGGCTGAGCAGCAGTGAACTCAGGAGCTGGTGTGGTCCATTCACCCTGGAATTCCTCTTTGGTCACGCCTTTTCAGCAGCAGCCTGCACCTCCTTCTCAATCTCCTCTGGGTCTCAAAGTAAAGATCAGGCATGACCTCCCATGGGTGCTCACGGGAGATAGTACCTCGCATGCAGAGTACTTCCCTGGCCAGCATCCACCACATCAGACCCACTGAGTGAGCTCCCTTGTTGTTGCATGGGATGGCAATGTCCACATAGTGCAGGGGAGAATCTGTGTTACACAAAACAATGGTGGGCAGGTTGGTATAAGAGGCCTCCGTGAGTGGCTGGTGGTCAGCCCTGGGATCAGACACCACTAGAAGCCGTGGCTCCCTGAAGGCTGCTTGGATCTGGTTCAGGCCCTAAGTGTGAAGTGGCCAGCAACTGGAGTGGCTCCAGTTAAGCACAGCTTGCTGGCCAATGTTCCTGGAGGAGATGACACTGACATCAGCAGGGTTCTCAATGGCAACAATAGCTCAAGCTGCGAGCAACAGCTTCTCCCAGGTCCTCTTCAGCTTTATGATGTAGATACCGTCACTTTCCCCTTTTGTAGATGTACTGCTCCATCTGAAAGTCAAGGCTGGTGCCACCTAAGTGTGTTCCTGCAGCAAGGAATTTGAGGACATCCTCCCTCTTCATCTGCAGGACATCAGGGGCTCCAGATATCGTGTAAGTTTCCCTTTAAGTTACGATGAGAATCAAGAACAATGCCGCATGGACCCATCCCCAGATAGCTCGGAAAGTGATTCTGGACTTTCTTAGTATTAGGAGAAAAAAAAAAGAATATCTTAAGTTATATTCATCAATAAACAATAGGGTGCAACATGTCATAAAATGGTAATTATGTAAGTCTTGTTTAACTTTGGAATTCAGAGAATATTTTCTTTTGCTCTCATCTCCATCCTTTCCTTTCCATCCAGCCTCCCACCTTAAGATGCATTTCCAAGAACTCGCTGAAGAATCACAGCCTCTGCAGCCGAGGGCCGCCACCCAGTTTCCTGTCCGGTGCTGTTGGTTTTCATTCAGAGCACCTGCTGGATCTCTGTTACCATTTGTAAACGAAGATGAAATCTAGCTTCCCCACACTTCCCATGTTGAAGAAGACGGACCGCTGCAACTAAAAGAATAACCCCTGGACTGAGCCATCCCAGTGGGACTGCTGGATTCCATGGTGTGAGAAAACAGGAAAAGCGAGCATGGCGCACACAGATCATGGGAGCAAAAGTGGGCTATTTATCCAGGTAGTTTGTCTAGAGCACTTGCAAGATCCTTTAAGTGCTTGGAACTTTACAAAAGTCCTTCAGCCATTTTGATAAAGAGGTTCATATGGCTGTACCCTAGTTTCAACAGTGCTGTATAAATTACAGAATCAGATCAATCCAAATTTTGCTGAAGCATCTAAAAGCCTAGGCAGCAAATGAAAATGAAAGCTACTCACTTGCTGTTCCTTTCCTCACTGCAACTGTCCACAGACCCATAAAACACGTAGGTAGAGTAGGCTTGGAGCTGGAAAACACACCCTACTTCTCTGAAAAAGATCAAGAAATTGTTTTCTTTATGTGTTACTTTGCTCATTGTGGCATTGTGTTCAATTAGTACTGTGCAACTTTTTAAAAGACTGAGCAGAGCTCCACAGCTCTAAGTAAAAACAGGCCTGTGTATACACACTACACGAGAGAGCAAGGCACGCTGCTGCTGTACACCTTTGCATTCAGAACTTGAGAGGCCGAGGCAGGAGTATTAGAACTTTGAGCCTAGCTTGGGATACACAGTAAAACCCTAACCAAATAAATAAATAAATAGACAAACACACATGCACACATATATTAAAAATGTAAAGTATTGTCTGCCTCATAGAGAAAAGAAGTGGCAATAGAGTAAGTATCACCCTAACAAGGAAGTATGTCAGATGAGCAGACATGAAAAAATTAAAGACAAGGAAAATGCACATGTTAGCTATGTCAGCATATGATCACAGGCATAGAAATAAAAGAAGGCTGAAGATGAAGAGGTTTGCTGGATTTCACAAGGCAGTAGGCATCCCTCATCATCCCCCAGGCTAGGCAGCATGTCCCCTGGAGGCCAGGCACATAATCCCAATCCATACTGAGAGGTTCTTGTAGAGCCTGGCCTAAATTCGCCTTATCTATCATAGTCTAGTATTGAGATCTTTCTTAACATCTTTCATTTTCATGTTTTATATCTTCCAGTGAATAGATTCCTAGGAGATACTGAAATGGTAGTTATTCTTCATGTTGTAAAATAATTATTTTGTTACTAGTTTGTTCTCAGTTTTCAAGTCATGGTGAACAAAAATTTATATTTATGGCATCGGTCACAGTGCTCAGAGCATTGTGGTTCACATACATTACTCACCTGTGTTTCTCCAGCTTAACTGCTCAGGCTGCCTTCTCTCTTCTGATCATTCCACTGAGAGGAAGAAGAAATGTGAACAGCCTGCCATCCCCATGTCTACCTTGGGCTAAGATCCTTCTCATATCTAAAGGGCATTGAGGATAGAGTCACACTCTATTTCTGTAGAAACAGCATCAGTGACAGGGAGTGAGCTACTTGGGCCAGCTTCCTCTCTCAACCATTGGGTTATTAGATGTTTTCCAGATTTTATGATTTTAGAAGGGTGCACTAGTTGACTTATGTGACAGTGCTTATTGTCTTAAAACTGCCAAGTGGCTATGAACTCCTGTGTGACCCAGTATAGGATGACGGTGTTTATTTAGTTGGCAAAAAGCTGTCTTAAAGCCCCAGTACAGGAACATACTTCAACCAAACTTCTTTACAAGGACAAACTATGGCACAGTTTTGTTTTTAATTTCCAGAAATCCATAAAAGTTTTCACACAGTCTGATTCCATATTTTCAGTGTGTGTATATATGTATGCCTGTGCACAAGTGTGAACACCTGAGTGTATGTGAAGACAGGCATTTGATCAAGGGCCTCCTCAAGCATGCTAAGAAAATGCTGAGGGTCCTTGCCCACCCCCTCCTAGTTCTGATTGGTAAATAATGTTGCCTGAACCAGTGGCTGGGCAGGGAGGAATTGAGGATTCTCTGACGAGGGTACAGAAGAAGAAGGATAATTGCCATGGTCTTTAACTTGTATTTTGGTTTGGTTGGAATATTCAGGTCATGCTGTAGTAGGATAGCTGCGATCTGGTGGTGACATTTTGCCTTGGCCATTGTTGATTGTGTTTACTCTATCTTCTAGGCATCTAGCTTTGTGGTAATTATAGGTACAGGTGTTTCCTTGTTGGATAGGTATTTTGTTTCTTGGTTTCTGTTTCCTGTCTGCTCTTCTGGCCTGAGTGGCATGTGGGTGGTTAGAGTGTCTCTACCAGTGACGGGAGCTGTAGTTCTGATGGTTGGCATGGTCTCTGGTCTATTGAGGTGTCCTGGAGTTCTGGATGCTAGTATGGTTGCTGATAGAGCAAGGGGCTTCCACTGGAGATGTGGGTGGGGAAATGGTAATGAGGACAGGAGGGACAGTTGGGGATAGGTTGCTTAGGCGATGAGGGAGTGCTAGTGATCCACAGGTGGGATTAGTTTCCTAGGATTTCTAGGTGCTATTGTGCCCTGTGGTAAAACAGAAGACTTCCACCAAAAGTATGAGCCAGGATATTGTTCGAAGAATAGGAGGGGCTCTTGTGGGTAGACTTGGTGGGTTCTGGGGGAGTATTGTTGGTTCACAGGCAAAGTCCTCACATGGAGATCTGGCTGAAGGAGCGGAGGTTTTTTTGTTTGTTTGTTTTATTAATAAAGTAAAACAAACAAACAAACAAAAACAAAAAACCCAGTGTGTATACTCTGAGTTGCTATAATGCTATAATTCAAGGCGTAGGCAGCAAGATGACTCTGATTCCAGCCCTACAACACAGGAGAAAGAAAGCCTTACATAAGTCATAAAGGCTTTAAACACATGTATGACTAGCCAGTCATCTGCATCCATGTCTATTTACCCTTGTTTAAATATTGTTATGCCTTCTTCTATACTGTATACTAGAAATTATAATAGGGCACATTTATAGCAACATTTATAACACTGGAATAATGGAAAATCAGGGTGTTCTTTTTTCACATGTAAAAATTTAAATGGTTGATTTCATGAAGCAGAGAATAGAGCAGCTATTATTGGAAGCTAGGGACCAGGTAGAGAAAAGGGTGACAACGGGTACAGAGATGTAGTGAGCAGAAGGACCAACTCCTATTGTTCTATAATACCCTATGGGAGCTATGGAACCTCAATTATCAACTATTGTTAATTATAATAATATAAAATAATAAAATATATAACCAACTATGTATTTCAAAATAGCTACTAGAGAGGATTTGGGTATTGCAAACACAAGAAATGTCAAATACTTGAAGTAATGGCTCTACTAACAACCTTAACTTGATTGTAGAACTATACATATGTGTGAGTAATGTACACATTACTATGGTATAAATATAAACAATTAGTATACTGATTAGAAATTTTCAATGGACTTTAAAAATGATAATAAGAAGAGATAAAGAAGAAAGGATGAAAGAAAAGAAGCTCTTCCACAAGGGAAAGATCATGGAACTGACATTTGTTCTCAAAACTAAAACATACTACAATGAGCAGGTCAGCCAGAAAAGCAAACACTGTGTCACTCTGGCAAGAATGTCGCCGTAGAATACTTACACAATTGCCTGTCCAGAAAGGAAATCACAGTTTAATCCTGACTGACTGACAGAATTCACCAGACTTCCATTATGACATTATTCAAGATACAGCAGTGTTTAGCCATTACAGAGTCTCAGCTAGGCATGGGTCTCAAAAGAAAATTCACAAATCTAAGCTGGACCATGTATTCCCATCCCAATTTACTTCCCTTCTTACTTTCTTATTTATACCAGAGACTCAACTGTGACTGAAGTTCAATTTTAAAAATGACTTATCTCAGAGATTTAAGTTTGTTTACTATACACAACTTAAATTCAAGTTCTTTCAAGATAGCATGTCCAGTAAGCTGGATGGCTAGTAAGCACCCCTTTGCTGAAGGCACATTCCTGCCCATGTGGGCATAATAGGAAGATTTAGAGAGAAATTTAACTTGTTATTGAATATAATATCATGACTGAGAACTAAGGAAAAATGATTTCTCAGCTCTCCAACTAACTCTTGATTTCTTATAAGGGTGAATGAACACATGGGGCGGGGTATTCTCAGCTCTCCCATAAACATATGTCAAGTTTGCTGTGAACTTCAATTTGTCTTTGTTCTTTTTTTAAAATTCAAAATGTCTATCCTCTACAGATGTATTGGCCTCTCTTTTAAACTTTATTAAGTATATTGACATATTATCTTAAGCATCTGCCTTAGAGTTAAAAAATGTCTCTGGAAACACTGTACATATCAATCCAATGGAAAAGTAAAAGACAGTCTTTTTAAAGTATATGGGGTGTGAAATCGGAAGGCTTGATATATTGATAAAGGAGAAAGAGTATCTGGGACTAGATGCGACAGAGTCGTGATGGAGGCTGACCTCCAGTCTCCTGCAAAGTCCAGATAAGTTGACTTTATCATTTTGATCTGGAACAAAGTAAGCAATGCCTCTCAACAACCTAGAAATGGAGGGGTCACTTGTGCACACTGGCCTTCAATTTGACGTCAACCAACACAGAACATTTCTTAATGTAAAATCCCTAGTTGTTCCCATCAGCCAATGAGGAAAAAAAATGGGTTGTGTTGTTTTTTTGTTGTTGTGCTTTTTATTGTTAAGAATTTGCTTTGTTGGCCTAAGAGATTGTGTCTGATTAATTCTTGATTTGATTAACTCAGGACCTCTCTATTTCTACGTTCACTGTCTTTATGTAACCCTCTGTCAAAGTGGTTTACCATTTTTCTTTTCACCATTTGGTTACAGCTCAAAGATAAAGTATGGCATCCTCTTCCTAGAGCTTGTCTGGTGACAGTAGCCTTAGTGAGATTCCCTTAAAGAGGTTGGGTGGACCCTCAGGAAACTGATCATATAAAATACTTGCACTCCATATACTATATTATGATCTTTGCTGCGTTTTCTAGACCAATTGCAAGTCCAGTGACATCCGGTCATTTGTTGTTGTGATTATAAGAGCCATCTGAGGAAAAGTTGTTTCTATACCAGGGAATATAGGTTGATACATCAGTAATTGCTTCTCATCTAGCTTGCCAATAACCAAAGAAGCCTGTTTAAGACTCTTGTATTGTTGCAGATTCAAACAGGACCATGGGCAGAGAGAGAAGAATGATACATGGGAACCACAGGAGAAACTTTCATGGTAGCAAGGACTAAAGCTTTACTGCCAGGCATACCCTGAACTGTCAAGTTGCAGCCTGGAATGTTTACAGCTATGTTTTAACCTCCTGACAATGAGACTCTGCAATGGAAAGGCTGCCAGACCTTCAAATATAGTGATGGCACTATAATATTTATAAGTATCTTATACTCTTTCCAAACATATGTGCTCATTACTTATGTCTCTGCTTCTGCCTCACTTCTGGAGAAAACTTTCTGTATAAACAAAACAGATTGGTCTGCTTATACTTCTAAACTTTAATTGCCCTTCACCTCCATCTGTCAGGAAAGCCAGCCCCAGGGCTAAGTTACAAAGCCTGTCCAACTATACAGTATCCAGAAGCACACAGGTTGCTCCTACTCTTTTCACTGTCAGTACTGGTCAATGTGCATATCTTTTAGTGTTTGCTTCTAATTCTTTCTTTCAATTAGGGGTGTGAGGGAACACTGGTCAGCAGGTTGGAGACAAGCCATGAACCCAGTGACTCTGACAGATTCTGACCATCAGGCAGGTTTTATGTAAATGGGAGCAGGCACCTAACATTAGTGAAAGGCTACTCATACTTCTGACAGCTTATCTTGTTCAACATAAGTAGGATTCCAGGCAAATTGATTGCTTAATACTGATGAGGCATGACAAGGATTCCTTAGCCCTCTTTGCAAAACTCACAACAATTGTACGTCTGCACTGGACTCTGGCTGGGATGCAGAGATGTTGAGCAATTGACATAGCTATGACCTGCAGATGAGGAGATTATCCTCATGGTGACTCAGGTCACTCAGTATCCATCTTCTGGACAGAATGCAGTGGGTGGAAAAGGGACATTAAATTTTTTCCAGACTGGCCAAGGTCAGCTAGGTGCCCAACCTTCAGAATGTTGGTGTAGGCTTGTACAGCATGGTCTAAGACAATGGAAAGTGAAGACTTTGGAAGCAATTTCATTTCTAGATTCTAAACTCTTAAAATCCATGGAGAGCTGTATCACTGAGCCAACTCACCAAGCCTCTCTGCACTCCGGAGACATAATTGGGTGTTAACAAGGATAGCTCTGAGACAAAGTTCTGAATGCACACATACCATATGGGCACATAGCAAGATGGCACACATCATGTCACAAGCACACATCACATCATCTCTTAAATGTCAGATGGTAAATCCCAGTGCTAATGAATTACATGATAAACCCTAATGCTAAAGGATCGCATCCCAACCCAAAGGAGTACACAAAAACATAGAGTAATAGTCTTGCTCAACAAACATTCCCAAGGGTATTATAGTTAGTGTTTGTGTTGTAAAACCCCGATGCAAAAAAGCAACCTAGGAAGGAAAGTGTTTATCTATTACAGGTAATAGTCCACCATGGAGGGAAGCCAAGGCAGGAACCTGGAAGCAGGAACTAAAATGACTGCATGGAAAACTGATGCTTACTGGTTTGGTCCTCATGGCTTTCTCAGCTTGTTTATTACATGCTCTAAAAGTATTTGCTCAAGGGTGGCACTACACACAGCGGAAAAGGCCCTCATGCACCAATCATTAATTGAAAAAAAATGCCCCCTACACATGCCCAGGGACTAATCTCAACTTCTCAGTTGCATCTCTTTCTTCTCAGGTGTCTATTGTTTGTGTCAAGTTGACAAAAGTAACAGTACACAGGTTAAGATATTCAGGTAACTTGATTGCAGCAAAGTAGTTCCCTAAAATTCTATCTCTAACAGAAAACAGAAGATTACAGTCATAACTTTACATCTGATGTTACTGACGGAAAGTAAGATCTTGGGTATCATAATCACAGAAACAACAGAGTACACATTTTCCTTAAAGTCAAACAGTGCAGCTTTGAGAACTAGCCAGGAACCAAACTTCTTGAAACAGTGCAAGCATGGTCCACAGTCACCAGCACCCTCTGACTGTGTACACTGTAGGCAAGAACTATGGCCTGTGCCCATCGAATCAATGAAGGAAAGCTATTGATGATGATTTAGGGATGATGAGAGCAGTAACATTAGAAGCATATCCATGGGTAGCTCAGTTTCGAGTACAAGTTATTAGCTGGAAAATTGTCATACAGCAATGTCAGGCACTATGCGCCAGTGAGTCTCCTGAGTAATGTCTGCTCTGTGTGGCTGTTTCATCTAAGCAAACTTCTTCAATGTTAAACTAGGTTAGTTATAATTTTGTAGCAATGATCAGAATTGGTATATACAGGCTCTCAGTGAGAATAAAATGTGCCTTTGTCATTTCTAAGGAAAATGCATGATTGATAGATGTCCTTCTGAGGCTCCTAAGAAAATACGATGTGGGGAGAAGACTTATGAGGATGTTTGGTCCCAAGATCATGCTAGAGAATCACAAGTATTCAAGGAACATGAATTTCCTCTAGGAACTTAAGCAAAGTTGTTAAGCTACCACCATCTTTCTGGAACTTCCTTAGACCTCAGTCAGAGGAGTATGAATATCAACATATTTTGAGTGACACCTTCAGAGAAAGCTATGTGGGGCCCACGGACACATGTGCCTACCCATGACTGCCAGTAGGTATTTGTGGGAACAGAGACCTTGCCACAGATGTGGGCTGTGTTTGCACTCTACCTGTCCTTAAAAACCCTCCCCATAGTACCCCCAAAGTCTAATTGAAGCCATTTTTACAGACTGTATATGAGTGATTCACTTCAAATATACCTTGAAAATAAACTTCTAGTGGTATAATTTTATGGAAATATTTGGCAACACATGAAGTGTAACACATCACAAATTTTATGTTAAAACGATTTTTCTCTGTAATCTATCAGAATTTCCTATAGCAGAAACAATGGTAGGATTGAAGATTCAAAGTTAGTTATGTAAAACAATATTAAGAAGTGTAGGTACTCTGGACTCAACCCCACAGTTCCTGGCAACAGCCAGGTAGGCCTGGCCCACTATAAGGGGATGCTTGGCCCCTCCTTTCTTTCTTACTCTCTTACTCTTGCCTCTCTCTCTTGCCTCTTGTCGAGTTGCTCCTCCTCTCTCCCCACCCCCTTCCCCTTCTCTCCACATGGTTATGGCCAGCCTCTACTTCTCTACTCTCTCCTTCTCTCTGCCTCAACTACTCTAACTCCCCTCCCCATGCCCCAAATAAACTTTATTCTATGCTATACTGTTGTGTCACTTGTTCCTCAGGGGGAAGGAATGCCTTGGCATGGGCCCACTGAGACATCCCCTTCCCCCACACCTCACCACACCTCCTTAGAACATATCTTAATGATGCTTTATCTTTTTATAATCACAATAAGAAGTCCTTTTCAAAAGAAAAGTAACATCACAAAAGAATCATAATTTTCCATTTTAACACATTTGCAGTAAAGGACAGACAGATGGAAGAAATGGGGGTGCCAATCTAAATCTGAAGAAAAAACTTTCACATAACTTTCTCCCGCAAAACATTACCACACGTTTCATAGTATGGTCAGGGACTCTGCATCCAGCCAAATGAGATGATAAATACCCGTCTCCTAGGCTGAAACACCATGTCTCCAGGGAAAACGAGAGACACACACACTAAAGAAAATGTTACAAGAAATTCTGTCTGCTTTAAATGTGTTGGTATCCAATCCAAACACACAGAACACAAAACTATACCTGAGCTAAACAAATAATTGAAGCAGTGACCTGATTCCACTAGAACTGGTGAAAAACTTGAAAGCTATATAGTGAGCTTTCTATGGCTGTGACAAAATTCCTAAGAACTACATATAAATGGCAAAGGGATTGTTTGAATTCCATTTAGGTTTCAATTCATGGTCGTTTAGTCAGTTGCTTTTGGGCCTGCTATTTGGCAGTCCATTGTGATGGGAGCATTTAGTAGAAGGAGATCCTCACCTCACCTTGTGGGAGCCAGGTCCTAAGAACAAGAAAGAAAAGAGCCAGAGAGTCAGTACCTCCTTTCAAAAGAGTAAGCACAATGACTTGACTTCCTTTCACTAGGCCTAACATCAAAAAGATCCTACACCATCCAATGATGCCCTGGGCTGAGGGCCAAGCCTTTAATACATTGCCCTCTGGGAGTCATTTCAGATTTACACCTCACTTTCTTCTGGTGCCACAAATATCATGCATGTTTCTTCCTCTTGTATCAAGTTTTCACATCCAAATGCTGATTCACCTCATCTGCAGCACACTTAACCTTCAGCTTGTTCCACAGACGTGTAGTGCCATGGGATGCACACCTCACCTGCAAATATGTTCTCTACTTTTAGCTTGTTCCATGGGACTACGATAGCATAGGCTGCCAGAGCAGGTGGCAACTGCTGGATAACTCCTGAGAAAGAAACTTTTCTTCTGATGTCCCCTAACCTGAAATCATTCTCTGGAGAACTATACAACGTCCCCTTTGGGAAGGTATACAGGTACAATACAAGGGATGTCCAAATATAAATCCTCAATGTTCCATCCCTCCCTTTAAAAATATGGTGCCCCTCATAGACCATTAGCTTCATTAAAGCACCTTCCCTGATTCAATAACATATTCAGATCAAGAATCAGATTTCAGTTCTGAGCGTATGCTAAAATTAATGTGAATTTCTCACAAAATGCATCTCCCTCCCAGAAGCTATCACTTTGAAAATGAAAAGGAATTACAGTCTGTGTTAATTTGCTTCCTGTAGCCACAACAAAATGAAACAAAACATCATGTGTGTTCATGAACTTAAAATGAGAAATTGTTTATTTGGCTCACAGGTTTACAGGCTCCAGTTCATGGTCAACTGACTATGAGGGGATATGGGATAAATCAAAGCAGCCAACCTAATTGACAGAGAGAAGGAACAGGTAGAAGTTGAGATGCCACTGTCCTTTTCAATACACAACCTCCATGATCTAAAGACTGTCCACTAAGCCCCTTAAAGTTTCTGTCATCTTCCTAACAGCACTACCCTGGTGGCCATGCCTTTAACACATGTGCACTGGGCAACATTCAGCATATAAATTACAGCTCAGTGATCCTTTAGTACCACTAAAGGATTGGTATGGTTTCCAAACTCCATGAGGATACCAAACAACACAGACACTCAAGTCCCTAATAGAAATGGCATTTCTAGATAACTTAAAAAACTATTGCAATGTAATAATGAGTATACTATGCTGTTTAGGAAATAATTGGTATACTTTATTGTTTAGGGATATCATCTGTTAGCATTCCTTCCAAGCTCTGCCCCACAGTCAAGTAGGCCTAGTTTGCTATAAAAGGGGCTGTTTGCCCCTCCTCTCTTTCTCTTACTCTTATTCTCTCTCTTCTCTCCCTGACCCCGTTCTCCCTCTTTCACCACATTCCCTTCCTTCCTCTTTCTCCACTTGTTCCTGGACAGCCTCTCCTCCTCCTCCTCCTCCTCCTCCTCCTCCTCCTCCTCCT
>NC_034601.1:10861185-10885134 GCF_900095145.1 Mus pahari
CTCCTCCTTCTCCTCCTCTTCCTCCTCCTCTTCCTCCTCCCCTTCCTCCTCTTCTTCCTCCTCCTTCTCTTCTCTCTCTCCCCCCCACCCATCCCAACTCCCCTTCCCATGCCCTAAATAAACTCTATTCCATACTATATAGTTTGTATGACTGGGACTTCAGGTAGAAGTGATGCCTCAGCATGGACCTGCCCAGGCACCCCTCCCAAGTATGGTGATACCTGCCCCCCCTTTCTCTAACACATCATCTGTACCTGCTCAGCAAGATATAAGATTTAAAAATGTTTTTATGTATAATGGGCTGAATCTTGGGTACAAGAGTCTGTGGCTAGGAGGGCCAACACTACTTAGAACTTTGAGTATCTCCTTCAAGCCTGACTCAGACTTATTCTTCCAACCAATAACAGAGCTAAGACTCTGTAAGTGGTAGGCGACTGCATAAGAAACAGCCTGAAAACAACTCTCTTAAACAAATAAACAACTCAGTGTTTGAACATTATTTACCTAATCTCTGACACCATTAATCACATTTAAAGTTTTTCTTTAAAAGTCTGTTGTGAAGGGGTGAAAATTGGGGGAAGGGAAGTAAAATAAACCTGGAGCCAGTGAGATCTGGAACATGCAGAAGATGGAAATCTACCTCACTTGCCAAGAAGAGACTCAGGAAGCTAGCAAGAAGTGCCAAGGATGTAACGGGGCAGTCATGAGGAGAATCAAAGCAGGAATGAGCAAGCATTCAGAATTCAGACAGAAAACCTGTAAAACAGATCGAATGAAAGTACTTCTCTCCCTGCACAATTGTGTCTACTCTAAGGAAATGGAAAAAATAGCAACCACCTATTAGAGTTGGCCAAATGTGCCCGTCATGAAGAGATGTGAATATAAACTTCCTGGATGCGGTCATAAGATATAATATATACAATTATATATATTTACCTATATTTTAGCTATATGTAAAATAATATATAATATAGAAAAATTCAAAGCTGAAGATGGTTATGTGCATCAGTCTTCATCCCACAGTATCCCTTCAAATCTGAATTGCATTCTGTAGGAAGCAGCACAGCTGTCTGCAGGTAGTCACAGAACAAAAGTCAACAAGCACTTTAACCTTCTACCTGCTTCTCCTAATTTTTCCTTTTCCCAGCTCCAGATGCCCTGCTAGAGATCCTAAATAACTTAATCATCATCATTTCACATTCACAAATAAAATGTTCTGTTTTCAAAGAAATTTAAGTGTAAGGTTACAGGACTGTACTAAGTTATCTTTCACCTTGTAGTATTAGAGGCAGGCTGGGTATCATTGTGTATCCTGCTCATGACATGGAACAGTCATGATTTATAGCAGTTAGGGAATGAATGACATGTTCTCTTTCCAATTTATTTGTTATTTTTTAGTATTTAATTTGAAACAGAATTAAACCACTTCCCCCTCTGTCCAAGCCCTCCCAGTTACTCTGTCTCAAATTCTTCCCATCCCTGCTCTCAAGATGTCAAGGGGTTTTATTTGTTTTGAAGGTTCTGTTATATTTATTACATATATATGTAGTATGTGCAAATATGTGCTAAATCTGTTCTTGGTGTTTGTGTGCATATGGTTCCAAAGCTGAGTACTGTGCATTGGACAACCAATAAAGGCGCTCATCCCTGGAAAAGGTTAGTTCTTTGCTTTCCAGAGTCAAAAACCTCTTTGTTTAGAGGTTTTTGTCTAGAGGTTCTACAATGTTTCCCCTTCCATGTTAACATCTCCACTGATACTCATATTGTTTCAGTTTGTTTTATGGGTTATGTTGTTAGGAAAACTTCTGATTACTTTCTGGCTAAGAATCCTCTTACTGGAGGTCAGAAGAATACCCTGCAGATGATCAAAGTCAGTTGTATCACTGCATGACTGATATAACAAATAGATCTTCACTCTACCAGTGAACTTTAGCCAACCTGTGGATATCCTCATCTTACTCAAAATATTTCCAAGGTTCTAACCCACTCTTAAACAAGAGGACAACGAAGCAGCCATTTAAAGAGTGTAGTATTACTCAGATACTTGACGTAGTTATTTAGCTTGTCTCCTAAGAATTAATTCAGTCTCAAGTAGGTTGCCTGCTTTGTTAATTTGATATTCTTTTCACTGTGGACAAGAGGAACTGAGATTCATCCTCAGTTTATCCTCCAACTCACTGGAGCTCTACCTTGTATATTTTCCTAGAAATGCTCACAAGTTGACATCATAAAAAAGAAACAAGGCAAGAGGGAGATAATGCAAGGTCAAGTCTATTTTTAAATAATTAATTTCGTTAAGGAAGTCCATCTTTCATTGCTCAGAGTATTTCCTGCTCTAGCACATTTATTAAACTCAGTAGGGTAAGGGTTATAATGTTGTTCTAATATAAATTTAATTATTTCCCATAATGTTCCAGTATGACTTGTCTATGGAAAACCATATTGAAATTCTCAATAAATTGTCTTTATGCTGACCAAGGTCATGAACCCAGAAGTTTCAGACATATCACACATGTTCTTATCAAAAGACAACTATCTATTCCAGGAAAGTCTGTGTTTTCAGATGGGTCTTTGATCTAAGTTAAATGTAAACTTAAAGGAACCCAACTGCTGGGGTATTGCACAGATGCCCAGAGGGCCATCAATTCTTATAAGATATTACTCCCAGTCTCTGGGATAGTCACAGAAGCTCCTCGTCTCTGCCATTTCCACAAACATTAACAGCAACTACTGGATAACTCAACTCTCGGTGAGTACAAATTGAACTAAGAGAGACACTTTCCGTGCGGCACATGGAAAAACTCAGCTGTCAAGTATACCCAAAGGTTCAAGATCAAGTTAAGCAAAGATAAAAAGAGGTTTCTTATCTCAGTTCTGGGAGTCAAGGAGGAATTCCTGGACAATATCTGATTGTAGTTTCAAATGACTACAGTTATTATCTTAACAAGTTACTCTATCTTTAGCACTTTCAGTTTGGCATCTAAGACCTTTCAATACAACCCCAGGACACTCTCAAGGTATCCAAGATAGTCTAGTCTTATCTTAAACATTTCCTGCTCTCAAACTGGACTAGTCTGTCCACAAAATATCTTGGAGTTTTTTTGTTCTATGGGATATATATATATATATATATATATATATATATATATATATATATGTATGTATATATATATATTACATTTCAAATCTTATCCCCTTTCCTGGCTCATTCCCACCCCCAGAAACCCCCTATGTCATGCCCCCTCCTGCTTCTATGAGGGTGTTCTCCCATCCACCCTTCCACCCATCCACTCCCACCTCCCCACCCTCACATTCTCCTACACTGGAGCATTGAGCCTTCACAGGACCAAGGGCCTCTCCTTCCACTGATGCCCAACAAGGCCATCGTCTGCTATATATGCAGATGGACCCGTGTGTACTCCTTGGTTGGTGGTTTAGACCCTGGGAGCTCTGGGGAGTCTGGTTGTTTGATATTGTTGTTCTTCCTATGGGGTTGCAAACCCCTTCAGCTCATTACAAAACAACTTTTGATGGTTTCCCTAAGCACTGACGGCTATAGGTCACAGTCTAGAGAATGGAGAGTCAGAGCTCAACACTATTAAAATGATAAAAGGAATCTCAGATCAGAGGTACTCAGTTTCCAAAGTTATATACAGTTACATTAATGATGACACCATGCATAACAACACTAAGTAACAGGATGTGTATTCATAGACCAAGTACACTAACTGAAGATCATCCAGTTTTTTGGGGGTCATCTCCTCATGTCCAGAAGAAAATGTCACCATTTGCTCTAGGATGCTCATTTGTTAAAGGACTAAGTTAAATATGGAAACAAAGGTAAAATAGCTGACCCTTCATATGTGACTAAATGCATCATATGTTGTTGAAATTAAAGGTTATTAAAAGATTACAAGAATAAAGGACAGTGGCTGGGCTGTAGCTCACTAGATAGAAGGCTTAACTAACTTTCATTAGGTCCTAAATTATCTCCTGAGAAATACAAAAACAAACAGCAACAAAAAGAAACAAAATATCCCTAAAGGTCAGACCATGGCTACACTACCCAGCTCCTTGCAGTGGCCCAAGCACAACACCCCACAGTGGCTTTGGCACACTTCTTTACACTTGCTCCTGTATTAAATCTTACAGTGCTTACAGAACATCATTAAACTCCCAACACTCTTCTTGCCCTGGTGCTGAGTTAAACCTTCACTGTTTGACTTCACCTCCCAGCTCTATGTTTCTGCATGTCTCTTTAGCTCCACTCAATATTCCAACTTCATTTTAAATAACTATCTGACAAAGAAAAGTTTTCTTTTTGAAATTTTTCTTTTCTCAGTGTGCAAATCTCTTGACCTCTGGTATAAAAGGTTGTTTGTTTGTTTGTTTTAACTACATTAGAAGATCATTGCTTCCCTCGTTCACCTAAATGTAATGTTCTGACTAAATAGTGAGGTTTGGGATTTGAGAGTTAAAAAAGACAATTTTCATATAAAACCCATGAGAAAGTGCACATTGTGTTTATGTTCTGAAAACTTTCCATTAATGCATCATCAATTCCAAATGGTGGAAATATTTTGATTATTTCTTCATATTTTGCAATATTATAAAATACCTACTAAGGAGTTAATCTAGAAATATCTAAAATGCCATAATGGTTGTAAGCCCCAGATTATGTATGTTTTAGCTGTGATTTCAGGGAAAACTACTTATTCTGGCTGTGCATCAGTTTTCTCTGCTACAAACTAATCATAACAAGTTTCTATTTCAAAACAATGTCTTAAAGATTAAACAAGACAACAGAAGGAGGGCGTTAGAACACTGACTGTGGGGCTGTTGATCATCTCCAAGATCAACTGCTAGGATCCAACAGTTTACACAGAGTACATCACAGAACAATATTAGCATGCAGAGGTCATACAACAAAGACTGGTGAGCCCGAGTAATATGAAACAAGCCAGGAATACCCTGAGTTGCCCAAAGCTGGAGAGAGTTCCTGGCTCTAGCACAGAGAGGAGACCTGAGCAGAGATCGGCTTTGTTAAGTCCAGGAAGCCATGATCTGACAGGGACTCTGAAGGCTAGCAGTGACAAAACTGGAGAGGAAAGATAATTCCTCAACACCTAAATCACTCTTATGGCTTGGCAAGTGACAAGTGAAAGAGAGTTTAGCTCTCAGTTTGGCAGCAAATTCTACTCATGGCCTCAGCTCCTCAGAGGGGACCAAAGAACCCCACACCCATTAATGTATAGTGAAGCAACACCCTGAGAGCCAAACCATGATGCATCCCTCCAAAAAAACAAAAACAAACAAACAAAACAGGTATATTTGTAGAATTTTAAATAACTGTTACGCAACAAGGGTGAGTTTTGTGACCCTGCAATCTGCTCAGAAATGTTCATGTTTGCAATCCACAAAAAGAAAACAAGTGTTGAAGCTGACCCAGACAGCAGACTAACTTTGTGGACAAGAAGAGAAAAAAACAGTAATGACAACATCACATGCATTTAAAATGTTAACCAGAAATACATAAAATATTTTTATAAAAAGGTTCTAGTTTAGCTTTAGAATTGGAAACAATAGCACCTAAGGTGAAACTAGGTTGGCTAGAATTATCAATAGAATAGGCCTTGTTACCTACAGAAAACGTTATCCAACTTGAAAATGGAAATACACACGATCCAAAGCAAATTAGTAGAAAAAAGTTAAAAGTAACAAGCAGAGCCACATTTCAGAGAGAAGGGAAGTTTACAGAGAACGTATGTAGAGAAACCACAAATTTCTAGACATATTGAAAACTATAATATATATATATATATATATATATATATATATACACACACAAATCTGTTATATATTTTATGCATATATACAAATACATTATCTGTGTATATATAATGAAAACTATCATATATACAATTATAAATGTACATACAGAACTCAAAGGAACATAAACACCAAGAAGCAAATGTATTTTTCTTTATGAAGAAAGTATAGAAATGCCTAGCATAGTCAAATTGCTTAAAACAAATGAAAAAGAAAAACATCTTTAAAATAGGGAAAAAATTCCAAAAGAAGAGAAATGTTTCATAGAGAACTAAGTTGAATCTTACAGACAAGTGTTATCTGTTAACACTGTAGGCAAAATGACAGTGACTAACAATCTAGCAAACATTGTCAACATAGTACTTTATATTCAGGAAAAAAATGAAGATGAAGATGAAAGTAACAAATTCATCAATATAAGAAATGATTTTTAGAGAGGGTGGGGGGAATATAGAAAAAGAAGTTTCTGGGCAGTCAGTTCATCAAGAGAACATTATAGCCCTAAATGCTTATGGACCTGGTTAAAGAACTTCAAAAATTCACAAAGTAATCTAGTACTTATACTTGGGAGATGGTTCAGTAGATTAAAAATCTTAATCTTCAAGCATGAGAACCGCGTTCAAATCCCTAGATCCCAGGTCAAATACAGACATTGGTGGCTTGGTCCTAAAACCTCAGCACTATAGAATACAGACAAACGAATCCCAGAAGCTCACTGGCCTTCCAGCCTGGCTACGATGGTGTGTTTCCATCTCCCCGTGTGTTCTTTTATAGCAATAAGGTGGGGATCAATAGAGAAAGACACCTGAGTTTTCCTTTGATCTCTGTATGAATGTGCACGGGTACATACACTATACCTACAGATTTATATACATGTATTACACACAGGCACAGCACACAATACATTATATAACCCAAAACTAATATGACTGTAAAACTATCCATGGAAAAAAGTCTATGAAGCTGAATTTAACACTTATATTAAAATTTTTTTTTCATTATAAGAACTACTGTTAATAACACAAGCCACAGACTGGAAGAAACTATTTACAAAACAAGAGTCTCTTAAAGGACTGGTATTCAAAATGTATGAAGAACATCAAACATAAGAAAATAAACAACTTATTAAAATCGAAAAGCACTAAAGTACTATGTACTATCAATCCACTGAAGAAAGGAGTTGAAAGAAAAAGCACAGATTACTGAGTGTCTGTGGCCCTCTAAAAAGGCTAATTTGTGATCTTACTGACGCTACATTCTGGAAAGGGATTCCCTAACCATTTAAAAAACAGGCCAGTGTTTCTCAGTTGTTTGATTTGTGTTGAAAGGTGAACTGCAAGGCTGTGCTCAGAGTTTTCTGTGGAAGAACATATTAGTGGTTTGGTAGCTGCACTAACTAATAAAACCATAGATATTTCCACCATAGAAAGAACATTCACATATGCAATTTCAAAATAGTGTAGTCAATCAAAGAAGGTTGTTATGAAATACAGTATATGAAAAGCAATAAGGTTGATAAATATAAAAAAAACAGCTTCAGGGGAAGGAATTAAGGAAAAAGTGGTGCTTACTTAAATCATTGTTGACATGAATCAAGCAAAGGATAAATGAAAATGTACACAAACCAGCACATTCATTGATAAAGCTGTCCCCTTCTACCTATGAGAATACATGTTAGTAATTTTGACACCTGCATGTACTTGCTGAGATGGAATAGCTGGGTTAATGAATGGTAGACTGTGGAATTTCCTACTACCAGGTTGAACAAAACAGGCAGAAAATGAAGGCAGAATATTCTAGATGTTAAGTACATAAGACATCAATATGCATATGTTCTTGTTCTAAGAGCATCATAGATACAAATTATTTTATAAAAAATACTCCACCTATGTGTACAGACGCAGGCTTATATGCACATTTATATTCCTTCCTCTATAACAGAAGATATGCTGAGATAGCTCAGTAGCATTGTGCATTTTACATTTAGATTTTTTAATTCCATTCTCCAGTAAAAGGAACGAAAGTTCACAAGGGGTAAATAGCTGATGCAATTGATAAGTAATTGGAAAGATGAACCAGCAGCATCCTCTAGCACTGGAGTAGAAGAAGTACAAGAAGATCCATGAAAAAAGTTCCCAGTGACCAGTGAAGGAGCAATTTGAAGA
Source organism: Mus pahari (assembly GCF_900095145.1). Taxonomy (NCBI): domain Eukaryota; kingdom Metazoa; phylum Chordata; class Mammalia; order Rodentia; family Muridae; genus Mus; species Mus pahari. Next base: position 10,869,180 of record NC_034601.1, read on the forward strand.
AGCAAATAAGATATCCAAAATAGAAAGCAATGGTGATATGAAATGTGGCTGAAAACATACAGATGGAATGACAGACAATTCTCTAATACAGCAAGATTCCAAAAAGGGTGTGGTAGACTATCTTCCCATCCTCTACAATTGACACCTTCTAACACTGAAGAAATCAAGACAGACACTGGAAGTTGGAGAGACCTCCCATGCTCCCTTCTTTCGAAGAACCAGTATTGTGAAAATGGATCTTATGACAGCAATCCACAGAATCAATGCAATCCAAATAAAATATCAATGCCATTCACAGAACTCAAATAGAGTATCATGAAATTTACATGAAAACACAAAGGATCTCAATGGAGCCAATGCAATTCTGGGAAAATAAGGAATATACTAACACTTCAAGGTTCTGCTGGATTGTATGGTCCAAAATATATAGCTGCCTGCTTAGAAGCTTGGACCTGTTGAAGAGCTTTCTCCAGTTTCATGCCCACTCAAAGCTATCAACTTCCCGAGTGTCTTGATATATGCATTTCAGTAACGCACCTAAGTAAAGGATGCATTGTCTCCAGAATCCAAATATGCCCACTAAATACTATGTTTCTTTGTTGATGGTTGGTAGAGCTAAGGACAACTTATCCTTCACCTTAGAAGAAATCTTTCCAATGCCCTCACCACTGGGCTCCTAAGAATTTCACTGATGAAATTCACTGATGGCCCTTGAATTTTAGCAGATTTATTTCCCACTCTCTGATGCATGTTTTTGCTACCAATGAACCTAAAGTGATTGCTTGATGTCTCCAGGTACCCTGGTCCAATCAACACAATGTCATCAATATAGTGCACTTAATGTGATATTTTGTAGAAGAGACAGGTGATCAAGATCCCTTCTAACTGTATGATAATACAGTGCTGAATAGTTACTATGTCTTTGAGCTAAAAGATATACTGCTGGCTTTGCCAACTGAAAGTAAATAGCTTATGCTGATTCTTACATACAGATATGAATAAAAATAATTTTCTTGATCAATAGTTGCATACCATACACCAGGATATAACAACTGTACTTGGGAGTCAGTAAGTGATTAAATTCTTGGCAGTCTACTCCCATTCTCCATGATCTAACTGCCTTCTGCACTAGCCAGATAGGCAAGTTAAAGGGAAATGTGGTAGGAACCAAGACCCTGCATCTTTCAAGTCCTTAATAGTGGCACTAATTTCTGTAATCCCCTCCTGAGATGCAATACTGTTTTTAATTCACTATTTTATTTGGCAGAGGCAATTCTAAAGGCTTCTATTTAGCCTTTCCAACAATAATAGTCCTTACTCCATAGGTCAAGGAAACAATGTAAGAAATCTGCCAACTTGTAAGTATGTCCATTCCAATTATACATTCTGAAACTGGAGAAATAACTACAAGATGAGTTTCAGGATACACTGGACCAACCATCAATCATACTTCTGCCAAAACTCTGCTAATCACCTGACTTCTATAAGCCCCTACTTTTACTGGAGGGCCACAATATTTCTTGGGTTCTCCCTGAATTGGCCACAATTTAGAACCAGTATCCAAAAAAATCCCTGAAACTGATTATTTTCTTTCCCCCAGTGTACAGTTAACCCTTGTAAAAGGCTTTCTGTCCCTTTGGTTAATAACTAGGCAAAGGCTAACAGCCAAACTTTAAGGTATTTTATCAAGGTCCTTCCTCAGGGAAGCCTGGTCATTCCTTCATTAAAAGGGTTCTGAGTTGACAAACTGGCTCAAGTGTAGAAACTGGTTCATGTGCTAATTTCCATAATTCAACATAGCCTTCCTTAAATTTGAGAACTTTTTTGCACTTATACAAAGTAAACAAAACTATAGTAAGCTTCTTATCTATTTCATGCGTGTAAACACCATGATTGGTTAGTCAGTACCAAATATTTATAAAAGTCACACACCATGAAATTCACTTTGCCTGAACTACTCATTACAGGTCAAGCCATTATGAACATTGCTTTGTCTATGCTGCCCATTACAATAAAAACAATCACCTTGCCTTGGGTAATTCAATGCTGCTGCCTAGCCCCTGTTTCTCTGAGGACCAGTTAAACCCATAGAATTTAATTCTTCCAACTGAGCAGCAGCAGTTCTTTATGTTTTAAGTTTATTTATTTATTCACTTTACATCCCAATATCATCCACCCTATCCTCCCAGTACCTCCTCATGCAGATCCTTCCCCCATTCCTTCTTGACTCCTTGCCCTTCTCAGAGAAGGCAGAAACACCTCTGGGTATCCCCCCAGTAATCCCTTCAACCATGACTATCAAGTCCCCCCAGGACTAGGCACATCCTATGGCCTGACAAGGCAGCCCAGTTAGAGGAATGAGGACCACAGCACGCAACATATTCAGAGACAGTTCCCACTCCAGTTGTAAGGGGGCTTGCATGAAGCCCAAGCTACACATCTGCTAAATATGGAGCAGCAGCCTTTCAAACTCTAAGGTGTTGTTGCACAAGGACAAGAGCTACAGCAATCTCTTCAAATTGCTGGTGTTTCTGTCACCATTTTGTGTCATATAGGATTGGTGAAGGACATGACTTCTGGGTTCACATTGTGGAGAACTTAGTTTTATACAGTATATCCACTCTAACATTGTAATTTCCCTAAGCCTTAAAATCCCTTCATCAACACTAAGCCAAGCAATATCAGGCATCTCCAACTCCTTTTCAGTAGGCCATCTTTTGGCAAATGCTTCAACCAACCATTCAAACAAATTTTTTGGCACCCCTCGTGTTTTTTAAGTGTATAAGCTTCCATATGAAACAGAATTTTCACTTAGAGGGCCCACGTCAACAAACTCAGCCTGATCTAGTTTTATGTTCCTTCCACCATTTATCCCACACTCTTAAAATCCACTCCCACAAATATTCACCAGATTTCTGCTTGACTGGATTAGGAAGCCCATTATGTTCCTTAATGGTACAGTGCACCTCCTCTGGAATACATGTTCTGACTTCCCTCTATGAGCCTTTTTTTTTTTTTTTTTGAGACAGGGTTTCTCTGTGTAGCCTTGGCTGTCCTGGAACTCACTCTGTAGACCAGGCTGGCCTCGAACTCAGAAATCTGCCTGCCTTTGCCTTCCAAGTGCTGGGACTAAAGGTGTGCGCCACCACACCCTGCTCACTATGAGCCTTCTTAACCTTAAGTCTGCTTATAGGTCTAGAGGGGGATCCTGAGGGATGTTAGCATTGTCTTGCTTAATATCCTTTTCAGAGAAAGTCACTGCTGCTTTGGAAGACAAGGAAGGATTAATTTCTTCTGTCAAAGGTAAAAAGGGCAATATAATTGAGACTGTGGAGGGCATTTCTGGTTGAGGATGGAGAGATTACTTCAGATGAGATAAGATTTTGAGAATCTAGAGGTTCAAAGTTTTCAGCTTCAGTAGGATCCTCCCACATATTTCCATCCTAAGTTACAGAATCTCATTCTTTACCAGTTAATGCACTTACTTTAACCTCCAACACCCCCCAAAGCTCTAATTTTGCTAATCCAGCCAACCTTATAATGAGGAGCTTTGGTTTGATTTTCTGAAACTTGAGATCTGTGGCTGCTGGAGAGAAGATTCTCTTCCAGAGCACCCAGAGGCCATCCATTTCATCACTAAATTCATTGTGGCCTTTGACTGTATTCTGATTTGTTGGAAGCTGATTAACTTGACCCAGAAGCTTATTCCTTTCCTTTGTCAGTTTACACAGAAATATTCGGGACAAACAAGCAGTTTTATCATTGCCCTATTCTTTTCACAAACTGTCAGAAATGTTAGATTAAGCATCACAAAAACATTCGCACTCACAATTAATTGATGAATAATGATAATTAAATGATTTATATCCTTTAGTTTGTAAAATAAGTAGGCTTTCAGTAAAATGTGAAACAGGCTCTCAGTCCTCTCCAAGCTCCCAGAAGAGGTTTCAGTAGCTAGAGAGGCCTGCTTACTGTAGTTTGAAAAAATTCAAAAGTCTGCTCCTAATACTTAAAAAATTTATTCTAGTACATCTTCTGTTGCTCTTATGGTTCTAAAATCTGTATCAGTGTTCTCTCAAGTAACAGAACATATAGCATGAATGACTTATGGGCTGTGTGATTCAGCTAATCCAACAATAACTGCCTAGGTATGAATGGAAGATTCAAGGATTCAGGAGATTTTTCAGTCCCTGAGGCTAGATGTGTCTGCTGGTCTTCAGCGGAATCCTGATAAAGGAGACTGCAAAGCCAATGAACAGACATGCTAGGGAGGCAGGAACAAGCAGGGAAAAGCAAAAGCTTTCTTCGTTCATGTCCTCATAGAGACTTCCAGCAGAAGGCATGGCCCAGATTAGAAGTGGTTCTTCCCACCTCAAAACTTCTAGACTAAAGTTACTGTGTGTGTGGCAAAGCTCCAGAGTAGAAGTGGATCTTCTGACTTCAAATTAAGTGAAATTCCCTCAACCAAGAATAGCCATTACAGCCAGTGAAAATGAAAAAAAAAAGTGTAACCTTATTAGCCACCAAAAAAATACAAGTAAAATTGTATCAGTATTCTTTTTAAAAAATATATTCATCAGTTATTTGAAAATTTTGTACAATGTATTTTGAGTATATTTATCTCTTTGCCCAGACCCACCTTCCTTCTCTACCCTTTCAACTCTGTCTTCCTGTTTTTTATTTTGTTTTCATTTTTGTTTTATATTGCCTTAGTCAGAACAGACATCATTAAGGAAACAAGTAACAACAACTGATAAAAAGAATGTATGAAAGGGGATATCATACATTAATGTTCATATATAAGTTTCTTAAAGGGATTATAAATAAATCTACCATATAACCTGCTACACCCAAAGTATTCCATATCAACATTTCCCAGAAACACTAGCACAACAATGTTTACTGCAACATTGTTCACAGCAGCTGAGTTGTGAAGCAACCTGGGTGTTTAAACTAGACAAAAAGAACATAGGCAGGAAAACAGAGTTAAAAGAGTTAAGCCAGACTGAGAGAAAAGCACTACTGGATTTACTCTCAAATATGATTCCTAGATGTTACATAAATACATAAAGTTATGACATGAAACATGAAGTAAAAAATGTCTATGAGAACAAAAGGGACTAACAGGAAGGGGGCAAGGAAAAGGGATAGAGGACTTGGGGAAGTTTGCTCAATGTATAGGATATCCTTGCATGAAAATTAAATATTAAAGTCAAAATTCTAACAGTATTTGTATACCTCTCCTTAAGATTTACTTTTTGTTATTTTAAATGTGTGTGTGTGTGTGTGTGTGTGTGTGTGTGTGTGAATGAATGTGTAGCGTGTAGCTTTACATATCTAGAGGCACCACATCACCCTAGAGCTCGACTTAGAGGACTGTGAGTTGCTCACTTGGGATCCCGAGAACTAAACTCAGGTCTTCTGCATGAACAACGCTTGCTCTTAATTACAGAGTCATCTTCATACACTTCTGTAGACACGGAGACATCTGAAAATTTTGAGGGACTCCTAATCTATACAATTATAGAAATTCCTAATTTTGTTTTTTTAATTCTTTTTATTACTAATTATTTTATTTATTTTTTATCCCAAATGCTACCCTTCCCAGTCCTCCCTGTTAGGGTCTTTCCCCAATTCTCCCTCCCCATCACCCCCCCTCAGGATATTCTCCCACCCTGGGCCATGAAGTCTGTACAGGATTAGGTGCATCCTCTCCCACTGAGGGCAGACAAGGCATCCCTCTGCTACAGATGTGCTAGAAGACTCAGACCAGCCTCTGTATGTTCTTTTGTTGGTGGCTCAATCTCTGAGACCTGCCAGGGTTCCAGGTTAGTTGACAAGGTTGGTCATCCTGTGAGGTTGCCAGCCCCTTCAGTTCCTCCACTTCTTGCCCTAATTCTTCCATATGGGTTCCTGACCTCTGTCCTACTCTTTGTTGTGGGTATCTGCATCTGTTTCAGTCAGCTTCTAGGTAGAGCCTCTCAGAGGACAGACATGCTAGGCTGTGTCTGCAAGCACAACATAGCATCAATAATAGCATCAGGGATTGGTGTCTGCCCATGGAATTGAGCCCATGTTGGGCCGGTCAATGGTTGGTCAGTCCTTGAGTCTCTGTTCTATCTCTGTCCCTGCAAAATCCCTAATTTTGAAAATGAAAATAATCATAATGTAACATTAGAATTAGAACCTTATAAATGTATCACCAGAAGCTCTAGGTGATAATAACTTTTGGCTAAGCTTTCAAAATACAAAGAAATAGCTAAATTTCTTTCTCCTGATTAGCAATATTTCACAAAGTTAGGAAATTGCTGAAAAAATGAAATATAAGTTACAGGAATCTAGCCTTGGCTATCTCATAGATCTTCAAACAAGGAGTAAGTTGTCAGCAAATACCTCAGGATAAAATGCAGGGTAAGGACTGTAACAAGAGGCAACACATTCACTCAAACTACTCATCATACAAAAATCATCCATGTAGGTGATCTGAGCACGTCTGCCAAAGTGATATCATTATGCTTGCTTTGCACAAGAATTCTAAGACCTAACATTTGATAGAATTTTGGTGCCAACCTTCCATATCCAGAATCAGTGTCTATAGGTGTCAAATAGGGCTGTGGTAGGTGAAGAAGGTCGAGAGACATGCAGGCTCCATAGGGCCACCCCTGGCGCTACACAGGTCTCAACAGGAATGCAGACTGTAGAGCAACTGTCAGGCACCAATAGGGGCACACAGGTAATTAGCTCCAGCCTGAGCTGAGTGCCCAGCATGTTGGAGCAGGTTGGCATCCAGGTTTAAGATGCACCTGCTTATGATTAGCTACAATGGATTCCACACCCCATACCTCATTTCTTGGAAGGAAGGAAGAACTTGTTTGAGCAATGATTGCAGGCTTTTCTTTCTTCCATTTCAAACTCATTCACCTGGTCTGCTTTTAGTATTAGTTCTCTTCCATCCTCCTGCCAATGTATTCATGTACAGTGCCTGGTAAAATTCAGAAAAGGGTTCTTTCTTCTCTCTGCTGTGGTAGGCAGACATGGCTTTGCAGAGTGTCTTAGTGTTCAAACCTCATTCCTGTTCTGGGCCATGGGTCTCACAACAGGCTTGGCACTGTAACTTATCCTCACAGATGGTGGCATATTCTGACCCCTGGCCAGTTTATATGAAGTCCGTTGTGTTCCTACACAGAAGAGCTACATACTCCAGAGCTATCTCTGCATGTGCCTGTGAATGTGAGATGAGCAGATTCTTGTCACTATCATTACTGATGTAAACAAGAGCCAAAGGAAATAAAAAGAATGTTTCATCATCTTAGGTAGTTAAATAAAATCAATGAGTAATCCTAGTTACCAACAAACACTAATAATAGCAAGCCAGATTTCTTCCCTGCCAATGAACCTGATGCTTCTGCTATCAATCGCTCTTCAAAAAATAACTAAACTGCTGGTCTTTTAACTTTACTACTGGTCTCTAGGTTCCAGCCCACTCCCATCCTCTGACACAGTCCCTGCAGCTGGGGTCAGAGATGGATCTCAGAGGTGTCTTTAGGAGTGAGATCTCACCCGAGAAGATAGAGTCAGGGTCCCCTCAGTTGCTAAGGAGTTCCTGATCATACCCCTATCACCCCGAATCCTGGGAGGCTTCAGTGAAAGAAGAAAGGACATTCTAATCCAAGTTACCTTCATGCAGCCAGCCAGCGTGACCGCAGGAGTGCTGTTCTGCAAGCAAGGAGCTTTCTATTTTTTCTGTGGCTCCAGCTGTGTCAGGGCATGCCACCTGTCTCCTCCTTCTCCTTCGGCCATCCTGTCACTGTCCCTAGGCACCCCTGTTTGTTTTTTTTTTTGTAGGTCTACACTGATTTATTACTAGCTACTCAGACTGGGATTTTTCCATGTTGGCCAAAGAAGAAGGGCAGACAATAGGTTCTAAGAATTTCCTAGATCCTAAAATGTTACCATTTTCACCCTTTGACCCAACACTCTTGAGAATTCAGAGTGTTTTGGTCACTGGCAAAACAGGGACAAACTATTCAGAGGCTACTTCATTGGGGCTGGCCCCTGTGACTCTGCACCCATGTTGAGATGCACTGCCTCTGCCACGTGTTATGCTATAACAATCTTCCTTGGTGGGAGAGCCCTGGAACCAGGAACCTGTTTGAAATTTTTGAGTTTATATACCACTCTACTTAATCCTATTAGGATCTATTAAACTATTTACTTATTTAACAAATCTTTATTGAAAGCTTACAAAACTCATGAAATGGGGTTTGTGTATTTCAAAGTTAAGTTTTCTGCTATTAAAGAAAAAATGATAATAAATAAAAATGATAACCTTGGAATGTTCTGTCATATTCTATAAATGGATATTAGTATCTAGTATTTTTTTTCTCAGAAACTAAGGCAGAACCATGTACAGCTAGGTGTGTGTGCCCTTTCAAAGTAACTCATGTCATTTATATATTTTCTTAAGGATAAAAGTTTTCTTTATTTCATTTTTCATTTTTGTTTTAATTTTTACACCCCATATTTTGTCCTCCCCCCACCTGATCACCCTCCAACTGTTCCTCATCCCATGCCTCCTCCCTAACTCCCTGTCTCCACCTGGATGTGGAGACCACCACCCCATCCCACCTGAACTCTAAATTCCGTGGAGTCTCCAGCCTCTTGAGGATTAGGTACATCATCTCTGAGTGAACACAGACCCAGAAGTCCTTTACTGTATGTGCGTTGAGGCCCTCATATCAGATGGACTATGCTGTATGTTTTGTGGTCTAGTGTTTGAGAGATCTTGGGGGTCCAGGTTAATTAAGACTGCTGGTCCTCATACCTAAACATAATAAAAGCAATATACAGCAAACCAGTAGCCAACATCAAACTAAATGGAGATAAACTTGAAGCAATCCTCCTAAAACCAGGGACTAGACAGGCTGCCCACATTCTCCCTACCTATTCAATATAGTACTTGAAGTCCTAGCCAAAGCAATTTGACAACAAAAGGAGATCAAAAGAATACAAATTGGAAAAGGAAGAAGTCAAAATATCACTATTTGTATATGATATGAATATACATAAGTGAAAATTCCTAAACCTGATAAACAGCTTCAGTGCAGTAGCTGGATATAAAATTAACTCAAACAAATCAGTGGCCTTTCTCTACACAAAGGATAAACGGGCTGAGAAAGAAATTAGGGAAACAACACCCTTCACAATAATCACCAAAACTATAAAATACCTTGGTGTGACTCTAACTAAAGAAGTGAATGATCTGTATGACAAGAACTTCAAGTTTCTGAATAAAGAAATCAAAGAAGATCTCAGAAGATGGAAAGATCTCCCATGATCATGGACTGGCAGGATTAATATAGTCAAAATGGCTATCTTTCTGAAAGATTGATCTACAAATTCAATGCAATCCCCATCAAAATTCCAACTCAATTCTTCACTGAGTTAGAAAGGGCAATTTGCAAATTCATATGAAATAACAAAAAAACATAGGATAGCAAAAACTATTCTCAACAATAAAAGAACCTCTGGTGGAATCACCATGCCTGACCTCAAGCTGTACTACAGAGCAATTGAGATAAAAACTACATGGTACTGGTACAATGACAGACAGGTAGATCAATGATATAGAATCAAAGACTCAAAAATGAACCCACACACCTATGGTCACTTGATTTTTGACAAGGGAGCTAAAACCATCTAGTGGAAAAAAGACTGCATTTTCATCAAATGGTGCTGGCACAACTGGCAGTTATCATGTAGAAGAATGTGAATTGATCCATTCTTATCTCCTTGTACAAAGCTCAAGTCTAAGTGAATCAAGGAACTCCACATAAAACCAGAGACTCTGAAACTTATAGAGGAGAAAGTGGGGAAAACCCTCAAAGATATGGGCACAGGGGAAAAATTCCTGAACAGAATAGCAGTGGCTTGTGCTATAAAATCAAGAATCGACAAATGAGACCTCCTAAAATTGCAAACCTCTGTAAGGCAAAAGACACTGTCAATAAGACAAAAAAGCCATCAACATATCGGGAAAGGATGTTTACCAATCCTAAATCTGATAGGGGACTAATATCTGTCGCTACCGTCTCCAACCAGCAGAAAAGGAGCGACAAAACCGATGTCCTTCTCAAAGCACTTTATTCAGGAACATAACTATGTGCAGTAAAAAGATCCCCCAACCTCTCTTGGCCATCCGCTTTTATACCCTCTAGTCCACACCCTATCACCCTATTCCACATAGGCACAGTTCATTGGCACAGGACTACATTCGTCACATCATCTGATCTTTCGTCGTGGTGCATCTGTGCAGTGCAGTTTAATGGATGTGGCTATCTTGAGGAAGTCAGTTGTTAGCTGTTAGACTTGGTGGCAGTCCTGGGCGCCATCTTGGGGCCACGGCCAAACCTACTCCTCACAAATATCCAATATATACAAAGAACTCAAGAAGTTAGACTTTAGAAAACCAAATAACCCCATTAAAATTCCAACTAAACAGAGCTAAACAAAGAATTCTCAACTGAGGAATACTGAATGGCTGAGAAACATCTGAAAAAATGTTCAACATCCTTAATCATCAGGGAAATGTAAAACAAAACAACGCTGAGATTCCACTTCATACCAAGCAGAATGGCTAAGATCAAAAATTCAGGTGACAGCAGATGCTGGGGAGGATGTGGAGAAAGAGGAACACTCCTCCATGGCTGGTGGGATTGCAAGCTGGTACAACCACTCTGGAAATGAGTTTGGTGGTTCCTCAGAAAAGTGGACATAGTACTATCAGAAGATCCAGCAATACTACTCCTGGGCTATACCCAGAATATGTTCCAACTTGTAATAAGGACATATGCTCCACTATGTTCATAGCAGCCTTATTTATAATAGCCAGAAGCTGGGAAGAACCCAGATGTCCCTCAACAGAGGAATGGATACAGAAAATGTGGTACATTTACACAATGGAGTACTACTCAGCTATTACAAACAATGAATTTAAGAAATTCTTAGACAAATGGATGGATCTGGAGGATATCTTCCTGAGTGAGGTAACCTAGTCACAAAAGAACTCACATGGTATGCACTCACTGATAAGTGGATATTAACCCAGAAGCTCAGAATGCCCAAGATACAATTTGCAAAACACATGAAACTCAAGAAGAAGGAAGACCAAAGTGTGGATACTTCATTCCTCCTTAGAATGGGGAACAAAATACCCATGGAAGGAGTTACAGAGACAAAGTTTGGAGCTGAGTCAGAAGGAAGGACCATCCAGAGACTGCCCCATCCGGGGATCCATCTCATAAACAGCCACCAAACCCAGANACTATTGCATATGCCAGNAAGANTTTGCTGACANNACCCTGATATNGCTNTCNCTTNTNANGCTATGCCAGTGTCTGGCAAGTACAGAAGTGGATACCCACAGACATCTATTGGATGGAACACAGGGCCTCCAATGGAAGAGCTAGAGAAAGTACTGAAGGAGCTGAAGGGGTCTGCAACCCTATAGGAGGAAAAATAATATGAACTAACCAGTACCCCCAGAGCTCGTGTCTCTAGCTGCATATGTAGCAGAAGATGGCCTAGTTGGCCATCACTGGGAGGAGAGGCCCTTGGTCTTGGGAAGATTATATGCCCCAGTACAGGGGAATGCCAGGGCTAGGAAGCAGGAATGGGTGGGTTGGGGAGCAGAGAGGGAGGAGGGTATAGAGAACTTTCAGGATAGCATTTGAAATGTAAATGAAGAAAATAGCCAATATAAAAATTGTTTTTGAAAAAAAAGTATACACCTGCTGTGTACATGCTATGAATAAACAACTATTTTACAAATTTAAAAAAGGGATAAATCAATTAAAAATAAATGCTACTGTTAAATTTCCAGAAGATGTGTTAGTAATACAATGTTGATGTATATTTTTCCAGATACATTCCATACTGGATAATAAGAATAAAAGAAATATACTTTAAAAAATAAAGACTGCTGATCCTCCTATAGGTTTGCCCTCCTCTTCAGCTTCTTTCAGCCTTCCCTAATTCAACAACAGGGGTCAGCTGCTTCTGTCCTTTGGTTGGGTGCAAATATCTACATCTGACTCTTTCAGCTGCTTGCTGGGTCTTTCAGAGGGCAGTCATGATAGGTTCCTTTTTGTGAGCTCTCCATAGCCTCAGTAATAGTGTCAGGCCTTGGGACCTCCCCTTGAGCTGGATCCCATTTTGGGCCTGTAACTGGACTCTCCATTTCCATCCCTGTAATTCTTTCAGGCAGGAAGAATTATGGGTCAGAGTTGACTGTGGGATGACAACCCCACTTAAGAAAAAAAAAATGTTGGTGTGAGAGGAATGGACACAGAAATGAGCAGGTTAGAACTTGGTTGACATAATCAAAAGAACTCTATAGTAATACATTATCCTAGGAATGTTGTGAGGTAGAGAAGGAAAAATTGAACTGACTGGGTCTAAAGGAAAATTGAGTCTTTGTTTAATATACATGTGCTAGATTCTATCATGCTAGCAGGCTGTTTCTGAAGTTACTAACAAGCAAGAGTGCCTGACTAGCAATAATTCCAGGAAATGTGAGGCCTTCCAGATGGTCTCAATGACCCAGGACAACAGATAAGGGGTACATATGAGACTCTCCCTGGCCCTGTGTGTGCTGAAGAGGTTACGCCTTCCTACTACACATTCCAGCTTTTGGGCTGGTCCTTGTCTCCTGAGTTGAGCAGAACCACCCCTTTATCCCTTCTCCTACCTACTGGCCCCACATTTGACTGATTTCATATATCCTCTTGGAGAGGCAGAATCATTGCTTGGGCAGTCTTGTACCTGCCTTCTAGAATTATTAAATCCTAAGCATTGTGTCCATGAATGAAAGGCAGGACAATATCAAAAGGATGCATGTGATTCTGTAAACTCCATGCACTTTGTGGATACATTAAAGGAAAATGTGCCTGAACTTAAATGAGTATTCAGAAAATACTATACAGTTTATAGTGAAGTAGATTATCCATATATATCTGTACTTCAGTGATGCATACTCTGTGCATTCTGTAACTCTCTTTGTACTGCATTCCCTTATTGAAAGTACACATGGTCACACTATATTTCTGTCAGAAGTGGTCAAATTTTGCAACATATACAGGACATGCTGTAACCAGCAAATGGCTGGCTTTCTTCAGGATACTTAATGTCCATGGTTTCATGAGACTTGACATTTAATAACCATGAAGTCTCCAAAGACTAATATAAGCATGTCTCCAGCTGCAAAGCAAAAAGAGCTGTATGTAGACCAAATGAGGCCTGAGGTGTGAAGCAAGGCATTGGGTACACAGTGGAAGTAAGAGGGTGTGCAAGATTTAGCAGTGGGCAGCCCAGAGGTGGAAACCATCCTTGTCAGGGCTTTTCTGAACACATGAGTTTCTAAATGTCTAAAAGTGAACACTTTCCAGGATTATTGGAAGCTGAAAGTGGTGGAGTTTCAACTCACCTCTACAACAAATGAAAAGAGTTCTGGGGATCTGTTCTCAACCACAGGCTCCCTGATCCCCAGGTACAAAGAACTAAGGCAGTGTAGTGAGATAAGAATGGTCAAAAGAGAGACTTTCTGGGAATGTGTTTGCTGACAAATGAGGAGTCATTGAAATAGCTGTAGAATCTGATAACAGCCAATTGCTAAAGTTCATGCCCAGTGGGGCATTACAGACAAGTGACTCCAGTCTTTTCCATGTAAGAATACCCATGACAGCCCTGTAGCTATAGGTGACAAACTGTTAGTGACAATTAAGTACTTTGAAGAAAGAGTAAGTAACTGGTTGGACATTGACATTGGTAGAATACTCTGCCATCATGTAAAATCTGGTAGCATCTTACATCTGCAGAGCAGTGAGTAGAGAGCAAGACCTTATGCTCGTGAGGATACTTGATCTTGCCAACGTGATAAATCCTTCCTCATTGCATTAGTTGGTGGACATGGGAGAGTGAAAGGATTATAGCTGGTGCAGAGAGGAGGAGCATATGATGTGTTTGATTTCAGAACCCAGCTCTGGGCCACCCCTATGCCTCCTGTCATGACTTTTGAATGTGCCCAGGGGGTGAAAAATGCTTGCCACATAATGCAAATAGGAAACATGAGGGGCAGAATGTGAATCTTATTGTGGAACTAAACTCACTGTTGCCTAAAAGAAATATCCCTCAGTGTTAATTGTGGCACATTACCTTGGAATCAAGAGAGAAGTGCTTTTCTGTTAGTTCTCTATTCCTGCTCTCTTAACCTTTAATAGCAAGTATTCTAACAATGAAGAAACAAGCACTCTAGGGTGGTTACACAAAGAGAAAGACTTCATTTGCCATTTAACTTTCATTCCCCTCTCCAAGATTATTTGTATGTTAAACTATTTCTAAACTTCAAATTTAAATTCAGACATTACCTATTTGTTAGTTACTTTATGCTTTGACTTTTATTTACTTATTCATAAATCTTTTATAAATCTTCATATCCCCTTATCATTATCTCATTTTTGCTTATATTTAGAAGCATGAGAAATGTAAATTATTTCCAAACAATTAATTGATTGTTAAAATGTCTCTGGGCTCATTCCTCTGTAGTCAAAAGTAGTCTATAAAACTAATTGTTGCTCTTCTGAACCCCAGTGGAGGCAGCTGAGCACTCTGGAGAACTCTCAACACCACAGGTCCTTAGGATCACGGTTCTCAGGATCACAGTCCTCAGGATCACGGGTGAGTGGAACACAATCAAGTCCAGAGAATCCAGCAGGGGCTTGTGCCAGCAGAGAGGCGGGGTTCCGGTTCAGTCAGGCTACACCTGCCATCTCTCTTCTGAAAGCCAGTGGAGACAGCTGAGTGCTCGGGAGGACTCTCCACACCACAGGTACTTGAGATCACAGGTCCTCTGGATCACACAGGGAGAGTCGCCCTACAGGCTCTGACCCCAGGACTCAGAAGGAGGATCAGAGCTCCAGACTTTTGGACACCTGCCTTGCAAGAGGAGAGCTTGCCTGCAGAGAGTGCTCGGACCAAGGGGATGCAGAGAAGAATTGGATTCCCAGGAGTGCTGACAGGGGCTAACAGAATCACAGGAGGATCAAACTCCAGCCAGAGACAGCTTGAAAATTAACACGAGATTTCCAGATGGCGAAAGGCAAACTTAAGAATCTTACTAACAGAAATCAAGAACATGGGGCACCATCAGAACCTAGTACGCCCACCACAGCGAGTCCTGGATACCCCAACACACCCAAAAAGCAAGATGTGGATTTAAAATCATATCTCATGATGGTGATAGAAGATTTGAAGAAGGACATTAATAACTCACTCAAAGAAATGCAGGAGAACAATGCTAAACAGGTAGAAGGCCTTAAAGAGGAAGCACAAAAATCCCACAAGGAATTACAGGAAACCACTGCTAAACAGAAAGAAGTCCTTAAAGAACTACAGGCAAACACTACTAAACAGGTAGAAGAAACACAAAAATCCCTTAAAGAATTACAGGATAACACTGTTAACAGCTAGAAGAAACACAAAAATCCCTTAAAGAACTACAGGAAAACACAACCAAACAGGGGATGGAATTGAACAAAACCATTAAGGATCTGCGAAAGGAAGTAGAAACAATTAAGAAAACCCAAAGGGAGACAACTGTGGAGATAGAAACCGTAGGAAAGAAATCAGGAACCATAGATGTGAGCATCTGCAACAGAATACAAGAGATGGAAGAGAGAATCTCAGATACAGAAGATTCCATAGGGAACATGGACACAACAATCAAAGAAAATACAAAATGCAAAAAGAACCTAACTCAAAACATCCAGGAAATCCAGGACACAATGAGAAGACCAAACCTACGGATAATAGGAGTAGATGAGAATGAAGATTTTCAACTTAAAGGGCCAGCAAATATCTTCAACAAAATTATAGAAGAACACTTCTCAAACCTAAAGAA
>NC_034601.1:10885145-10888118 GCF_900095145.1 Mus pahari
TATAGGATAGAACACAGAGACCCCAGTGGAAGAGCTAGAGAAAGTACCCAAGGAACTGAAGCGGTCTGCAACCCTATAGGTGAAACAACAGTATGAACTAATCCATACCCCCAGAGCTCATGTCTCTAGCTGCACATATAGCAGAAGTTGGCCTAGTCAGCCATCGTTGGAAAGAGAGGCCTCTTGGTCTTGCCAACTTTATATGCCCCATACAGGGGAATGCCAGGACCAAGAAGTGGGTGGGAGGATAGCAGGGTGGGGGGAGGGTATAGGGGACATTCAGGATAGCATTTGAAATATAAATGAAGAAAATATCTAGTAACATAAGTTAAAAAAACTAATTGTTGTAGATTCAAATAGCTTCTTAAAGTTTATTTTGCAAAAATAAGATAAAATAAAATGAACACTCTGTATGACTTAGGACCATATTTCAGTTTTTTGAAAGCTGTTTGCTTTTCTTTGATCTATTTTGGATATGTAAATTTTTTAATATAATAGCTAGAATCAAAAATTTTAAAGCAAATATTTCACAGCCCTAGACAGTTCTTATCCAAAACTTTATTGTGTAGTCTTCTTGTCTGATGCTGCAGTGTGACTACAGTTAATAATGTTGGTTCCTGAAGAGGATTCCCAAGTAGGGAGTGTCATCCTTAGCACAGGTTGGTGGGCCTTGACCAGTTGAGAGCTGCTGGGTGTTCAGTTAGTTTACCAGGTGACAAGAAATTCTAAGACCTAATAGCAAGAGTTGAGGGCATTGGAACCTTTGCTTTTTCCTGGCGTTTTGGGGTCCCCTTCCTGGCCCCACTAGCTGCTATCTCAGCCCAGCAGTACTCATTCTTCAACTCTAAGTAAGTTCTTTTTGCAAACAAGTGCGGATAGTTTATCCTTATCATTTTCCTCCTCCCTTTTGCCCAAGATACACAAATCTTTGTCTAACCCAGTGATTCTCAAAGGGGGCTGTATCCCCTTTTGAGGTCAAATGGCACTTTCACAGGGGTTACCTAAGATAATCCTGCAAACTAGGTCTTTACATTATGATTCATAACAGTAGCAAAATTACAGTTATAAAGTAGCAGAAAACTGTGTGGTCGGAGGCCACCATAACACAAGAAACTATATTGAAGTGTCACAGCATTAGGGAGGTTGAGAGATGCAGGTTAGGTTAGACTCTAACCCAACTTCCATAGTTTGTGGCAGAGTAGTAGACAGATCTCTACACCAACTTAACTTCTCCCTACCTCCCCCCATCTTCCTTCTTCTTGCAGTGCAAACACCAAGTCATATGAACTTGGATTCTGACTCTCTTTTCTTTGCCAAGACTCATATTATTAAGCAAGTGAGGAGAGTTGAGCCAAAATGAACTAAGTGACGCCACAGCACACTGTGTAGTGCAAAGCTAGCACTTTGGATATTGAGTAATTACGGCTTTAATGAACATCACATAGAGAATTAGACTCCAGATTGTGACACAAATAAATCTACTTGGCTTTTTAGAAACTTTCCTTAAAAAGAAATATTTGGTACCAGAATGTGTTCAGGAGGGAAAGAGCCTGTGTCCTTGACACAGGAAGTAGATAACACCTGTCAGAAGAATGAAAACCACCTGCTTGGGTGCATCTGGTAATAAGTTTGCAGCTGGTGCTACACTCTACCACTTATGGACCATAACTCCAGGCAATAGAGAAGGTTCAGAGTGGACGAAACCCTTCACAATCCGGAGGACCCCAGCTATGGGATTCCTGTCAAATTATGTTCCCTGGGGGTAAGCATTATAACACACCCCATTTTCATGATCTGGCTCCGCCAGTGTTCTAAAATTTATGGGCTTATAATCTACACACTGTCCTTGTTCCTGATATAAAAACACTAGAACACAAGTCCTAGTACACTAAGTCTGTTCCCAAGAAAGTGAAACCATTGGAACAATTTCTTGCAGCCTTCATATAAAAAAAAAAAAGAAGCAGAAAGGCCAAAGTAACCCCTTCTGCTAGATTGTTTTATTCCACTGCAAGGCAGTGCTGTAATTCCAAAGTAACCCCTTCTGCTAGACTGCTCCACTCCACTGCAAGGCAGTGCTGTAATTCTTGGGAAAACCCATCCTGGCTTTAACTACATCAGTGTCTCATTGGTGTTTGTCAAAGGCATTCCTTTTCTGTTATTTTAGACTTTTTTCTCGAGTCTGAAAGAATCAAGTAGAATTGGCCCTAGCATGGTACACTGTGTATGTTTTAGTCATAAAAAGCCCCCAAGATACACTGAAAGTTCACTCCCACAGTTGTCTTTCTTTTGTAAAATTTCCAGGACAGCTTTTGGATCTTATGTTGAAAAGCTGAAATTTTCAAGATGAATGAATATTGAAAATGTGTGGGAATAATCTTGGAATTCACAGTAAGAGGCTCATCTCACTCAGGGGGGTGATGGAGACAGTTGCTCCTGTTGATCACAGTTGACCCCTTCTTTTTCTTCTCTTTACAAATGTACCAAAATGCATCCCTCTTTTTAATCAATGTACAGAGTACACATTTTATTACAAGTATAGCTATTGAAAAATGGCATTGAAAATGTAAAACTGCCTTCTAGAATCTGAATGGAAGTAGGATTCTTGCACAAACAATATGTAAAGATATTAAAAGGCAATGCCAGAAAGACTTTTCTTCTCATGCTTCCTCTGTGCATTCTTTGTGTAAATGTGTGCCATATGTCAGGCTGTTTACAGAGAAAAAAGGTCTCTTTCTCAACCACACATCTGGTAGGCATGCCAACTCTGACAGAGAGAAGAATGGAGATGTGGCTCTTCCAGCGAATCCCCATATCCACTAATGGACCAGCAGCCATGAATGCCAGCAGCTCATAGCTTAAGTATATTTCTAGAGAGGTCAACAAAAGACCTGCCTTACAGCTCAAAAGTATCCTAGTTTGGGGGAGGAGTGTGTGTGTGTGTGTGTGTGTGTGTGTGTGTGTGTGTGTGTGTGT
>NC_034601.1:10888179-10907708 GCF_900095145.1 Mus pahari
GAGCTAGCACAGCTGGGGACTTGTTCTAATTTATATGGGTCTCTGCAAGCATACAGGATGGGGGGGAGTGTGTGTGTGTGTGTGTGTGTGTGTGTGTGTGTGTGTGTGTGTGTGTTTACCTGTGTTACAATGTAAATGTCCTTCCTAGAGTCCAGGCAGAAAATGGAGAAGAAAACAGTCTTAATAAAGAAGACCAGCACATCAGAAACATGGGGTCTCAAAGTAAGACAGTGAGTGATGTGCAGAGAAACATGTAGCATCCAAATGAGGAGGGTGACCTTTCACTGTGGAGCCTATGAGGTCTATCCTGAAGGTCATAGGAACTGTAAGTACATTGGGATGCTCTGAGGTTTCTGAGGGTCAGTGACATAAGCTGAGTAGTGGAGGGCATGAAGAGAGACCTAGACCAAGAAGTGGAACTAAGTACAGGTGTTTGTCCTTGTTGCCATTGACTCAGGCACAATGCACACGCAACAAAAATACATGCTTCATTCATACCTAAATGTAGCCCCAAGCATGGTAGATGGACTCAAATCAGGACAGCCATCCAAAGTCTTTCTTCTCTGAGGGTTTATGGAAGAAGATTCGAGATGGGCCTGCAGAAGAAGTCTTCCAGTGTATGGACATCTGTCTCACCCACATCTCTTCTTCTCTGTCTCTAAAGAAGTACAAACCCTTACCAAGGAAGACCACATCTGTCCTTTGCATATCCTTCCACTCAGGCCATCCAGGGCTTCTCACCACCAGCTATCTCCTTCCACTGCACGGAATTCATTGCTATCATGACACCCTTGCTTATAGAACTATTAATAAGCAGTCACAACCTTGATAGCAGCTCACATAAACTGAGTAAGTACTATTTACCATGTTCCCAGCTAAGAGGCTTGCATGATTTTTTTCTCAATACACCTTGAAATCAATTCTACCATTATGTCCATTTTAAAACGAGGAAAATGAGGTTTTTTGTTTACGCAATTGGCATGAAACAGATAATTTTCACAGGCCCTGAGCTTTCTGCTCAGAATTATCAATAAGTATCTCACATTTTACGGGAGCCCCGAGGAGGCACGCATACCCAGCAGGGACACCTCTCAGTGCTTGAGCTTATCTCCCAAAGGAGCTTCCTTTACTCACTGCCTTCCAGGTTAAGTCTTTCCAAATGCCCCGACTCTTCCTCAGTTCACCTATCTCAGCACATGAGGGCTGAACTTGCCATTGTCCCATAGACCACTGAAATGACACTAGCATCTCAAGTAGACAATGGACTCTTTTATCTCTCCTGACTCTTCATCTCAATATGCCCTTCAATCAAATTTACCGCCCACAAAAGTGGTCCGACCAATCATCTGATCATTCATGTCTGCAATCTGAGTTACCTTGCCATAACAGTACTTCATCAAGCCCTTTATCTAGTCCCTTTTCCTGGTCTGGGCCCCATGTCCTCAACTACCCAGTACTTTTTTTTTCACTATACAAAAACCTCACAGCATCACAATAGTCCTTTGGTTGGTTCCTGTGGCCTTCAGGATAGAGCACAAAGCCTCCACAGTGATAGGGGAACCCACCTCATTTGGGTGTCACATATTTCTGTGGCACATCACTCACCTTCTTACTCTGGGATCTCATATTTCTGTCTAAGCAGACTTGGTTCATCCTAATACTTCTGCACCTTACCTACTTCTTAGAGGAATCGGGCAACATTTCTTTCCTGAGAATGTGGGCATTTCTTCAACTTGCCTTTACACTCTACCTTCCCATGGGATTTATTGGGAATCTAGGAGTGGGGACGTGGTTCCATCGCTTGGGACTTGTAGAGAATGAGCAAGGTCTCTGCTTCCATTCCCAATACTACAAAACAATGAACAAACCCTGATCTTTTCTATAGGTTGGGCATTCTATTGAATGCAGAGTGCTTCTCCAAGGTAAGATCCAGGAAAAAGTGAAGGAACAGGAATGGATACCAATGGCCAGTAGTCTCTGGTCCTGATGGTCAGAGCCATCTTTCTAACAAGAAGCACCTAGTCTAACTTTCTAGTGTGTCAGAGGCCAAGATGACAGCCAGTAAGGAAGAAAATGCCGATACCTACTGCATTCATCCTATTACCAATTTGAAGACACAAAATAACATCTGAAGCAGTCCTAAATATACATGCTTCCATTGATCTCCAGAGCAATTAATAAACCATCACAAATGTATTAATACATGTTTTAAAATAACATGAAAAATAAAATTTGATTTTCAAAATCTGTGATACCTTTTAAAAAGTGTTTCAATTTATATATCTGTGCAAGTTTTCTGCTGGGTCCTGGAGACAGATTTTGTTCTTACTTGTGGAATCAGCATTGAGAGAAAGCTTGTCATGATGCCACTAGAGCACATCGGAGTAGGGCACCATACAGAAAGTTGGTATTGTCTTCTCCACTTCTTTCCACTCTGTTCCAGTGTAAGAAAGGAAAGAGGCCACTGTCTTTGAGAACATCATACACAAAAAGCTTCCCACAGAATCAGCTGTCAAGGGAAAGACAGAGTACAGAACCCAGGAAAGGGTGAACCTAGTCCTAGTTAGTGGACAGCCCTCCAGGAGAGGATGGGGCTTGCTGCCTTGACAGAGATAAGGAGATGTGCCTGGGCCTAGTCCTGCTACTTCTGAGAGAAGACAGAGGGGTAAGGGGAAGAAAAAAGACAGAAATAAAGACTTCATTGACTTCAAGGCGTTCATGGAAATGGTCCTTGACCAGATGAGCACAAAATGCTTCTGGCTTGATAGTCCCTCACTTGCTTCTTTTAACATACTTTTTTTTTAAGTACATGCCCAGACAAGGAACTTTATTACTTGAAATGATTACTCAGAGTTTACTCAGAATGAAAGAAATGGTAACATATACCCATCACATTAGCAAGACCTAACCTGGATATCCAGTATGTATCAGGGTGTCAAGCTACTGTGCATATATATATATATAAGAACTTCTGAACACCATCAATATTCTGTTAATGACTTTTCAGTCTTTACTTGAATGTCTAATGTCAAAAGTCAAAACACAAAGGTTATCCTTGGAAGTACAAATCTAATAGTACACCTCTTGGGAGACAGTTTGACAGTAGTGGTGCAATGTACACAGTCTGTCAATCCAATCCCATTCGTAGAGACTAAACCAGAGAGGGAACTGGACCATATTCTTTTTATTCCCTCAGTTGCACCAGTATGAAACAAAATCCTGAGAAATTCAGATTAATTGCAACATTCCAGGTTTTATTTTTCTCAAATTATGTTGAAAATACTTCCAATGTAACAAAGCATACATAAAGCTTCAAAGCAAAGCAAAGAGCAAACGTGCATGTGATTTTAGAACCTTAGTTCCTCAGTGATGTTTCCCCGAAGACAGGTAATGGAGCATCTTTGATTAGTCAGTCTTATTTAATAACCAGAAATTAACAGATTTTCTTTTGCAATCAATGAAAATAGCACATCAGTTACTCCTGTGCACAACGTTTATCCACCTGTATAGTGTCCCCATTCTCAGGTTAGAGGATGCTGAGCTAACTGGGGAGTCAGCAGGTAGAATCTCAAAGAATGAAAGAATGACAGATGACATATACCCATCATATTACCTAAAGCACTTAACATACCTTTTATGATGGTTCTCAAAATACTCGCCTACACTACTAGCACAGAAACTGAGACTTTTGAAAAGCTAGGCAGTTTGCTCAACCAGGTCTCAGATTCTATATCCTCCACTCTGAACAACTATGCTGTGGCCTTTCCTCTGAGTCTTTTAATCTTCAAATAGTGTCTAGACATAGCATATACTGAGAAATACGTGAGCAGTGTACATAGGAGTCTTCTATAAAATGACAATTACGTTTCCTTTGCAAATGTTATAACTGTGAATCAAAGAGTGAAAAATATTCTGATCTAGGCAGATAGTGACAAACAAAAAAACATACAAACAGACCAAGCCAGGCAAAGAAACTGAGTTTAAGCAGATTACAACTAACCTTTGCTCTACACTAAATGTCCTGTCTCTGGGATTTCTCTCAATGTTCCATTGCCCACAAATGCCTCACCCACACTTGAAGCATCCCAGGTTGCTCAGGTTTCAGCAACTAAGGATTGTTTTTCTCAATTGAAGATCCATCTTTCCAGGAAACTACATGGACTCCTTTCAATTTTTACCTAGTATCAACTGTCAGGAGAGCTCTCAATTGCTCTATTGTTCTGTCCTAAAGTTTACAAATTCTATGGTTATATTTCCTTGAGTTTTACACTTAATTCATCTAGTTCTAACATTTTGAGAACTTGAACAAATTCAATTTCTTACAAAAGGCATATTAAAATAAAATCATAGTGAGCAGAATCAATAGAGTTCTTTTTACTTATGAAAATAGAGGAGAGAGATAGGCAACAGCTGCCTATGTCATGTCAGCTGCCAGTCTACAATGCCATTGGCAGCAGCCAGAGCTCAATTTTACTGTATTCTGCTGAAACGAGATGTTCTGCCAGCTTCTAGTGTGAGTAGGAGACATGATGTGGTTTGTATCACCACAGGCTCAAGGGAGATAGCAATGCTAAAATTTGACCTGGAATTTCTCTCAAAAGCTCCTATGTTGAAGGTTTTAGCCCCAGCCTGTGATATAACAGGAAATATTTTAATATTTCAGAGGTGGAGCCTAAGGCAAAGAGGTTAGATACTGGGAGTATGCCCTAGAGGTGAATGTTAGAACACAGTCTCTCCACCACCACCCCTGTTTCTTAGCCACCACAAAGAGACCAACCTCCTCTGACATGTGCCTGCACTATGATGTCTGTGATACAATTCATCTAAGGTAGAAGTCCAAACAGCCCCAGACCGGAACCATTAATCAAAACAGACTTTTGTTCCTCATTAAGTTGTTTATTCTAGGTGTTTTGTCACAGAGAAGCAAAGCTGACTAATAAAAATGGCCTTCAACTTTGGTTCCTTCTTAGAAATGCAAGTATTAACTTTCTTGAGATCATTTCTTGTCTTTTTTTTTTCCCCTAAAGGCCTGTAAATGGGAATCTACAATTCCTTCGTGCCTTGTCACCCACCACTGCGTGACCTCACCGAGGTTCTCAGGCTCGGCTGTTAGCTACAGCTGAGAAGCAGCAGACAAGGGTTCCTTGGGTTTTTCCTTCAGCTCTAAATATTGCTGATTTCCCAGGGCCACATGAAAAGCTCCTCGGGCTGACTCTGTATTCTCTGTGTATTCCTTGTGGGATTAAGAACAGGACTCCTCAGACTGCAGGGCTGGACATTCCTCAGTGCCCAGCTGGACAGTGACAGATCCCAGAGCCATGAGAAATCCAGCTGACATTTCCCAGGGAGATAAGCAGGAGGCTTCCAAGAGCAGAACAGTCAGACATCTTTTCACAACACTTCTAGAATGTTCCCAATTATACAAAAGATAAAGATATGGAAATCTTAAATTCCTACTTCACTGTATCACAGTTAATCAGTTAAACAGAAAGGGGTAGTGCTGCAGCTCTGGGCAGACACTGCTGCCTCCATACCCAAGGGCTCCTGAGGTTTTCCTTCGTGCTGCTGTCTGCGGAGACTGTAGCAATTCCCCTTTCAAAGGGCACTTTGAATGGCAATTAGACCTTAGAAACAGTCCCTGGCTGCACAGACTCTGGGTTTCCATTAAATAGAAGGCCCTAAAATAAGATGTTGTGTATAATATTTGAGGTATTAAAATGTAAACTATTTTCTTATAATTCATCATGTCCTACCAATAGCCTGTTACAAAAGGACTGCTAACCACTGGCAATACAGAAGAGTGGAGAAAAATCTAGGCTTCATTCTTTTCTTTCTCTCTCCCTCCCTCTCTCCTTCCATTCCCCTCTCTTCTTTCCCTTCTCTTATTCCTTTCTTTCTATCCATGTATCTGCCTTCCTTCCTTCCTCTCCCTACCTTCCTTTGTTCCTTTCTTTCTTTTTGAGATAGGGTCTCACTCTATGACCCAGATTGGCCTTAAAGTAGTGAAGTCTTGCTGGTTGCAGCTTTAAGCTCTGAGACTACCGATGTATGCTACAACATGTGGCTCAGAACTACCCTCATTTATAATATGTTTATCAAAAGACAACCTGACATTCTTAGTATTCTACATTGCAATACTATATATCTATGCACATGTGTGCTTACTCATGTTTTACTTTAAGAGCAAAAAGGTTCATGAGATATTAAATTAATCTTAAAGAGCATATATGAAAAATAAAAGTATTTCCTGAAACTTAAATTTTGTAGAAAAAATTCTTTGTAGGTAAATTCAAAGCATAAAGTTTAGTTTTGTGTTGTTAAATCTGGCTTCAGACTCAAAATATGATTCCAGAGGACTGCCGACTGGAGAGATACTTCATAGAGAAGACTCAATAGAACATGACAAGAGAAGTATGTGACTCTTGAAGATGTTCCATCCTGAACTCCAAACTCCAGGTATTATCAGAGACCTCAGGAAGCACCAGGAATGTATCAGCATGTCACAGCAACAATTAAAGTTCACTTCTTCACTAAGCCAAATGTCTCATGAGTATCATCTCAGGCTCTGTGAAAAAACCTTTATGGCAAGTTCTTTTTCTCTTAAAAATGAGAAACCCGAGCTTCAGAGTTGAGAAATCACTAAGTTTGTCAGTAGGAAGCATTGCTGTCAGGTGGCAAACCTAACATGCTAGTTTCACAGCTTTCTGCATGTTTCTGGTACCTACTGTGTGGTGTCAGTTCCAGGGAACATTGACCCCAGAAGCTCAGAGGACACAATGTCTTGAAGGATGTATGCCTACGCCATCAGGTTTGCTTTGATGTGAATGCAGGAGTTTTTTAATGCAGGATGACAGAACCCAACTTAACGTAGCATGCCCAACTCAGGAGAACAGTTGGCTTCTGATCCTAGTGTCAAAGATGATTATCAACCTGACATGCTCCTTAAGTAGCAAAAAAACATCTGCTCCCCCCAGAACTACACAATTACCTACCACATTTTTACTGTACTTGGACTTCTGGCCCATCTCTAAACTCAGTACTGGGATAATACAGATGAATGTCATACTAAGAAGGTCTGAAACTGTGTTCTGACCAATCAAATTTGTCTCAAGGGGTGAAATGTTCCATATCTTTTAGGAACACTGAAGGGCTCTACTCCAGTGTAGGGTTCAGAATGAAAAGGGGAGAGTATTCATTGCTCAAGAGATAATTACTGTGAAGCCATCTTTATGGGAATGTGAAGCAGGAGACATGCTGTGCAGTCTACATTTAAATATTTTAAGAATTTTTGAAACATTCATCTTGTTAAGAACCACAAAGTACATTATAAAATGTAATAACAATGGCAGACAGGGCTTGTGTTTGTTTGTTTTGGGGGGATTTTTGTTTATTGGATATTTTCTTTATTTACATTTTAAGTGTTATCCCCTTTCCTGGTTTTCCCTCCAAAAGCCATCTCCCCCATCCCCTCTGCCCTTCCCCTGCTCTTCAACCCACCCACACCCGCTTCCTGGCTCTGGCATTCCCCTATAGTAGGGCATAGAGCCTTCACAGGACAAAGGGCCTCTCCTTCTATTGATGTCCAACTAGGTCATCCTCTCCTACATATGCAACTGGAGCCATGAGTCCCACCATGTGTACTCTTTGGTTCGTGGTTTAGACCCTGAGAACTCTGGGGGTACTGGTTAGTTCATATTATTGTTCTTCCTATGAGGCCACAAACCCCTTCAACCTCTTGGGTCCTTTCTCTGGCTCCTTCATTGGGGATCCTGTGCTCAGTCCCATGGATGGCTGTGAGCATCCACGTCTGTATTTGTCAGGCACTGGCAGAGCCTCACGGGAGACAGCTATATCAGACTCCTGTCAGCAAGCACTTGTTGGCATCCACAATAGAGTCTGGATTTGGTGGTTGTTCATGGGATGGATCCCCAGGGGTGGCAGTCTATGGATGGTCAATCCTTCAGTCTTTGGTCCACACTTTGTCTCTGTAATTCCTTCCATGGGTATTTTGTTCCCCCTTCTAAGAGGGACGGAAGTATCCACACTTTGGTCTTCCTTCTTGAGTTGCATGTCTTTGTAAATTGAATCTTGGGTATTCTGAGTATCTGGGCTAATATCCACTTATCAGTGAGTGCATATCATGTGTAAAATTTTGTGATTGGGTTACCTCACTCAGGAAGATATTTTCTAGTTCCATCCATTTGCCTAAGAACTTCATGAATTTATTGTTTTTAATAGCTGAATAGTACTTCATTGTGTAAATGTCCCACATTTTCTCTATCCATTCCTCTGTTGAGGGACATCTGGTTCTTTCCAGTTTCTGGCTATTATAAATAGGGCTGCTATGAACATAGTGGAGCATGTGTCCTCATTACCAGTTAGAACATCTACATCTTCTGGGTATATGCCCAGGAGAGGTATTGCTGGATCTTCCTGTAGAACTGTGTCCAATTTTCTGAGAAACTGCCAAACTGATTTCCAGAGTGGTTNTACAAGCTTGCAATTCCACCAGTAATGGAGGAGTATTCCTCTTTCTCCACATCCTCGCCAGTATCTACTGTCATCTGAGTTTTTGATCTTAGCCATTCTGACTGGCATGAGGTGGAATCTCAGGGTTTTTTTGATTTTCATTTCCCTGATGTTAAGGATGTTGGACATTTTTTAGGTGCTTGTCAGCCATTAGGTATTCCTGAGTTGAGAGTTCTTTGTTTAGCTCTGTAACCCATTTTTTAATGGGGTTATTTGGTTTTCTGGAGTTCAACTTCTTGATATATATATATATATATATATATATATATATATATATATATATATATATATATATAGGCTATTAGCCCCCTATCAGAGGTAGGATTGTTAAAGATCTTTTCCTAATTCTTGTTTGCCATTTTGTCTTATTGACAGTGTCCTTTGTCTTACAGAATCCTTGCAATTTTATGAGTTCCCATTTGTCGATTCTTGATCTTACAGCACAAGCCATTGCTCTTATGTTCAGGAATTTTCCTCTGTGCCCATATCCTCGAGGCTTTTCTCCTCTATAAGTTTCAGTGTCTCTGGTTTTATGTGGAGTTCCTTGATCCACTGAGACTTGAGCTTTGTACAAGAAGATAAGAATGGATCAATTTGCATTCTTCTACATGATAAGTGCCAGTTGAGCCAGTACCATTTTTTGAAAATGCTGTCTTTTTTTCCACTGGATGGTTTTAGCTATTTTGTGAAAGATCAAGTGACCATAGGTGTGTGGATTCATTTCTGGGTCTTCAATTCTATTCAATTGATTTTCCTGTCTGTCACTGTACCAGTACCAGGCAGGTTTCATCACAATTGCTCTGTAGTACAGCAAGCGTGTAGGTCAAGCATGGTGATTCCACCAGAGGTTCTTTTATTGTTAAGAATGGTTTTTGCTATCCTGTGTTTTTGTTATTCCAGATGAGTTTGCAAATTGCCCCAACTTAGTGAAGAACTGAGTTGGAATTTTGATGGGGATTGCATTGAATTTGTAGACCAATCTTTCAGAAAGATAGCCATTTTTGACTATATTAATCCTGCCAGTCCATGAGCATGGGAGATCTTTCCACCTTCTGAGATCTTCTCGACTTCTTTCTTCAGAGACTTGAAATTCTTATCATACAGATCTTTCACTTGCTTAGTTAGAGCCATACCAAGGTATTTTATATTATTTGTTACTATTGTGAAGGTGTTGTTTCCCTAATTTCTTTCTCATCCTGTTGATTCTTTGTGTAGAGAAAGGCCACTGAATTGTTTGAGTTAATTTTTTATCCAGCTACTGCACTGAAGCTGTTTATCAGGTTTAGGAGTTCTCTGCTGGACTTTTTGAGGTCACTCGTGTATACTATCATATCATCTGCAAATAGTGATATTTTGACTTCTTCCTTTCCAATTTGTATCCCTTGACCTCCTTTTGTTGTCTAATTGCTTTGGCTAGGACTTCAAGTATTATTTTAAATAGGTAGGGAGAAAGTGGGCAGCCTTGTCTAGTCCTTGATTTTCATGGGATTGCTTCAAGTTTCTCTCCATTTAGTTTGATGTTGGCTACTGGTTTGCTGGATATTGCCTTTATTATGTTTAGGTATGGGCCTTGAATTCCTGATCTTTCCAAGACTTTTATCATAAATGGGTGTTGGATTTTGTCAAATGCTTTCTCAGCATCTAATAAGATGATCATGTGGTTTTTGTCTTTGAGTTTGTTTATATAGTGGATCATGTTGATGGATTTCCATATATTGAACCATCCCTGCATCCCTGGGTTGAAGCCTACTTGATCATGATATATGATTGTTTTGATGTGTTCTTGGATTCGGCTTGAGAGAATTTTATTGGATATTTTTGCATCGATATTCTTAATGGAAATTGGTTTGAAGTCCTCTTTCTTTGTTGGGTCTTTGTGTGGTTTAAGTATCAGAGTAATTGTGGCTTCATAGAATGAATTGGGTCATGTTTCTTCTGTTTCTATTTTGTGAAATAGTTTGAAGAGTATTGTTATTATGTCTTCTTTGTAGGTCTGATAGATTTCTGCACTAAAACTATCTTGTCTTGGGCTTTTGTTCATTGGGAGACTTTTAATGTCTACTTCTATTTCTTTAGGAGTTATGGGACTGTTTAGGTGGCTTATCCCATCCTGATTTAACTTTGGTATTTGGTATCTGTCTAGAAAACTTACCATTTCTTCCAGATTTTTCACTTTTGTAGACTCTCCTGGAAAACTAGCTCTCTCCTGGAGGGACCTGAGAGCTGTCATGTAGGATCAACACTGGGCACAGATGGAAGCCGGAAGACTCCTGCCCCAGGCAGCCCCTTGGTTCCTGTGTCCTGAGGTTTCCGGACAGGTTCCTCTGAGCAGCTCTGGTGGTCCTACCTGTGCTCACAGGTCTGTCTACTAGGTGGTGGCTCTTACCACCCTGCTGACAAACAGGTTTTATGTATTAATGAAACTGTGCTTGTTGAGTTGAAGTAGTGCAGAAATCAGCAAGCTGTGCAAGTCACAGAAAAATCCTTGTGAGCTACTGTTCTTCTGTCGACATTGAAGTACGGAAGAAATAGGTTCCAATACTAGAAAAGGAATCCTTCAGCAACAAAGTACACATACTTGACAGTGAGAGTAATAACAAGTAAGTAGGCAAAAAGCAAAAGCCTTCCTCTTCCATGTCCTTTATGCAGGCTGCCACCCAGATATAGGTGGGTCTTCTGACCTCAAGTGATCCAATTAAGAAAATCTTCCACAGGCCTGCTCACCTCCTTGGGTTTTATTTGATTCCATATGTAGTTAAGTTGACTGCAAAGATTAGGCATTATACTAGGTCAACAAGTTTTTCACCATGTCCCATTCTCTGTCATAACTACTTGCCAATTTTATGAAGCAATGAATATATATTTGTAAGTTAGGCATAACATGATTTTAAAAAACTCAATGACATGAGCATTTAATATTGATGATTTTGAAAGAAATAACATACTTTTCCATTCTAAAGTCATCCAGGACTCTATTCTGGAGACAAGCATTTTACTTTGGACCATCATAGTACTTAATATAGGTCAAATGTATGTGTAGAGCAGGTACTTAGAATAAAAAAATAAAAATTTTCCCTGATAAAAATAGAAAGACAAGATAATTGTGTTCTAAATAGACCGAGAATATAAATTTAAAAGTGTATGTGTGTGAGTGTGTGNTGTGTGTGTGTGTGTGTGTGTGAGTGAGTGTGTGTGTGTGTGTGTGTGTGTGTGTGTGTGTTTGATGGGGGAGGGGTGGAAGCAGAAGGGGAAGCATGGTGGCAGTGAGGAGGGGAAAAGAGACAGGGAAGGCAGTAGTAAGGCAACAGTGAGCAAAGTACATTGGTGTACATGGATTAAAATATAATGAGGGGCCAGAAGGATGGCTTAGCACTTAAGAACATTTGCTGCTTTTCCTGAAGACCTGAGTTCAATTCCAAGTTCTCACATCAGTCAGCTCAAAACCTTCTGTAACTACAGCTCAGGGGTTTCTGTGATAAAGGAAAACAAATTATAGTGTTATGGTGATCTAAAGGGGTGTACAGAAAAGTCAAGTGGGGAGAGGAACAGGAGGGCAGGATAAAGGGGCAGAATATAGTGTAAAGCACCTAACATTAAAGACCCCTTGAAAAACATATGAAAGCCTATGGCAGAAGCCTCCTAAAACATATACATATGTGACAGAAATTTAAATGAAATCACTGAATAATAGGGATGCACTGTCTCAACTAGACATTCTATACCACAAAGAAAAACCTCCAGTACCAAGAACGAGTTACATCTTATTGAATCATTGATGGACGAAACCCCATAAACCATTCCCTGAATTCATTCACTACTATTTATTGCCAAGGTTATTAGTTTCTCTCCATAATCTGCCGGTAAGCCCCTATTGCTAAGGACAATACTTAATTATGTCACCAAACATGGAGAAGTTGAGCTCAACTAGAAATTTCACTTCTACTGATTAGCATTTGTGCTATTATAAGGTCCCCTGAATGATAGCATAAGAGAATGTTAATCATTAATATCACTGAGCTACAAACTCTGAGACCTTGCAACACCAGCAACCTGACTGCAATTAATATTGGTGTAATAGTTGCACAAACATTATGTGAGTAATCAACCATTTTCTGCATGGATTTAAGGCTCAGTCCATGAGATGGAACCCATACCTGTAACTGCTAAAGTGGCCAACAACCTGAAATTAAATTGGTAATTGTCCTAGAGGAAAACCAACTAAAAGAACATAATTCTGCTGAAAGAACATAGCAGGAAAGTGATTCCTGATGACATATTGCCACGCCCATAGATCAGAGCACTGTACAACCCTCCTCAGAGAAGGATCTCCTTGCAGTAGATGTGAATTATCACAAAAGTTCACAACTATGGAATATGCAGAGAGTGAAAGTCTTTGAAGCTCTCAATCCTCAACCAAATGTCTTCTTTAAATCCCACCACTCAAGGCTTATGGCCTTATGCAGAAGAGGATATGGGAGGAACATAAAAACCAGAAGTAATAGCTGACTTCAAAGAAACATTACGCAAACACAACAGGATTGATGCACATATAAACACCTATATACTGAACAGCATGCCTAAGACCTGCATAGGTTCGAAAAAGATGGAGTCCCAACACTGAGAACTGAAAATGTACATGGAGTCCCACCCCTAATCAAGAAGCTATTTGAAACTAGAGAGCAAGAAGTTGGGAGGATAGGGAGCTGAGAAGAATCTGGGAGGAGTTGGGGGAAGGGAAAATTTGATCAAAATATGGTATATGAGAAAAGGTAAGCAAGCATTCTACTAACTGAGCCACATCTCTAGCCCCATCAATGAAGCTTTTGACTTTCTTTTCTTTAAAGGCAGTTTAGAACTAAGTGTCTCAGAAGGACAGTGCATGTCAGTTTGGATTGTTCATATTTCATGTGCTTGGCAGACACCATTGCTGAATACCACAAGATCACATAGCACATTCTCACAGGAACAATTCTAAAGAGGAAAGCGTTGAAATGAGACACAAGAAAGTCAACAAAATCACGCAGTATTTTAGGGTGTTTTATTTTGTAGGTCATGGGAAACAATAGAAAGCATGTGGCTTTGAAAAATGAAATTGAAGAGGAGAACCTAGAATTGAGTTGTCATTTCTAGTTCTATAATCCACTGCTAGGTAGTTTATAAAGAGCATGTTCATTTATTTTAGAGATATAAAATCTTGGAAGGTTACTGGCACCTGCTGGCATTTTGAGAGAGCCTTTTATGCTACTTCCCAACACAGTAGCAAGGGCAAGATTCGGCTAGTTCTGGTCTCTCTTATTTTTAGTTACTTTAATAGCCCTTACTACCATGGCTTCTTCTTCCTCTTCATCCTCTTCCTCTGACTTGGTATTTCAGACAAGATTACATCAGTAAATTAGTATTTTTTATAAAGCCACTAATCTGATAATAGGAATCTTATCTTTCTGAGTTCATCTAATATGACTGACTTTCCAAAGACCAACTTTTTTATAAAATTCATTTTACATCCTCTCACTGACTCCTCCCAGTCAGTCATCCTTTCCCACAAACCTTTTCCTCCTTCCCCACCTTCTCCTCTGAGCAGGTGGGTTCCCCAGACATCCCCCAATCCTGGCACATCAAGTCTCTATAGCACTAAACTCATTCTCTCCCACTGAAGCCAGACAAGGCAGCCCAGATAGAAGAATATATCCCATGGATAGGCAACAGCTTTTGGGATAACTCTAGTTACTTGGGACCCACATGAAGACCAAGCTGCACATCTGCTATATATGTGCAGGGAGGCCTACCTCCAGCCTCTCTGGTTGGTGGTTGAGTCTGTGAAACCCCAAAAGGTCCAAGTTAGCTGATTCTGTTGGTCTAAAGACCAACTTCTATAAAATGTGAACACAAGAACTTTTAGAGAACTGATATAAATCATAGCAGGTTGACATTAGAACCAATGGTAACAGAGTTGATGTTAAAAATCACAAATATTGAAGATGAAATATCTGCAGGATTCTAGCATGTTTAGTGGGGGAAAGGAGAGTTTGAATTATCAGTTCAGGATGTTTTCCAAATTTTTGCTTTGAATTACTACACTTGGAAAAAATAGAGGCCATAGGCAAATGATCATTCTATGTATAATATTCTCTATTGTAGAAATATGCTATGCATAGGAGTCTATCTTAGGTCCACTGAAGATTCACATCTTATCTCAGAGCTTATCAGGATAAAAGTCCCTAACATGTACAAAACGCCAGGGTTATTTCCATCACTACTTCCAGAGCTTTGGAGGTTCTTGATGCAATAAGTTAGCAGGGAACAATTGCCCTAAATGTATCATTAATCTTAGTTAGGAGGGATTATTACATATCTTCTATCAAAACTGCTTAGGGGTGGAATTTTAGTATTCATTAAAACACAAGACATTTGGATGTCCAGGCAGCCACACCCCTATCCAGACAGTGGCACAAAACTCATTAAGAAGCTTCTAGCTCGACAGGTGATCATGCAATAGACATTTGCAAGCGAGCT
Organism: Mus pahari; assembly: GCF_900095145.1. Taxonomy (NCBI): domain Eukaryota; kingdom Metazoa; phylum Chordata; class Mammalia; order Rodentia; family Muridae; genus Mus; species Mus pahari. The sequence continues at coordinate 10,903,222 of NC_034601.1, forward strand.
CCACATCTTTCATGAAAGAAAATACCTCCACAACAAGCAGTCATCCTTTAGTAATCTACAGCTTGGGACTTTTCCAGCATTAAGATACATTTAATAGAGTAAGCAAAACACATTAAGCTCTGTAACACTCAGGTCCCTACGTGTCATAGTAATGATCACAGGGAACCATATTCAGTCACTTCCAGAAGAAGAATGGCCAAACTATAAAAAAAAAAAAGTCACTCAAATTAGAATTTGATACAACTCTGATCCACAGCATAAGAACAGGCTTTTAGATTGAGGGACTCTTGGGAAATTTCACAGTAGAAATTGGATGACATTCTTCCTAGTTTTTTTTTTTTTTTTTACCTGATAACCAAAATATAAGAAGAACGATAAACACCTGATGTTGTGAACACCAGTGTGTACCTGATTAAATGCTAGTCCAAATTGCTTGAGCACAGATATAAGGTGCCATGTGATCACTAGGCAAATATACAAGATGAGCATTGAGATTGAAAAGGTACAGAGTGAGCCCTTTTTGTTGGGGAACAAGAGATAAAACATAGTTAGTACCTCATTACAAAACGCTTCTGTCTCATAGATTAGCAGTTGTACATAAAAGAGCACGTGGGCCTTGTCTCCTCCAGGACATTTCCAAGGAACTCATCATTATAGATTTGTATAAAGAAGCCTGACTTACTCCGTTAAAATGGACAAGGGGGAGAGTTGTATTGATGGAATTTCCAGAAACTTGTCAGCTCAGGAAAGATTAATGTCCTAGACCAGAAAGAACCATTAACTCATATCCATCATACAGGTTCCACAGCAATGAAATGTGTTCATTCTCTACTAAACCAGGGATCACTGTCAGTTGCTCCTTTGTACAAACAGTGCTGTGATCTCTCAAGTGTTGGCCTCATGGAACCAGCCAGTCTGCAAGCCAGTCCACCAGCTGGCCCAAGCTTTCTTCTAGTTCTGATTCAACTTAGAGACACACTTAGCCGTTTTTGTCCTTATGAAAGCTAAGATAGTAATAGAAGTTTTTCCCTAAACCCTGTTCCATGAATTCCAAGTAAATGTCAACTTTTCTTTTTTTTAAACGTCAACTTTGCAAAAAACAAAACATCAATATTATTTTAAGGATTAAAGAACAAATTCTAATTTTATTTGGAAGTTGAGTCATTTATTCCTCTATCAAAAATATTTTGAAGTGATTAAATTAGATATCTATCAAGACATCAAATATTTCAAGGAAGGGGGTGAAGGAATAAAACACTTACTTTAAGCAAATAAATAATTCTCAATATTCTAGCAAACAAGGCTGCTTACTGTGGGTTGATTCAGACACTGTTATAAAGGTGTACAGGAACCAAGCCATTAAGCTAGTCTACAGTAGGAGCTGGATACTTTCTGTTCAGTACAAAGCTTACAGGTGCAAAAAGAGAGAAGATCGCAAAGGTCATGTATTTATGGAAGAGACTAAGAACATTATTTAAGTATTAGAAACATACATGTTACCACACACATAATTTCTCTTGCTCTGATGGCTGAACACACAGAAATAAGGAAGTACCAATAACAGCATGTACCTACAAAATTCTCTGTGGAAAGCAATATGGAATGTTTGAAGATACGAAGATTCTAGTCTTGCAATAGAAGGTACAGCAGTTAAAGCTGGTGTTGTCCACATATTAGCAACGTTGTTGGAAAGTTGAACATGAGAATATAGTAGAACTGGATCATAACTCAAACTGAAAAATAAGTACACATGTTGTTTGCATTAACAAAGCAACATGAACTTGGTAAGTAAGAAGGATCCAACGGGTTTTTTTGCTTTTTTTTTTTTTTTTTAATAGCAATCATGAGGTCGGGGCTTCATCCTGATGGAAATGAAATACAACTTCCCTTCTGTATGGGAGGTACTCACACAGTTGCTGACAAAAGGAGGAGAACTGGTAAGAAGTCTGTTCCCAGTGGTGAAGCCTTGGGAGCAGCATACTAATCAAGGAAACAAATTCACATCAGTGATGAAAGGGAAGTGTCTGTTCCTCGTTCTTATGTATATGAGAACTGCCCTAAAATTAGAAATCTGTTTAATACCTAAAATGAAAGTATAGAGGTTGTTCCCGGGTGAATATCCACAACCTTCTGTGTTTCCTCCACTGGTGTGCCCACTATGCTCCAATGGGTAATTCCAATCCCCAGACCACAAAGAATGCTAACAGCAAACCCAAGACAAAACAAATAAACATGAATGTGGGAAAGAGATTTTAGGAAAGATGGAGCTGGATAAGGGATGAAGAGATGAGAAAGTGTTGGTGTGAGAGCAATCAGAATGAATTGTATACACACACAAATCATCCAAGAACAAATGTAATTGCCTCCTAATCTGTTTAAAAATAAATGAAATGAGAAAATAAAGGTGATTTTAAACCATCTTTCTTGGCATAGTTGATAATTTGAGTAAAGATTTAGTGGGCTGACACATTCCCATTCCAAAGCACACACACACATTCAAGGAAGGGAGATCCTTTTGGTGAAGGACCATGATATGTACTGGAGTACATGAGTTAGAACTCTGGTGAGACCCTGAGAGAGCTTTGCACACAAGTTGTTTGTTTATCCATGGTTTCAAGATCAGAAACTACATGGTTGTGTGTCTTGAAAATACACAGAGTCAAAGATATTTCATTGCGCTGGGGAGGAAAAGTCTGATGTGTACTGACTTCATAGTACTTCTACAATCCTTTCTCACTTTCCTTTGGAAGAATTCTATTCCCTTTGCCTGAGGGCAAAGCCTCCTGGTCTACTTGGAATGATCTGAAAGAAGCAACAGTGACAACAGAGGAATGGTCATAAAGGAGCTGAAGCTTCTGTGGCCTTTCTTTTCTCTTCTGTGGCAGTCTTCTTGGGGAAAGTTAATGCCTTGTCTATAGGTCGCTGAAGTACACTGAGAAAAGCACATCCTCCAGCTACACGTAAGAACTTCCTCAGGAGTAGCTGCAGCCTCAGAGTTGCCTCCAAAGACAAAAAGACTAATTATTAGAAAGTTGACATTTTTCCTGTGCCCTTAAACATGCTAAGTGTGGCTCTATCAATTAGCCACATCTTCAGATCTTATTCTATTTATATAAAGGGCCTTTACATAAATACCAATCTTGCTCTATATTTCAAAAAGAATTTGAACTTATAATCCTCTTGTCTCAGCCTCCTGAGTGGCTTGGATCACAAGTCTGCACCACTAGGCCTGGACCAGCTGGTACCTTGACTTCACACTAATGAGACACTAACTCTCAGACACATAGATAAGCCACTTCTGAGTTTCATACCCTTAGAAATTATAATATATATCATATATTATATATGTATGTATGAATTATGCAATATATATACATAATATTCAGTATGTTATGTATTATATACATAACATATACATATACATGCAACATATTATACATATATGTGAAACATATATGTATAGTTATAATATAGTTAATTTCCTGTATTTATCATTAATTTATTAATATGTTTTATATATGTATAATGCTTATATGTGTGAATACATAATATATTATATGCTACATTAATATATATTAATGTTTAAAACGCTATTCCTTAGGATGACTTATTAAGTAGAAAGAGATGCTCTACGCAGATGATTTGTGAACACTGAAGAGAGTAAAACAAGCGCTGTTTCTGAGCCTAACCACTCTCCAGCCACACAGAAATCTGAAAGCAATGATTTGCCTCCCTAAAGATAATGGGATGAAAGATTAAGTTAAAGAAAATTGATCAATACATGGCATTGGAGAAAAACTAGAGCTCACATGACTCAAAGTGAATTGGCATTTATAAAGTATACATATCTGGATTCTATTGAAGCTTTTAACAAAAGTTTTAAAAATATAGCCTCCTAAGAAAGCAGATGAAACACTGAATGGGTTACAGCTGAACAGCAATACAAAAAGGCCACCAAGGCAGGAGGCTGGGGCTCTTTATCAACCAGCTCCTGAGTGCTCCATACTAATACTTCAGGCAGAATTCTAATTGTAATCATCAGATCTACACCACACTTTATTTGACAGAACTGGTATTACATGATCCGAAGAGATAAGAGTTAATAAGCAGGAAGTAAGATGTGTGGAGAAGGTGAATGAAATCTCTTTACTATGGTTATTAAGAGCAACTATACAAACATAAATGTGGGAAATCATTCAGTTTGCCAGAGTTCATGCAGAAAAACTGACTTAATATGAGCCAACACCAGGGCAGGGATTTTCTTTGGGCTACTAAACACTGTAAAAGAAATACTAGAAAGTAGGAAGGGGGTGAAAACCCACTAACCTCACCCATAAATGTTAGTGTACTTTGGCTACTGGTCTCAGCAGTGGCCCCCTCATTGTGGTCTGCCCTTTCTCTAAGTCCTTGCTTCTCACTCCTTTCTTCATTGCTCATCATTGTTCTTTGTCCAACACACACACACACACACACACACACACACACAC
>NC_034601.1:10907723-10933507 GCF_900095145.1 Mus pahari
ACACACACACACACACACACACACACACACACACACAGGGCTTTTCTTAGGGCTTCCATTCCTGTGATAAACACCAAGTAATTTTACTTCATCTCACATAATGAAGCATAAACCATAATGAAGTTAAATAAAAGCAGAATCTCAAGGCAGAAACCTGGAAGCAGGAACTCACATAGAAGTCATGGAGAAGTGTTGCTTACTAGATTGCTCTCCACAGCTTGATCAGGCTGCCTTCTTATCTAACCACCAGATCAGGGGCACTACTGCCCACAATGAGCTGGGATCTCTGACATCAGCCATCAATCAAGAGGCTAACCTCCACAGGCTCATCCACAGGCCAATCAGGTAGGCACATTTTATGCAACCAAGGATCCCTCTTTAAAATGAGTCTAGTCTATGTCAAGCTGTTATAAAACCAGCTAGCACATCGATAGTGTCCAAATTCCACCTCAAGTGAGTGTCCCCAGGGTCAGTCCATGTGCCTTGTGTGCCACTCACAAAACCCTATCACATTGGTTCTCAACCATCCTAATACTCTAACTTAATACACTTCCTCATATTGTAGTGATGCCCAACCATAAAATTATTTCTGTGGCTACTTCATAAATGTAATTTTGCTACTGTTATGAATCATAATGTAAATATCCAGTATGCAGGATATCTGATCTGTGACCTCAAAGGGGTTGTGAACCACAGATTTATTACTACTGCTCTAGAACATTGTGATGGCCAATCATGGTTGTCAAATTGTCAACAACTGAATCATCTGAAGCCCGAGCATCTTGGAAGCCTGTGAGGTACTTTTTTTTTTTTTTTTTTTTCGTTTTTTTGTTGGGTTTGGTTTCTTGATGGATCACTTGAGGTAGGAAGATCCAGCCTTAATCTGATCCACACCTTCTGGACTGAGGCAGAATATGGAACAATGAAAGACGAAAGTTTCTGTTTCTGCTTTTTGGCCTGCTTGTCCACATTCTCATTGGTAAATACATAAACCTTCTGCTGAGGCACTCCTTCTCTGGTATTAGAGCTTACTTTTCTGGTATTCCAATGTAGACTGAAGACCAGCATGTCTCTAGGATTTCTCTGGAACTCCAGCACCAGATTGGGACTGCTGAAACATTCAGTACTGTGAAATGAACCACAGTGTTCCTGGCTTTTCCGTCAGCAGACAGCCATTATCAGATTCCCTGGGTGACAACCTCTGTAATAAACCCCTTTTATCCTTGTCTTACTTTTGTATTTCAGTGAAGAGACACTACAATGGGAGTCTTACATTTTCAGAGCATGAGACAATGACTATCATGGCAAGGACCATGGCAGCATCAGGGATGACATCGGAGAAGTAGCTGTATGCTTAAATCCTGATCCACAAACATAAGGCAGAGAGATCTAACTAGAAACAGAATGTGCTTTTCAAACCCCAAAGCCCACTCCCCAGTGATACACCTCCTCTAACAAAGCCATACCTCCTAATCCTTTCTAAAGAGTTCCACCACTGGGAACCAAAAATTTAAATATATGAGCATAAACCCCTAGGGAGAAGTCATTATAATTCAAACTACTATAATCCCCCTTAATACTAACATAAAATATGTGTCTTGGCATTTGCCAAGGATTGGAGGATTTAGAACTCTGAATCAACACACCAGCTACTCCAAGCAGAAAGAAACACAGAAAGCTCCAGCTACACGGAGCAGAAAGAAATACAGAAGTGGATCCTGGACTCTAGGAAGGTAATGGAGAGACAACACAATATTATAGGAAACCATAGGTTTCTGTGCTGATAGTGGTGGTGGTGGTGGTGGTGGTGGTGGTGGTGGTGGTGGTGATGGTGGTGTGTGTGGTGCATTTGTATATATCTATGGGTTTGCATGTTTATGCACATATGTACATGAGGGTACGTATATATGTATGGTTGTGTGTGCCTGTGGAGGCCACAAGTTGATGATAGGTTGCTTCCTTAGGTATGCTCCATCCTACTTTTGTGATGGGATCTTTCACTGATGATGGAGTTCACTATTTTGCCTAGGCAGTCTGTCCTGTGAGCCCTGGAAGACTCCTGTCTGTCCTCCTCCTCCACTCCCGAGTAATGGTTGGAGTACACAGCCTTTGTGTTTCTATTGGGTGTCTGAACTCAAATGTTCATGACTTGCATGCCAAAGTCTTGCTCAACAGAACCCTCTCCGCAGTCTGCTGGCCATACTTTTAAAAATTCACTCTGCCAGCTGTCTGTGGACTCTACTGTGAAGGCTTGAGAGACAAGAAAAACACTCCAGGTCCTCCTGTTGCCAGTCTGGCCTGGACAGGATAAGCAGAGAGGATGCTGTGGGCATTTGGAGGGAGAGGAAATGAAAATTACTGACAGACTATGTGTGTGGGAGTGAGGCTTGTAGTGCGGAAGGAAGCTTGCAAGTACCATTGTTTCACTCAGCTTCACGGAGAGGGTAGTGGTCTCATTTCCTGAGAGGAGAATTTTCCAGCAGAGGGTTGGCTTAGTTATAAAACTTAGGCTACATCCATTGTAACTTTGCTGTTTTCATGAAATACTCCAGGAGCATGAAAAGAGGCTGGTGGATGTGTGAAGTAACAGTTCTAAGCAAAAGAAGGAAACTAAGATTTGGACAATGTCAACTTATAAGTGGAATTTAAAACCAAGCCATCTATGCCAGTGCCTGGCAAACACAGAAGTGTATGCTCACAGCCAGCTATTGGATGGAACACAGGGTCCCCAATGGAGGAGCTAGAGAAAGTACCCAAGGACATGAAGGGGGCTGCAACCCTGTAGNTNGAACAACAATATGAACTAACCAGTACCCCCTGAGTTTGTGTCTCTAGCTGCATATGTAGCAGAAGATGGCCTAATCGGCCATCATTGGGAAGAGAGGCCCCTTGGTCTTGCAAACCTTATATGACGCAGCACAAGGCAAGGCCTGGGCCAAGTAGTGGGAGTGGGTGGGTAGGGGAGCAGAGGTGGGGGGAGGGGTATAGGAAACTTTCGGGATAGCATTTGAAATGTAAATAAAGAAAATAATAAAAAAATTAAAAAATTAAAAAAAAAAAAAAAAAAAAACCAAGCCATCGGTTTGGGTCTTCAGGGTGGAAACTTCAAAGGCATGTGCAGGGCCAAGCTCAGTTTACAGGGTGACAGAAGAAATGTGGCAGCCCCAGAATGAGGATGTGAGGAAATGCTGCAAAGAGTGCTTCTGGGAGTCCCAGTGTTGGGCCACTAGACTGGGTAGGTGAGCTGAGCAATTCTGTCACATTATTCTGTCACAGCTTATAAAATCTAGCCAATCATTCATGCACATGGAGATAAGCCTGTTCTGACAGGTTTTCACAGTATGCATCTACTTTTACAACTCACCTAACTGCACTCCTTTCTCTCTAAATTGCAAACTTGTTTTCCTAACTGTTGTGGTCATTTCATGGATGGTAGCAAGTTGTCCATCCTTTTGTATATCCAGGCCCTTCCCCAAGGATGGGCTAATATCTCACAGGTCCTCCCACGAATGTTATTTAAATCTCCCAGGTATGTCTTGTTCTCTGAACCATGTGACCATGTGACTCACATTGTGTTTTCTGGTGAGAGAGTCATACCATATCCACTCAGTTAACCTTTACATATTTCTATCCAGGCCCATTGCTCTCAGTGCTATAAAGACTTGTGTAGTGTTCATCCAGGTCCCTTGCTCCTCAGCTGATGTCCCGGGCAATAAAGAAGATTCACATGAAAGTAGCTCTGAGAATGTTTGTCCAGACAAGCCCTGTCCCAAGAAGACTTCCAACCTCGGGTGGCTACATCCCTGGCCTTAAGGAGGGCTGAGAGAAGAGCATCTCTAACTGAAACCTATTTAGAAGTGCTCACAGCCTTTTTCTTTTCACTAACTTTTATGCAGTGTTTGTATCCTGAAGTGTTTGTGAATGGATAACTGTTTCATGTTAGGTACCAGCTCTCTGCCCTATAGAACTCACCTTCTAATAAAGCAGACACTAAAAGAGATAAGAAAATATACAAAGTATATTCCCTGATGATAAGCATCAAGGAGAAACTAAAACAAAATAGCATTGATGATAAATAGGATTGGGAGCATTTTTTTTTATTGCACACACTATTTTCCTAGATATTTTCCTAATAGTCTTCATAAATTTGCTTTTTAAACTCTCCATATGACAGTATAAGGCTGGTATTATTATAATACCTATTAAAATATAAGACAGGTGAAACACCTAGGTAAGTCCCTTGTCCAAGGCGGTTGAGCCCCAAAAGAAGAGCTCAGGCTTCAAAGGGGAAACAAGGCAAGACACAGGGTCTCCTTTCATATAGCCATAGTGCTTTCCATGTGAAGAGTACATTGATATGGGCTCATGCAGTAGAGCAACAGATTGTAGTTATTTCTCTAAGCCTTATACTTAACTGGAATTTTAGTGTCAAATGATTCTTTCACTCTTAGGGGCCAAGATTTCATATCCAACATACCCCCTTCCTGCCTATCTCCCATTGTTACAGTTTGAATTTAAACTGAGATTGTAAAATATGAAAAGTAACCTGAATTCTACTTTCTTTAGGTTTAAAGAATCCGAAGTATGAAATTATTTGAGGAGAAAGAATCTAGAAGGATGGTGGGATGAAATAGCTATAGGTTTATTCAAATTCTGCAGAACAATGGATATTAAAGATTAAAAAAAATCTATCTACCTAATACCTTCACCAATGTCCTCTCTGAAACGTTTGAGTCCCACAAAGTGATGTTTAACTGAGAGATAATTGTGGTAAAAATGCCAATTCCATATTTCATATCTGTGCCTTTGCCTGAGTATTGTTGAAGCCCCACAGGGATGGAATATGAAAAGGATAGAATGGCAGTCAAGGAATGGCAGGGGTAGGGGTAGTACTGGAAGAGAGCCAGGCAATGTGGAAGTAATTGAGATTCACCACCACTATTTCCATAATCACTGTGGATACTTGATGGCTGAGGAGTGTGCTATACATTCCTACTCACTGTGTTCTGGGGTCACAGCATTGTTACAGAAGTTGGTGAACCTATTGTTTTTAGAGCAAGTTAGTCTTTCTCAAGATGTAACACTGGAAAGAGGTGAGTTCCCCTCACCCTGGGTAAGGCAGAATCTCTGCTGGCTGGACCTGTGTAGCACTGCTCTCCTGGTCAGCTGTCTACCTCATCCTACTTCCAAGACAAAAACTGTTTTTTTCTAAAGTCATCAGGAGGTTACAGTGACCCTTTAGATCCAAACTGAGAAAGTAAACTTCAAATAATGTGAAAATCAATGAAGTATTTTAAGTTTTTAAGTCTTAATAGAAGCAATAAGACCTTCTGCTGTGTGAAAACTGGCTGTCTCTGGCCAGTATACTTTTCTGTGGGATCATTGTACTCTGTGTTAAGTAGACAACACATGGATATCACCATCTACGGAGATCTCCCATACTATGCATACTCCAATATGGGTATATTCACTGTTAATGCAGGGACAGAACTACAGTCCTTAGTGATGCCTGTTTTACACTGATCCCACAAGACCTTTCTTCACCTCACCCATTAATTAATTAATTGGATAAGGGAGCTTCTGTTCCACATTAGCTTAGAGGACATTGACACAGGATACCCAGGCACCACACAGCAAAGTAATAACAATGCCTGTGTAACCGTGAAAAGTAATAACAATGCCTGTGTAACCGTGAAACGCTGTACTCAAAAGACAGCCTTGTATGGGAGGTTGATGCTTCCTAGGAGTTCATAAAACTAAACATTTGAAAACATGCCCTTAAGGACAGCAGCAGTCCCTCCTGGTCCAGTGAAAGCCTATCAGCTCCATAGTCCTACATAGACATCTCCCTCAGTCCAAATTCAAGGCCCCACCTTTTCCTGTACAGGATACTGCAAGTTTCCAGCCTGATCTTCGAGTACCTTAGGGTTGAACTCAAGTCTAAAAAAAAATTCATTCCTGGAAAGAAAGGGGTGAGAGAAAGGGCTATAAAAAGCTGCAATCTAACTTCAGTGGCTATGAGCATCATGACTTGAATGACAGTCCTAACCAAAAGAAATGATAATCTACACTGAATCCTTGTACTGGCTTGTGGGAAAGAACTACACACCTGTCACCACTCTTATTTGTTCTCAATCTTCTCATAAACAGTATCACCTTTGCCTGTTTGAACAGAAAAGAAAAACACTGAAGTTTGTCACCAATCTTAAGGAATTGCTACCTCATGTTTAGACTGAGATGGTCAGCAAATGAACTAAACTAACTTGGTATCAAACCCAGTGGAATGGGGGTAAGGGGAGTGTTACTGCACATTGTGCTGCTGACAGAAATAAGCTACCACCTATGAAGTACTGCAGTGTGGACACCATTTAGCAGGCACGCACTATGTGTCAGCCATTCCATTGCTAGGTTCAGACTATAGCTGGGGTAACCATAATCACATACAGGGAGTGAGGCACTGTGAAAGCCTTTAATAGCAAGAGCACTAGGCAAAAAGAGCTGAGGAGTAATGGCTTGGAGCAGAAACACCATCTATGATAAGCTTCTTCATTCAACCTGGCAAGGTAATTCTTAAGTCTGAAGCCTCATGCAGTCTGGGTAGACTTTTGCTTTCTCCCCTTCCCCCTTCCAAGTTCTGAAATGAAACCATCCTATTTGCAGAACACCTCAATAAAAGTTTGACTGAAGTCATTTACGTGAAAAGTATCCCACCCTAGGGATTCTGGGTACCATGCAGCAGATAGGATCTTTGGAAAAGAACGCTAGTGGTGTAATGTTGTGGGAGATATTGCAAGAGTAAGCCATGTTTGCACCAGAAATGCTTCCTGAAAGCCAGAAGAGAAAGTTAATATTCCGCCATCCTAGGGACAGTGAGTGAGAGGAAGAGAGGAAATAACTCACAAGTCTAAATTTATCCTCAAATGCAATCTACTCTATCCTCATCAACCTACTGGCTAGCAGGAAGAGAATTTTGACTCTTACATCTTTTACCCAGAAAAAAAGAAAGAAAAGCCTCTGTGTGTCATTATCCTTTGGGTAGGTATGCTTCAGGAGTACTGCTGAGAAAATACTCATCCTCTGAGAGCCCCTAGGGGGCCATGAACCTAGCCCAGAAGCTGGGGCTGGAGAGGTTTTCTTGAGCTTTGTCTCTTACCTGACACAGAAGAGGAAAGAGAAGAGAAGAGAAGAGAAGAGAAGAGAAGAGAAGAGAAGAGAAGAGAAGAGAAGAGAAGAGAAGAGAAGAGAAGAAAAAAGAAGAACATACATATTTGTGTAGTTACCCTGTGATCTTTTGAGACACATAGTATAATACTTAACTCAGGGTTAGCTATCCATTGTCTCAAACTTCTATTATAGGGGGACTTGTTAAAGCTTGTATCTTTCAGTTTTGTAAAATGCACGGCACACTGTCATCATCATTGATCATAGCACCGTGCGGCAGAGCAACAAATATTTTTGTTCTTCACCATAGCTCAGAGCCCATTGAGCAACATTTCTCCACCTGAGCTGTCCCTCTCTCCCTGATGGACAATAACTGTATGTCTCTACATTTTGAAGAGATTCCAGTTCTTAGATTCTACAATCAGTGCAATCACAAAGATTGGAAGTGGAAATAAAATCAACAATAAAAAAAAAATCCAAAGTGAAGGAAAATTAGAAATAAAAAAGTTAAGAACTTGAACAGGAACCTCAGAGACAAGATTTACCAACAGAATACAAGAAGTAGAAGACATTAAAGACAAAATAGAAGAAATGGATACCTTGGTTAAGAAAATATTAAATCTAAATAGAACCGGACATAAAACATCCAAAATCTGGGACACAATGAAAAAACGAAATCTGTAAATAATGGAATAAAGGAAGGGAAAGAAACCAGGTTAAACACATAGAAAATATTTACAATAAAATCATTAAAGAAAAATTTCTTAACCTAAAGAAGGAGAAGCCTATCAAAGTACAAGATGCTTACAGTATATAAAATAGACTCAACCAGAAAAAAATTCCTGTTACCACATAATATTAACACAAAATTATAAACAAACAAACAAACAATCTGGAAAAGGTGAGGGAAAAGGATCAAGTAACATACAAAGGCCGACCAATTAAAACTACACACGACTTTTCAATGGACACTTAAATGCCAGAAGCTTATGGATGGATATACTGCAGCCTCTAAGAGATCAATGAAAAATATAAGACATTCTATAATAGAACACAATTTAAGCTGTATATATCTTTAAAAGAAGCTAAAAATAAAACTCAACCTAAAGAGGTTAATGACACCCAGGAAAATACAGAGAATAAATAATCTCGGATAAGCAAAATCAAAACAATGGAAACACACATACATACACCACCAACAACAAGGACAACAATAAGAACAATGGCAAAATAACAGGAATCAGTAATAACTAGTCATTGAAATATCTTAGCATCAATTATCTCCTAATAAAAAGGCATGTGAAAACAGGATTTGTCCTTCTGCTGCATCTAAGATCCTTAACAACAAGGATAAATATTACCTCAGGATAAAGGGTTGGAAAAAGATATTCCAAGCAAATATATCTAATAAACAAACTGGTGTGTCCATTTTAATATCTGACAAGATATACTTCAAAGTTAAACTACTCAGAAGAGACACTATATACCCATCAAAAGAAAAATCCACTAAGAGAATGGGTTAAAAACAATGTCCATCCTTCAAATTCACCCAAGAATCACAGATTAACATCACAGATTAAGAGCTACTCAGAATAAAAAAAAATGGGGGGTTGGGGGGAATGTTCCAAGCAACAAACTTAAGAAGCAAGCTGGGATAGCCATTATCATATCTGGAAAACTAGACTTTAAACCAAAATTAATCCTAAGAGACAGAGTGTACCACATACTGAAAGGAAAAGTGTTCTAGGAGTATACTGCAATTCTAACATCTATGCATTAAACAAAGAGTACCCAAGCTCATAAAAGAAACACTACTACAGCTTTAATAATGTATAGACCCTCACACATTGATAGTAGGAGACTTTAATACTCTTGCTGACAGATACATCCTCCAGACAAAAAATAAACAGAAATTCTGACCAAATAGACATTTATAGGATATTTCACACAAACACAAAAAAATATACCTTTTTCTTATCACCTCATAGAAGTTTCTCAAAAATTGATCACCATACTTGGACACAAAGGAAGTCTCAATCAATACAAAAAAATTAAAATAACGCTCTGTATCCTATCTGGACACTACAGACTAAAACTGGATATCAAAAGCAATGGAAACAACAGAAAGCTTACAAACTCATGGAAATAAAACAAACTTACTACAAATGGAAAATGGGTCAAGTCAGAAATTAACAAAGAAATAAAAAGCTTTCTAGAATTGATTGAAAACACATCATACTCAAAATTATGGGACACAATGAAAGTTCTTCTAAGATGCAAGTTTAAGACACTAATTGCCCACATAAAAAAGTTGGAGAAGTTTTATAGTAACTTAACAGCACACATAAAAGCTCTTAAATATAAAGAAGAAATAACACCAAAAATAATCAGACAGCAAGATGTAACCAAACTCAGAACTGAAAATAGATAAATAAAAATAAACAAAAATTCCATTAATAATTAATGAAACAGAGATGGTTCTTTGAGAAAAATAAATAAGATTGAAAAAACATCCAAATTCACTGAGTGGTAGAAAGAGAATATCCGAGTTAACACAGTTAGAGGAGAAAGCAAGGATATAACAGACACCGCGGAAAATCCAGAAAACTGTATGGACATACTTTAAAAATCTATACTCCACCAAATTGAATACCTAAAACAAATGAATAATTTTTGCAGTATACCACCTGCCAATGTTAAATCAAGATCAGTTAAGTGATATAAACATAATTACAACCCCCTAATGAAAGAGAAGCAGTAATTAAAAGTCTCCAACCAAGATCCTTCAGGTTTCCGTCTACAACCTGAGATGGTCCTGTACTAGAGTCCAGAGCTGATCCTATACCACAGAGCTCCACACCCAAATACAAACACAAACACAAACACGAAAAAAATATATACCTCTTTCTTATCACCTCATAGAAGTTTCTCAAAAATCGATCACCATACATGGACACAAAGGAAGTCTCAATCAATACAAAAAAATTAAAATAACACTCTGTATCTTATCTAGACACTACAGAGCTGGACTCCCAAGAGTATGGACACGCCTGTGAGGGCAGGTAAGAGCACCACTTCTGCTCAGAGGGACCCACGCAGAACCCTCAGGACACAGGAACTGAGGAGCAGCCTGGGACAGGATCCTTCAGTTTCCATCTGCACCCCAGAGCTGACCCTGTGCCACTGCTCTCCATGTGGAAATTCATCCCAGATTATGGACACACAGACTTGCAGGAGGGACAAGTCATAGTGAGAGAAAGCAAGACCAGCTAAGACCAGAGATATCTAAATGACGAGAGACATGGGCAAGAACATAGCAATAGAAATGAAAGCTACTCAGCATCATCAGAACCTAGTTCTCCTACCACAGCGAGCCCTGGATACCACAAACCAGAAAGCAAGACTCTAATTTGAAGTCACATCTCATGATGATGATAAAGATTTAAGAAGGACATAAATAACTCCCTTAAAGAAATACAGCAGAACACAGGTAAACAGCTAGAAGCCCTTAAAGAGGAAACACAAAAATCCCCAAAAGAATTATAGGAAAACACAACCAAACAGGTGAAGGAATTGAACAAAACCATCCAGGATATAAAACTGGAAAGGGAATCAATAAAGAAATCACAAAGGAAGACAACCCTGGAGATAGAAAACCTAGGAAAGAGATGGGGAGTCATACCCACAAGCACCACCAACACAATACAAGATATACATGAGAGAATCTTGGGGGCAGAAGATACCATAGAAACTATGGAAAAAACAGTCAAAGAACATGCAAAAGGCAAAAAGCTCCTAACCCAAAACATGCAGGAAATTCAGGACACAATGAGAAGACCAAACCTAAGGATAATAGGTATGGAAGAAAGTGAAGATTCCCAACTGAAAGGGCCAGTAGATACCTTCAACAAATTATAGAAGAAAGCTTTCCTAACCAAAAGAAAGAGATGCCCATAGACATACAAGAAGCCTACAGAACTCCAAATAGATTGGACCAGAAAAGAAATTCTTCCTGTCACATAATAATCAAAACATCAAATGCACTAAACAAAGAAAGAATATTAAAAAGCAATAAGGAAAAAAATGTCAAGTAACATTTAAAGGCAGACCTATCAGAATTACACCAAACTTCTCAAAAGAGACTATGAAAGCCAGAAGATCCTGTGCAGATCTCATGCAGACCCTAAGAGAACACAAATGCCAGCCCAGGCTGCTATATCCAACAAAACTCTCAATTATCATAGATGGAGAAACCAAGATATTGTATGACAAAAACAAATTTAAACAATATCTTTCCACAAATCCAACCCTATAAAGGATAATAGATGGAAAACGCCAACACAAAGAAGAAAACTGAACCCTAGGAAAATCAAGAAAGAAATATTATTTCAATAAAACCAAAAGAAGACGGCCACACAAACATAAAAATAACATCAAGAGTAACAAGAAGCAACAATCACTATTCTTTAATATTTCTGAAAATCAATGGACTTGATTTCCCCAATAAAAAGGCATAGACTAACAGACTGAATATGTTAAAAGGACCCAGCATTTTGCTGCATACAGGAAATGCACCCCAGTGTCAAAGACAGATACTACCTCAGAGTAAAGGGCTGGAAAACAATTTTCCAAGCAAATGGTCCCAAGCAACAAGCTGGAGAAGCCATTCGAATATTGAATAAAATCAACTTTCAACCAAAAGTTATCAAAAAGGATAGGGAATGATACATCCTACTCATCAAAGGAAAATCTACCAAGATGAACTCTCAATTCTGAACATCTATTCTCCAAAAGGAAGGACCCTCACATACATAAAAGAAACTACTAAAGCTCCAAAGCACAATTGTACTGCACCCAAAAATAGTGGGAGCCTTCAAAACCCAACTCTCATCAATGGACAGATCAAGGAAAAACAAACTAGACAGAGACACAGTGAAACTAACAGAAGTTATTGACCAAATGGATTTAACAGATACCATAGAACATTTCATTCTAAAACAAAAGAATATACTTTCTTCTCAGCACCTCATAGTACCTTCTCCAAAGTTGACCATATAATCAATCACAAAACAGGCCTCAACAGATGCAAGAAGACTGAAATAATCCCATGCATCCTATCAGATAACCATAAACTAAGGCTAATCTTAAATATCAACAAAAACAGCAGAAATTAACATACACATGGAAGCTGAACAACGCCCTACTCAATGATAACTTGGTCAAGGAAGAAATAAAGAAATTAAAGACCTTTTAGAATTGAATGAAAATAAGGAACAACATACCCAAACTTATAGGACATAATGAAAGCAGTACAAAGAGGAAAACTCAGAACTCTGAGGGCCTCCAAAAAGAAACTAGAGAGAGCATACACTAGCAGCTTAACAGCACACCTTAAAGCTCTAGAACAAAAAGAAGCAAATACACCCAAGAGGAGTAGACAGTAGGAAATAATCAAACTTAGGGCTAAAATCAACCAAGTAGAAACAAAAAGAATTATACAAAGAATCAACAAAATCAGGAGTTTGTTCCTTGAGAAAATCAACAAGATAGATAAACCCTTAGCCAGATTAACTAGAGGGCACAGAGACCGTATCCAAATTAACAAAATCAGAAAGGAAAAGGGAGATATAACAACAGAAACTGAGGAAATTAAAAAAAAATCATCACATTCTATTACAAAAGACTATATTCAACAAAACTGGAAAATCTGGATGAAATGGACAATTTTCAAGACAGATACCAAATACCAATGTTAAATCAGGACCAGATAAACCTTCTAAACAGTTCCATAACCCCTAAAGAAATAAGAGCAGTCATTAAAAGTCTCTCAACCAAAAAAAGCCCAGGACCAAATGGGTTTAGTGCAGAATTCTATCAGACCTCAAAAAAACCTAATATCAATGCTCTTCAAACTATTCCACAAAATAGAAACAGAAGGAACACTTCCAAATTCATTCTGTGAAGCAACAATTACACTTATACCTAAACCACTCTAAGACCCAACAAATAAAGAGAACTACAAGCCAATTTCCCTTATGAATGTCCATGTAAAAATATTCAATAAAATTCTTGCAAAGTGGATCCAAGAACACATCAAAACTATCATTCAACATGATCAAGTAGGCTTCATCACAGGGATGGAGGGATGGTTCAATATATGTAAATCCATCAACATAATCCACTGCATGAGCAAATCCCCCCAAAATCACAAGATTAATTTCAATAAATTCTGAAAAAGAATTTGACAAAATTGAACATCCCTTCATGTTACAGTTCTTGGAAAGATCAGGAAATCAAGGCCCATACGTAAACATAATAAAAGCAATGTACAACAAATCAGTAGCCAACATCAAACAAAATGGAGAGAAACCTGAAGCAATCCCACTAAACTCAGGGACTAGACAAGGATGCCCACTCTCTTCCTATATATTCAATATAGTACATGAACTTCTAGCTAGAGCAATTAGACAACAAAAGGAGGTCAAGGGGATACAATTTAGAAAAAGAAGCCAAAATATCACTATTTGCAGATGATATGATTATATACTAAAGTGACCCAAAAAATTCCACCAGAGAACTCCTAAACCTGATAAACAACTTTAGCAAAGTTGCCAGATATAAAATTAACTCATACAAATCAGTAGCCTTCTTATATTCAAAGGATAAACAGACTGAGAAAGAAATTAAGGAAAACACACCCTTCATTATAGTCACAAACAATATAAAATATCTTGGTGAAACTCTAACCAAACAAGTGAAACTTCTGTATGACAAGAACTTCAAGTCTCTGGAGAAAGAAATCAAAGACCTCAGAAGATGGAAAGATCTCCCATGCTCATGGATTGGCAGGATTAATATAGTAAAAATGGCCATCTTGCCAAAAGCAATCTAAGATTCAATGCATTCCCCATCAAAATTCCAAATCAATACTTTGTAGAGTTAGAACCAGCAATTCTCAAATTCATTTGGAATAACAAAAAACCCAGGATAGGGAAAACTATTCTCAACAATCAAAGAACTTCTGGGAGAATTATCATCCCTGACCTCAAGCTGTACTATAGAGCAGTTGTGATAAAAACTGCATGGTATTGGTACAGTGATAGGCAGGTAGATCAATGGAATAGAATTGAAGACTCAGAAATGAACCCATACACCTATGTATGGTCACTTGACCTTTGACAAAGGAGCTAAAACCATCCAGTAGAAAAAAGACAGTATTTTCAACAAATGATGCTGGTTCAACTGGCAGTCAACATGTCGAAGAATACAAATTGATCCATTCTTATCTCCCTGTATGAAGTTCAAGTCCAAGTGGATCAAGGACCTCCACATAATACCAGATATGCTGAATCTAATAGAAGAGAAAGTGGGGAAAGCCTTAAACACACGGGCACAGGGGAAATTTTCCTGAACAGAACACCAATGTCTTGTTCTGTAAGATCAAGAATCGACAAATGGGACCTCATAAAATTGCAAAGCTTCTGTAAGGCAAAGGACACGGTCAATAGGATAAAAAGGCAACCAACATATTGAGGGCTAATATCTAATATATACAAAGAACTCAAGAAGCTAGACTCCACAGAACCAAATAATCCTATTTAAAAATGGGGTACAGAGCTAAACGAAGAATTCTCAACTGAAGAATACTGGATGGCTGAGAAGCACCTAAAGAAATGTTCAACATCCTTAGTCATCATGGAAATGCAAATCAAAACAACTCTAGATGCCACCTCACACCAATCAGAATGTCTAAGATCAAAAACTCAGGTGACAGCAGATGCTGGCGAGGGTGTGGAGAAAAAGGAACACTTCTCCATTGCTGCTGGGATTGCAAGCTGGTACAACTACTTTGGAAATCAGTCTGGTAGTTCCTCAGAAAATTGGACATAGTACTATCTGAAGACCCANCTATACCACTCTTGGGCATATAACCAGAAGATGTTCCAACATGTAATAAGGACACATGTTCCATTATGTTCATATCAGCCATATTTATAATAGCTAGAAACTGGAAAGAACCCAGATGTTTCTCAACAGAGGAATGGATACAGACTATTTGGTACATTTACACAATGGAGTACTACTCAGCTATTAAAAACAATGACTTCATGAAATTCGCAGGCAAATGAACGAAACTTGAAAATATCATCCTGAGTAATGTAACCCAGTCACAAAAGAACATGCTTGATATACACTCACTGATAAGTGGATATTATTCTAAAAGTTCGGAATACCCAAGATTCATTTCATAGACATTATGAAGGCCAAAAAGCAGGAAGACCAGTGTGTGGATGATTCAGTGCTTCTTAGAAGGGGGAACAAAATACTCACAGGAGGAAATATGGAGACAAACTGTGGAGCAGAGACTGAATGAAAAGCCATTCTAAGACTGTTCCACCTGGGGATCCAATCCCATATACAGTCACCAAACCGGGACACTACTGTAAAAATTCTTAATGAGGTAGTTGTGAACTGAATATGAGAACACATCAAAAAAGTTATCCACCATGTTCAAGTAGGTTTCATCCCAGAGATTCCAGGATGGCTAAACATGTATAAATTGATAAATGCAATCTGCATATAAGCATACTGAAAGACAAAAAAACCCACATAATCATCTCATTAGACACAGAAAAGGCCATTGACAAAATCCAAAATCCTTTTTATGATAAAAGTCCTAGAGAGAGTAGGAACTCAAAGGACATTCCAAAACATAACAATGCCTATTTATAGCAATTCTATAGTCAACATCAACTTAAATGGAGAGTGACTCAAAGCAATTCCACTGAAATCCAGAATAAGATAAGGGTGGCCACTCTCTATATACCTATTCAATATACTTGAAGTCTTAGCTAGAGCAGAAAGACAACTGAATGAGATCAAGGGGGTACAAACTAGAAGATGAAAACATGTCTCTATTTACAGATCATTTAAGGTTTTGTTCAAGGATAGTGGCCAGTTCTTACATCTGTGCTACAGAATAAAAAGACACAATTGAGACCAATAAAGCAGACAGCATAGCTTTTTAAGAGAGGAGGTAATGTGAGATTTTTAAAAACTCTCTCAACCATCACTCCCGTAGCTATTATTCTAATGAGATTGATACATAAATACTTTATAAAAAATAAGACATACAATTAAACAAAATTATCAATGAGTTCAAAGGAGAAAAGTTGGTCACAAGGAGATTAAGCAGGAGGCAGTTGCAAGTATTGGGCAAAATATAGCCACAGCGTTAACACAGCCACATGCCTGTGTCCTGAAAGAAGACTAAGACACTTCTAAAAGATACAGAGCAGCCTGGGAAGTACAGATGATATGGGAAGAGGTGCCTGGGCCAGAGAGCACAGGAGCACAAGAGCACTGAGCAACGAGGAGCCTTGCTCCCCTAACCTCTTTTTACCCCTGTTTGATCTTGCTCCTGCTGGTTTTGTTTGTTTGTTTGTTTGTTTTGTTTTGTTTTTTTTCCCTCTAATCTACTTACAATTTTCTGTTTCTAGTTGCTGGCCCCTGTCATCTCACTCTCCACACAGACATTACTCAGCCTTCTATGTGTTAAGCTGCAAGCAACTCCACCAGCCAGTGGCCATCCAATCCCTATGTTCCTTCAACCTTACCTCAGACAACCGAGGTTTTCCTGCCCAGTGCTGATTAGACATCCCACAGCTAGCTCCAGTCTTGGTATCACCTTTTTGTCATCTCTTCCTTTTTAACAATGTTCTGCCTCCCTTCTTCCTCCCTTCATTTAAAAGTAGACAAGGCTTCAGTGAGAGAGGTGGACTTTGAATGGATGTGCATGCAGGATTTGACTGGCAGAGATGAAAATAGCATTCCCACCTGTCTGTGTTGCTGTGTCTTCCTGGTGACAGGAGAGCACACTCATTCATTCATTCATTCATTCATTCTGTGGCATGGTGTGTATGGGGATCAGATGCTGGTCTATACATGTGCATTCGAGAAGTCGAGGAAGCAGCTCTAAGGCTCTTCCTCATGAAGCCAAGACTAACAAGGTAAGAGATGCTCAAGTCAACACACTAATAATTAAATAAAATGGGGAATGTGTGAAACAATTGCTCTACAGAAAAACAACAGATCTGAGGAAAGAGAAATTAGAGTGTGCACAAAGGAACTATTTTTAAGTTGGTGATCAGAAGTTTCAGGATAATCTTCATCATTGGAAAATTCAAAGTAAAATGTATTGGCATTAACTTAGAAAATAATCATAGGTTCAATACAATTAAGCCAAGCCAGTGAAGGCTATTGAGATATTAGCCACTGCCTGGTGGTGACTTGAAAGCATCTGCATTTAGATGGTAAAGGCTAGACTCTGATCTCAAGCAATTTAGGCCAGACTGTGATTTCCCAAAGAAGTGACATGGGTTTCCCCTGGCTTACCTACATCAGATTTTGAAAGCTACACAGAGTTCCTCCAAAGAGTCAAGACAAAAGACCAAGCCACTTCTGCCTGGAGCAGGAAACAGACATTGAAGTAAACAAATACACTGCACACCTTGGGGGAGGACTGGCTGGGGAGACGTGGTGTGACTAGAGGTTGATGTGATCTTACCACAGTTCCTCAGATCTAACCCAAAACTACCATATGAACCAGTAAATTGACTTGCTGAAGGGATATTCCTGGAAGAACTAGAAAACAAAATTTGCACACAAGTGTTTACAGAAGCATGATTCATATTATCCAAAAGGAAAAATGGTATTAGTATTCAACCATAGTAAAGAAATAGAGTGTGGTACATCTGCATAATGGAATATTATTCATCTATAAAAATGAATCACAGATGTGTTCCTCAGCGTGGGTAAACACTAGGAGGCATTGTGTTAAGATGTCAAACCACATGCTATACAAATCAGTTTATATGAAATGTCCAGAATTAGCAAATCCATACACACAAAAATCAGAAATTAGACTACTCATTGCCTAAGGCTAGAGGTGACTTAAGATTTGTGCATTGTTTTCTCTCTGACACATAAGTACAGAGAATACAGATCACGGAACCTACCCAAGATTTTTCAAGTGGGAATAATGGGTCTGATTAACTATAGAAAATGGTTTGGTTTGGTTTGGTTTGGTTTGGTTTGGTTTGGTTAATGTGATGAATGCCTGAACCAAACAGAACATAGAAGGAAAGATTTGTTTAGGCTGTTTCCAAGGTTTTAATACAACATGGCAGAGAGGTCATGGCAGAGAAAAATTGTTCACCTAATGGTAGAAGAACAGGAAAGGGGGCAGAAGCAGGAAGAGAGAGGAGGATTTGGAAGAGGAGGACAGAGAGAGAAACAGAAAATAGAAGAAGGGGAAAGAGGGAGAAAGAAGGAGGGGGAGAAATGTGGTTCTGGGCTCTTCATCTTCTCTCCCTCTTCCTCTGTCTGGGGCTCTGGCCTGTGGGGTGGTAGTGCTTGCATTCATGGTGGGTATTCTCCCTTAATTAATTCTCCCTGGAAATGTGCTTACAAACATACTCAGAGGTATACCCTTTTCAATTTCTTAAAGTTCCTCTTAATCTAATCCAATTGGTTTAATCAACTACAAGGGGAAAAAGTTAAGTAGGGTTTTACTACTGTGAACAGATACCATGACCAAAGCAACTCTTATAAGGACAATATTTAATTGGGACTGGCTTACTGGTTTAGTCTATTATTATCAAAGTGGGAGCATGGCAGCATCCAGGCAGGCATGATGCAAGAGGATCTGAGAGTTCTACATCTTTATCTGAAAGCTGCTAGGATAATATTGAATGACTTCCAGGAGGCTAGGATGAGGGTATTAAAGTCCAAGCCCAGAATGTCACACCTATTCCAACAAGCACATAACTACTCCAACAAGGCCGTAACTCCTAATAGTACCACTTCCTGGGCCAAGCATATACAAACCATTACAGAACCTACCCACCCAATCCCCCGAAACTCCAATATATAATGGGAACATTGTCTGAGGACAAAAGAACTCAAATGAAGGCCAGTGGAAAGATCTGACCTGAAAAGAACTCAAATGAAGGCCAGTGGAAATATCTGAACCAAAACATGCCCATTCAGATGCATATTGGTGGGATGGATGGGTATGGAAAGCAAGCAGACACTGAAATAAAGTCATATGCCAGATACCATGGAGAGTACACCAGTTAAAAGACAAAAGTCTGGCTGAGCTACTGAGGTAACGTTTCATCTTTCCCAATCCCCAGGTAATTTGATGGCCAATTTTCTATTACCCCCACAGTATCTGCATAAGCAGATACTAGGACATGATAGATTGCATAATTGTACAAAAGTCTAGGCCTATGTCTATCTTATAGATATCATAAGGTACTTATGATGCTACATGTGGCCTAATGTGATGGTGTGCACTTGTAATCCAGCACTGGGGAGGGTAAAACAAGAGAATCTCAAGGAAGAAGTCAGCATGGACTACAAGACTCTCTCAAAAATAAAAAACGGCAAAGGATACATCTAGTCCATTCACAGGAGCAAAATTGGTTAGAAAGGTCAGCCTTATCTTTGTGGCTGATGGAAAGGTAGATTGCTTTTCTAGCCTCCTAGTAGAGACAGACAGGTTCTTCTCACCCACATCATTAAAATAATAGCATTCACTGGAGTCTAACTGAGAGTATCATCCTGAGTGAGAGAGACTGTCTATGTCCCATCAACTTCTTACCAGAAAGCATGGCTACAGAGTATCATGTGTGCCCAGCACTCAGCCTTTATACAAAGGTAAACCTGTACCTCATTTGCTCATTTCGTCAGTGTCACCACTGCAGAGAGTACCATCTTGCTTATTCTACTTAAACTGCCAATCCCCCTGCAGATCCCTCAACCCGTTGTCTTTCCTAATGCTTTGTTTCCTGAGGTCTAACCATGTTTAAAACAATAAGAACGTATCCTATTGATCTGACCAACTGCCAGTTAGTACCATTAGAACATGAGCCCCATGTAGCAGGAATCAACTGGCTCAGTAATAAGTACCAAACTTTGAACTCAGATGATAGGAAGCCACAAGAGAGTCTTGAAATATCCAGTGGAAGAAACTACTTTTCAACAAGCAAATTCTATTTTCAAATACTTAACAAAACAAGCCCATCACTGTCCTGGTTTTGTGATGTAGATGGAGCATTCAGATTTGTTCTTAAGCCTCCTTCGCTAGAGTTCACAGTCATCACAATGCAGTTCAGACTGCACATGGGACCATCGTGAAAGATCTCAGACTGATGCCCAGCTATGGGAGTTAGAAACTGGCGACAGGATGGAGTTTGTTAATCTGTTCTGCAGATTAACCAGATATAGATCTGCAGTTCTTGGCCTTTCTACTATATTATGCTGCTGAAACATAGAGGGCAGGTTCTTCAAAGTCTAACACTCACCCTGAAGGGAACGCTCAAGGCAGTACTGCTCAGTGGCTCACGTCTAGCTGCCAAGTGCAACCACTTCATAGTAACAAAGCTGTTTGTCTAAACTGGGAATGAGAATACAAGCCTTTAATGTCAGAACTCAAAAAACAGAGGCAGGCAGACCTGCCTGATTTACATAGCATGTTCCAAGTCAGTTAAAGCTACATAATGAGACCCTATTTCCCCAAATGCCCTTACTTCAGGAAGGGTCACTGCACCGTGAGCTTAAATAGTTAGGGAATAGGAAACAGAATTTGGGGAAAGAGACAGTTAATATGACTTGTTTTTCAGGACAGAAACCTGAAGCTCAAAAGAAAGAAATTCTTGCCACAGAGGAGAGACCTATGATGATGCCTTCTTCCATGGCAGAAAGCTTTGAGCATTACAATCTAGCTATGGAAGCTATCCGCAACAATTATACCCCTCATAGTACTAGTGGAGGATAAACGTGGTTATTAGTGTAAGGAGTTTAAAATATCAACAGACCCTAGTAGATACCATCGTCACAAGCCATGATAAGATGTAAAAAGGAACCCACAGGACCGCTGAACTTTTGTAGCCTCCCCATACACTCCTCCTGTGGTCAGAAGTCAGAACATGCTAAGCACACAAAGGAAAGCCCCTTCTTCCAATCAGCCTTGCAGCCAAAGCCTGCACCTTCCATGACACTGAATAGTTAAAGATGTCCCTCTAGAAGGCTTCACATTCCACTTCACAGTGACCTCACAAGCTACCAACCAGAAGCGGTTACAACTATTCTGCACAGAAAGGCAGAGCCCAGCATATACAGAAACGGATTGGCTGCTATTTCCAAGTATTACATGAGACCCATATGGCCTATACTGTTGGTTCACAGACTGTCTTACAGGATTGAGGCAGACTTGGGAGCAATAACAAGTAGTCTTAACCCTGGGCTTGAGGAATCCTGAGGTCGGGGTGGGGTAATTTGTACCATGTATGCCCTTTGTTACCTCTACTTCAACAAAGATGTTTTAGGATCCCATGCAATGAGCCTCTTACCTGCCCCAGTTCTAATAAATTCTTGAAGTTGTACAGAGGACATATGATCTCGTAAAAATTTCATCAAATTATAATAGTTCCTAAAATAAATTCTGCCTGATTTTTATCATGGATGCTAACGGAAGGAAACACAATGTAAAAGCAGGGAAGAAGATTTGCAACCTCTAGAATAAAATAAATATGAAAGCCTAACTTATCAAAACATTTGGGATACAATAGTAGCTTCTAAAGTGAAAGTTTATAGTTATAAAGGCCTACTTTTTGGTAAATACCAGAATGATAACACATATAGAATGTAATGGTGCACCTAAAGGGTTTATGGCACAATAATAAGGCAAACCACAAACATGGAAAGAAACGAAGGTAAGGGTAGAAATTAAGAAAATCTCTGCTGTCAATTTGATGCAATCTAGAGTCACTGTGGACATGAGTCTCTATGTATGTTTGCAGGGGATTGGGTTAATTAATGTGGAAAGAATTGTCCAAAGTAGGTCACATCATTCCCTAGTCTTGGTTTCTGGACTACAAAAATAAAAGAAAGACAGCAGAGCGCTAGCATTCATTGTGCTCTGCTTCCTGAGTATGGAAGCAATGTAAGCAGATGCTTAAACTCCTGTCACTTTTGACTTCACAATATGGTAGACCCTTGAACCATGCATGAGTTTAGATAATCCCTTTATTCTTTAGATTGCTTTTGTCAAGGTGATCATAGAAGGCACCAGGGAAAGAAAGTAAGACAATGGCTAAAGGTAGAATACAAAGAATCAGCGAAACCAACATCTTGGTATTTGGAGAAAAAAAAATCTCTTATGCAAGCTAACCAAAAGAAAAAGGTGAAACCAAAATAAATAAACATCAGAGGTGGAAGTGGAAGCCTTCCACTGAAGACTTATAAAACACAAAATATCATTAGGGAAGACTTGGAAAACTAAAGATTTCAAAATCTGAAAAACCAAGGAGAAAGTAGATGTTAATAGGCACATCTGACACATGTGGACCAGCATGCACAAAAATCAATTCAAATGTGGTTAAAAGGCTCTAACCTAAGAAACAAAGCCTGAAACTGTTAGACAAAAATAAAAGCTAATACGTAATATGGACCCTCACCATGTCACAAGATTGAAACAGTAAAGAGTGGAGCAGAGACTGAAGGAAAGGCCATTCAGAGACTGCCCCACCTGGGGATCCATCCCATATGCAGACATCAAACACGGACACTACTGCTGATGCCTGAAGTGCATGCTGACAGAAGCTTGATACAGTTGTCTGCTGAGAGGCTCTGCCAGATCCTGATCAATACAGGATCAACAAATTGCGGATGCTCGCAGCCAACCATCGGACTGAGCACAGGGACCATCAGACTGAGCACAGGAACTCCAATGGAGAGTTAGGGGAAGGACTGAAGGAACTGAAGGGCCCTTATCTGGCATCAATGGGAAGGGGAGCCCTTAATCCGGTGAAGACTTGATGCCCCAGTGTAGAGAAATGCTAGGGCAGTGAGGCAGGAGTGGGTAGGTGGGTGGAGTAGCACTCTCATAGAAGCAGGGTAAGGAAGGATGGGATAGCAGGTTTGCAGAGGGGAAACCAGAAAAGGCGATAACTTTTGAAATGTAAATAAATAAAATGTCCATTTTTTTAAATGGAAAGAAAAAAAGATGAAAGGTTAAAAAAAAAATGTCAACCAACAAAGAAATACCCAACATGCGAGGAACTCACTGCTGAATTCCATCAGAGTTTTAAGAAAGACTTGACACTAATGTTCCCTAAACTGCTCCATAACGTAAAGAGGTGAGCAGGCACTACCAAATTCATTCCATAAGTTCTGTGTTACCTTTATATCCAAACTGGATAAGGACAAAACAACAACAATAAAACTACAACATATTTCCCCAAAGAATGAAGATCTAAAAATTCTCAATAAAATTCTTGGAAATGGAATTCAAAAACACAGTAAGATCATGACTGAATTAGTTTCGTTAGGAGTACAAGAACTGTTCCCTATATATACATCAATAAATTACTACTAA
Source organism: Mus pahari (assembly GCF_900095145.1). NCBI lineage: Eukaryota > Metazoa > Chordata > Mammalia > Rodentia > Muridae > Mus > Mus pahari. The sequence goes on from NC_034601.1 coordinate 10,931,329, forward strand.
ATGTAAATAGACTTTAGAGTGAAAAATCATATGTTCATCTCAATAACTAAAGAAAATTATTTGATGAACTTCAGCATCTCTTCATATCAAAAATGTTATAAAAGAACATTGTTATGAAACTAGAAGAATGTTAATGAAAGGAGAATACCTTGACATAATAGTGATGATGTTCAGCAAACCTGCAGCCAATATTATGAGGAATTGGAGAAAACTGAGAACATCTCTAAAATCAATAAAGCAACACGGAGTCCTCTCTCCCCATACTTGCTCAACACAGTGCCAGCTAAAACAATACAAGTAAAGAAAGAAAGGAAAAATACAAATAAGAAAACAGTCAAATTATCTTTGTTTGTTGATGTGATTTTGCATTTAAGAGATTCTGCCAGAAAAATCTTAGAGTTGATGAATACTTTCAGCAAAGGAGCAGGATACAAAACCAAGAAACAAAAGTCAGTACCCTTCTATATACCGATAATGAACTTGCAGAGAAATACAACTAGAAAACAATCCCATTCATAACAGTTTCAGAAAAAAACAGCTGGGAAAAAAATCTGAGTAAATATGTGTAAAGATGTGAAAGAATTCTATGATGACGTATAAACACTGCAGAGAGCAATTAAAGAAGACAGAAGATGAAAAGGCCTCCCATCCCTATGGATTTGAAGAATTGATACTGTGAAAATGGCTATAGTACCGAAGCCAATTTATATGTGCAATGTAATATCCATCAAAATCCCACTGATTTTCTTCATAGATTTAGAAAAATATCTTAAAATTCATATATAGATACAAAGTAATACTTACCAAAAAGAATAATGCTAAAAATATCACAGTATCTCAAATTATACTACAAAGAAATACTAACCCAAATAGCATGTAGATTGATCACAAGGAAGAAGAGGATTCAAATACACATACATGCAGTCACCTAATTATCCATAAAGATGCAAGAAACACTCATGGGAGACTAGACAACCTCTTCAACAAATTATGTTGAGAAAACTGGATGTCCACGTGTAGAAGAATAAAACTGGATCCTTTTTCTCCAGGATGTTCAAAACTCAATTCAAATGGGGTTCAAGGGCTTTAATTTAAGAAATATAAAGCTCTGAAACTACTAGTCAAAAAAAAAGAACTAATTCTTCAAGTCACAGACCAATTAGCTTTCTGAAAAGGACTCAAGTTCAGAAACTCTTAAGAATTGACAAATGAAATTATATGAAATTTTAAAATCTTCAATACAGCAACAGAAATGAGCAAGGGAGTAAAGAAACAGCATCCAGAATTTGAGATATCATAACAAACTACACATTTGACAAAGGGGTACTATCTAGACTATAAAGGAATCCAGAAGTTGATCAACACCCCCATCATCTAATCAATAAACAAACAATCAAACAAACTGAATTCACATCTTTTAAAACAGTGATAAATATTTTAAAATATATTCAACACAGTAGTCACCAGAGAAACACACTGTGACATGTTTAAGTTTCATCTCACAGTCATTGAGAAAACAAGAGACAACAAAAGGTGGAAAGAATTTTGGAAAAGATAGATCCTTATTATACTTTTAGTTGGGGTGGAAACTTGTAAGACCACAATGGTAATAAGTACCAAATTTCCTCAGAAAACAAAAAATATAATTATCATGAAAACCAGCTATTCCATTCTTGGTTATACCCCAAACCATCTGAGTCTGCGCTCTTCAGAGATGCCTGAATATCTATCCACGTTGCTGTAGTAGTAACAACAGCCAAGATACAGCACCAGCCTAGACTCACATCACATGAATGGATAAAGAAATATCTGCTGTGCTACACACACACAACAGCATTTTATTTAGCTGAAAAGAGGAATGAAGTTATGTCGTTTTCAGAAAACGGGATTAAACTAGATATTATTGTGTTAATCAAATTGATCCGAACTCAAATACACAATGTCACATTATCTCTCATATGTGGAATAAAGATGTGTGGTTGTAATCACTCATATGCACACACGTGTTGCATGAAAGTAAAAGGGAATTATGAAGGTGAAAGAAGAATGACAGGTGTCTTAGTCAGGGTTTCTATTCCTGGACAAAACATCATGACCAAGAAGCAAGTTGGGGAGGAAAGGGTTTATTCGGCTTACATTTCCATACTGCTGTTGATCACCAAAGGATACAGGACTGGAA
>NC_034601.1:10937485-10941652 GCF_900095145.1 Mus pahari
TTCTTAGACAAATGGATAGATCTGGAGGATATGATCTTGAGTGAGGTAACCCAATCACAAAAGAACACACATGATATGCACTCACTGATAAGTGGATATCAGCCCAGAAGCTCAGAATACCCAAGATACAATTTGCAAAACACATGAAACTCAAGAAGAAGGAAGACCAAAGTGTAGAGTCTTTGATCCTTCTTAGAATGGGGAACAAAATACCCATGGAAGGAGTTACAGAGACAAAGTTCAGAGCAGAGACTGAAGGAATGACCATAGACTGTCCCACCTGGGGATCCATCCCATAAACAACCATCAAACCCAGACACTATTGCAGATGCCAACAAGATTTTGCTGACGGAAGCCCGATATAGCTGTCTCCTGAGAGGCTCTGCCAGTGCCTGGAAAATACAGACGTGGATGCTCACAGTCATCCATTAGATGGAGCACAGGGTCCCCAATGAAGGAGCTAGAGAAAGTACCCAAGGAGCTGAAGTGGTTTGCAGCCCTATAGGAGGAACAATAATATGAACTAACCAATACCCCCAGAGCTCCCGGGGACTACATCACCAATCTAAGAAAACACATGTTGGGACTCATGTCTCTAGCTGCATATGTAGCTGAGGATGGCCTAGTCAGTCATCAGTGGGAGGAGAAGTCCTTGGTCTTGTGAAGGTTCTATGCCCCAGTATCGAACCAAGAAGTGGGAGAGGGTGGGTTGGGGAGCAGGGGGAGGTGGGGAGGGGGTAGGATATTTTTGGAGAGGAAAATAGGAAAGGAGATAACATTTGAAATGTAAATAAAGAAAATATCTAATAAAAAATCTGTAAAAAAAATAAGATAAAATTAAACTTTAATTGGAAGCTCAGCTGGTAACATCTAGACATTTGATCAGCATCCTTCCTAGAGATCAGAAGAGTCAATTGTTGATGATGATGCTGTTAGGCCCTATGTGGCCTTTTTCTCCAATGTGTTATCCTGAACATTTCTCACAGCAGTGAGCTTAATACAGAAAGAACAGGCATATAGGACTCCCTAAGGACTGTACTTAGAATTGGCATATTCCCTTACATTCTATTGGCCTGAGGACGACATTAGCCAAGACTGAAGAACTGAAAAATGCATCGGCTTCTTAAAAAGAAAAGTCCAAGTATATAGAAAACAGCATTGAGACTCTGGGAAAAATGAGAACTCTTTTTTGTACTTCTCTCTTGGAGCAACTGTGGCAAGTGCACTGACCACGGTACAGAGTATTCTTTGTAGAACTGATGGGCTGAAAAGAAGACTACATGAGCTGGGGTTGTTGCTGACATCACTGCTGGTTTAGCCACATGTTTGTACATAGACAAGGGAAGAGAAGGCTAGGGAACGAGAGCAAGAAAAGATGGGCACTGGGCAACATCACAATGTCGAAGGGAAAGCTGAAATAGTACTATCACGATGAGTTCACTCACGTCACATGCCCAAACACAGATAAATTGTCATTAGTCTGATAAAGGACTAATTCCTTTAATAGCAGGGAAGGCGATTGTCAACAGAACTAGAACGAGCCATAACAAGTAAGGACTACTCCTCAGCTGTCTAGAGCAGGTAAGAGCACTGCCGTCCACAAACTGTCCACATTCAGCAAAAACTGAACTGAGCATTTCTGCATGAACTCCAGGAGCTTCCCATTCATGGTCACTGTTTGGTAGGCATCAAGCAATTTGACAGTAACCATGTGCCAGGCACTTGGGGAAGTGTAGGAATATGTGTTCCTACAGAAAGTACTGTGCCTGGCCCAGGAGCCCACATTCTGCACCTGGCATGACTGGTGCCCCAACACAGGTGCTAAAGAGAAAATGGTGAACAAAGGAAGAGCACCTAGGAACATTGCTGCAACTGGGATAAGTTTCTCACGAGGACCAGTGTGTCTGAGGGTTGTTTCATGGGAAGGTAAGGCAGCAGTTGTCAGTCTATGGGTTTTGACCACTTTGGGGATCGAAGAACCCTTTTATGGGGGTCACCTAAGACCATCTGCATATCGGATATTCACATTACATAGATTACCCTGACACCTCTCCTTTCTTCCATGTGCCTTCACTGGCAATAAAGAGCCAACCTTTGGGTTTTCTTCTTAGTCAATGTCCACTTGTTCCTTGAAACAGTATCACCATCAAAGAGTCTTCTTTATGCTTTGATACTGTATGCTATGAATCAGCCATGTTTGATATGATTAAGAGCCTGGGAAGTCTTTCTATCTCCCTCTCCATCTCCTAAGTTGCCCAACCACGGTTGGAGCTGAATACTCATACTGTCAGGCTACTCTTTACCATTCCCTACAGAACCCCAAACCACTGCTTTCTGTGGCTGAAAATCTGAAAGGACAACCACAATAAGAGGGATATGTTAATTCCTCTGGAAACATTGTCCCTGTTCCAAACTTTCTCTTTTGCTGCCCCCAGTAGTAGTAGTGACACTGTTACTCTTGAGAGCAGCCCAAACCACATAAAGCAAAAATTTATTAAGTATATCTTAGAAAGGCTGTGTAAGGGCCGGGTGATGTGTCCCCAGGCATTGTCATTACATGTGTTTAATGAGATAGGAGGAAGTATCTGTATCTCCCGCTGGTCAGAGCTCTGTGGAGACCTCCCGTTTGTAGCTATGGAACAATGGGTCTTTTGGGAGAACAATCATAATCACACAGGTTAGATTACCTCCTAGTGTGGCTGAAGCAGAGGATGTAAGGAGGCCTACAACAGAGGGCTTGATCCCGCATTTGTCTTAGAAAAGTACCTTTATAAAATCCCAGCACCGAGAAGGCAGAGGCAGGAGGATTAAAGACATCATCAAATCGAAAATCAAGTTCAAGGCCATCCTAGCCTACATAAAACTCTGCCTCAAAAACCTGAAAACAACAACAACAACAACAACAACAAAATCCTCCTCTGCAGTCTGGTGTAGAACAGAATGCCTGTTATTCTTCTACTCTAAATACAAACTAGAGCACATATGTCCTGGACTCCCAGGAAGAGAACTACAAAGAAGGCTATATCCAAGAGTCTGAGACCAGTTTGATAGCATAGTGGTGTCCTATGTGCAGCAAAAATGTTTGAGAAATACCACTCAAAATGCAAATCAGAAAGACTGGCCAACTGGGAAAACATAGTGGGGTTCTGTTTCTAAAGCAATCAATCAGTAAATCAATACATTATTAAGTCATCCAAGAATCAGTAAGCCTGCACAGTCCACATATACAAGAACATATTATGTATTTGGAAACAGTCTTGATCCTTCTTCCCTCCAGGATCTCCAAAGAAGCAAGATCAGGACAGGCATAAATTGCTTTCTGATGGGAGCTTGGCTGTAAAAATATTTGAATATTTATCTACACCACACACCTGAGTGTTGTTAGAAAAAGAGAATGCTTCAAAGTTACTTCTCTCTGTAGGTTCATTCCTTATGAGAGGAAAACTAAAAGCTGTTATTCTTTCAATCATTAAGTAGTTTAGTACTATCAAAATTCCAGATGAGAAAGGTGCAGAAACATTCAATTTTTAAAGCCTTTCCTGTGTCAAACATCTAGGTAAAATGCCATTCTAAGAATATACTATAGAGAAATAAATTCTAAGAATAGGAAAAGGTATGTCTAGATACTGTTTTCTTTTTATGTACTGACTTTGAAATTTTGCATAAAGGGATAGAGTTCTAAACTAAAGGAAAACCAGAAGTTATCGAATGGACAGAGAAAAAAAGAAAGGGGGGATTTGCTTGTAGGTCTACCCAGAGAAGGTGTCCTAGGAGTCACTAGACAACCCATAGAGAGGCTTTGAAAATAAAGGTGGTTATTTTCCATTAAGAGAAGATCATGATGCTATCATAAGTGAGGAAGAGAATTTTACAGCATCGTTCGAACAGATTCTGTTTGAAGTCTAAGACAAGCTAGATGACCAACTAACTGCGGATACTGATTCTATGAGACACGTGAGTGGAGCATCTTGGAGTGTTCCTTCGCATTTGTTTCTCTCAGAAAGAGCAGAGCTCCCCCTTCCCTAATCCAAAAGAGCCATGGAAGGTAAAAATGGATGCAATGGCGACCCATGAATATTGTAAAGAGTGCAGTGAGGGGCGCTCCTTAGCTCACCTTTTCCATATCCAGAGTTTCTAGAAATGTACCTTCCACTGGAGCATGCTGAT
>NC_034601.1:10941807-10948216 GCF_900095145.1 Mus pahari
CTTTCTCTTCCTCTTCCTCCTCTTCCTCCTCCTCCTTCTTTCTCTTCCTCTTCCTCCTCCTCTTCCTCCTCCATTTTCAGAAGAGGAAGTAGAGAAGAGAGACGACAGAGGAAGATGAAGAGAAGGAGGAGGAAGAGTTCTCCCAAAGCTCAGAAAGAATCTACTACCCAGTTTTCATTGCTATTTTCCATTTTTCTGAAAAATGGAAAAACTAAGGTGATACTTTTGAGAGAAAAATAAACAAAATGAATGTTTAATTTTTTAATCTAAAGATTATGCTTATGATGTGTGTTGTTGGGTTTCTTTTTTAAAACCTAGGTGAAGTTTGACAAATTAAATAAGTCTTGGTGTAATTAAATTTATAAGCACAGAGGAAAATGTTAAGCTTTATTAACTGGGGAAAGAATGTGGCTCCTTAGTTGAACAAGGAGATACGTTTATGGGAGTTAAATAAACACAATATTTTATATTATAGACCCAATGAATCCATTTGCAATGAGTCTGAGAGTTGAAATTGGCTTGCAGGACTTTAGTCTCTCCTGGAACACATGAGCAGACACAAGGGCATGCATGTAGCTCCTGGTTCTTTTTCCACTTCAGCACACGTTGCAAGCAAGCTCTGCAGCCCTAGACATTCCTGGATTCAGTAACCAGCCTGTGCAGAGCAGGATGTTGCAAAGAATGTTTTTAGGCAGAAAAGAAAAAAAATGCATGGGAAGTCAGTACCCAGAAGAGGTGAGAAAAGGATCCAGCCACGACTTATAGCCCACAGGAAGACAAGTTCTGTAGACTGGTTGATGTTGCCACTCTTGCTGGGTTACATTTTGGAGATGTATGCATTTCCTGTGGCTGCTATTCTTCCTGAGCACTCAGACGCCAAGGTTTACACAAACTAAACTTCCTTCTTTAAGTACCACTTAGTTAACCAGGAGCATATTAATTAGTGCAAATTATTGGCATGCCAGCAACGCCTACAGATTAATATTTCAGGAATTAGAAGCCCAGCTGAGCATGAAAATGGAAAGTTGGGATTGGAAACAGAGACAGAACAAGGATGTTTCTCAAGTAAAGAGGAAGAAACTCATGTATTTTTCTGATCATTGGGCCTCTAGAGGCCAGAATCAAGTCCATACATTGCCACACACTCTCGGCATGGCACAGATTTTCATATGTGGCCCTGAAAGTACACAAAATTCCTCCCCTCTGTGATTCAAGGTAGCAGGAAAACATAAGTGATTAAGCTCCTGTTGTGAAAACCAGGTTTTTAGAAGTGAGTTTCAAGGATGACCCTGACCTGGAAGCATGCTGTGCCCTTCCCAGGAGCAAAAGCCCTTCATTCTTGCAGAGCATCACACCCTCACTGCTCAGAATGAAGCTACACTTTGGGCTTTCGTATCTTTATTCTGTTTGGTTCCTTGAGCATCTCCAGAAACAGAATGGTCACCCTGTAAGGCTGAGGGTTGGAGAAGTATGGTATTAATTATCCAACTGCTGTTATCCAACTATTTTAAACTAACAACCGCCCCAACTACCCCACTCCCTAAGGCCCTGTCCTCACATTCCAAGCAGGCTGGTCACTAGGATTCCCATTGGGTTCCCACAAGTTCCCACTGGGACCCACAGTTTTCTGGACAATCCTAGGATCACAGCTCTGGCTGCCTTCTGCTTGCTGTCTAGGTAGCTGTATCTCACCCATCCCTTAGCATCTCTGAAATCCCTAAGCCTCGCTCTCACAAGCCTTACACTCCTACCTTGGTTGATTCCATGCCCTGATCCTTCCTCAAAAGACTTGAGCTATTCTCTCTCCATTTTCTTTAAACTGAGTGTCAGAGCCCTGCCAGGTTTGCTAAATCTAGTGCTCACTTTAGGCCAAGCCCCACACGAGTTCGCCCCACCCCCAACCTCAGGCTCTCCCCTCTTCCTACCCCCAGGCTCCTGCCTTTCCCCCTTCCTCCCCCCAAGCTGTGCTCCCAGCCTGCCTATCATCTTGCTCTAATTGTTTCCAGATTCGTGTGGGAGGTCAGGGCCCGGGAGTGCTGCTTCATGCCAAGTTTATAAACAGAGCAGTGTTTCCAGATGGCCGCTGGCTCCAGCCTGGCGAGCAGGTTGATTGGGACCAGAATAACAACAGGTGGAGCGCAGACAATGAGTTCCTTGACACATATTTACTCCCTCGGCGTTTTCTTTCCTTGCAGCCTCCACTCCATCTGCTGTAGCCACAGAGGTGGACTTCCACAGCATCAGGTCGGGTGGAGGCAGCGGAATGCAAAGGAAAAAAAAGTCATTTCCCTGGAGAGAGCACAAGCTGGGGGTAGGGAGGTGGGAAGGTGGGGGTTGGGGGTTGGGGTGGCAGGGAGGGACATATGCCCCTAGAGGATCCAGCTGTCAGTGAACTGGGGACAAGGAGGTATCTTTCCTTCAGAACGGATTATGGGAACTGCCTTAGAATTTTTTGAAAGGGAGTGACCTAGAGACCTAAACCCTTGTTATAGGAACTCAGGGAATGAAGGAAGCAGGCTAGCCTAGCGGTTGAACCGCCAGTGGCCGGCCGAGAGACTGCGTGCAGCCCTGGACTCAGAGAAACACAGGGTCTTGCAGGGGCCTCGCAGAAGCATTTGTCCCCAAAGTCCTAAGACCTGGGTCTAAGTCCAAATAGAAGAGCCTGTCCAGTTGGAGTTGAAATCATGAGGTAGCCGTGACAGCAGGGCAGGCTAGTGCGGGATGGAAAGCTGAGAGTTTAGGTTTACAGTCCCTCCCTCAAAAGAGAAAGAGGAAATAAGAAAAGAAAAGGGGGTGGGGGTGGGGGGAAGGCACCAGCAAAAACCAGTGTCCCTGAAAGTAAGAAACATAAATATCAGAAGTAAGTTTTAAGGGCCTCAAAGTTAAATCTAAATTATCTCTGTGTCTTTTGAATCTGACTTTCTGCTTTTAAAATGTAACCTGATACTAGGGCTTTGAAGCTTGGGATCCACAATCAGGCTGTGCGATTTATCTGAACTGACAGAGCAGGGCCAGGCCCTGCTCATCCGCTCCACACCCCCACTTACTACACTCCACAGCACTGCTGCACTTTAAAGCATCTCCAAATGCCAGTCGTGTAAAATAAGGCCACACTTGGCATTTCTCTTAGTCGGTGCAGAATCTTTACACAGGATATTAATCCATATTTCTTTAATTACTTCACTACATTTTTTTACAAAACACTTATTGAGGTTTTTCTCTGAATAGCTCCAAGAATTACATAAGGAATTCTTAAGAAAAATAAACATGTCTTAGACTAAAGAGCGACCAAAAAAAAAAAAAAAAAACGAGTTAGAGGGAATACATTCACAACAGGGGACATAAATGGAACTCCTGGAGAGGGAGACAGGGCAGAAGTGTTGAGACTGGTGCAGGAATCTGCTCACATTCCAGCCCTATAAAATCACTGGGCAAGGGTTAACTCAGATCCTGTACAAGAATGGTTTACCCTGCAGAAGCATCTGTGGAAGAATCTGAAAACTTGGCGCCCTGTCATTCCAACAGGTGCCCTGTGCAAATACTGTAGCTCTCACCAAATTCAGAAATAATCAGAGAGAGTCTTGTTTTTTTGTTTTTTTGTTTTTCATGAATAGTGGTACAATGAATACTGGTACAAAATGACCATGCTTTGGGGGAACAAGGTCTGGCTCCCTCCCCCCAATGAAATGGCAGCAGTTAAAGAAAATTCCTCAGACACCATCCTGGCTCAGTAAGTACCTAGCCCTGCTGTCCTGGTTCCACAGTGACTGAGCAGCTGTGCTGAGGTCATCTCTGCAGTAGGCAAGGTTGTCTAATTTGTACTCCCAAGACTGAGCATGAGCAGGCCATGCCAACCACAGATCAGGGAGTACACTGGACAGCCACTACAGATGTCAGCACAGACTCATAGTTTGTCCCTACTAATTACAAAATGGCCAGTACAGAGGAGAATTATTATTAGGTCCATCTACATAAAGAAAATGTTTTTTTTTTTAATTGCAAAAACTTGAGAGGTTTTACATCTTGGGCTTCACATGGTCACATTATCATTTGTTCCAATCCATGTGAAGCCCAAAATATAAAACCTCTCAAAGTTCTGCAATTACATTGAGAAAGCAAAGGAGATTTTTTTTTTAACCAGAGAACTTTATTTCTCAAGCTATAATTTTTTGTACCTTTCTTCATGTAGATCAAAGACAGTGTATTCACTCTTGTTATTTTTATACAGTGACAGTATCCCAGGGCAGCAATGAAGTCAGGATGCTGAGGACTCTTAAGTCACTGCTGTGCAGCCTGTCTCTATAGCTGGATGCTGAAATGCTTCTGGGACCAAAGCTCACTGTGCTCAAGTCCACTGGCCAAGCCAGCCTTTCTGTAATGCTTAAAACACTTCTAACCAGAATTAAGGGATTTCTTCCGACCCTTTTACACTTTGCAAGCAACTGTAGAAAGTGGTGTGGAGAAGGTGAGAAATGCCATTTTCAAATCCTACAAGAGCCAAGTAAGCAGTCCATGGTGACTTAACCAAAATTCCCTTACAAAGGACTACTTGTAAGTGCCAAGTTCAGGCTTTAAGAATGTGAAGTCGAAGATTTCAAAGTGTAGATGGTAAGTATTTCCTTTCTATTATTTTCTTCTTCTTCTTCCGAGTACTAGCTCCTCCCAGCCACCCCTCCTGTTTGCTTTGCCAAAAGTTGATCTCATTCATGAAATCTTCTCCCAGACAAGGAATTGCTGCACATGGCTGACAGCATCTCATGGAGAATGGGCACCATGAGGCTGTACAGACTCTTCTGATCCTTGCCCGAAGCACATGGACACTCAAGACAGAGAGCCTGCTTGCTATGTCATACACCCTCTTCTAGTTCTGGGCACAGACTACATAAGGACACAAGGGACAGATGTCTCTAAAGTAGCTCTAATCTCATTAGGAACCCCACTTCATGCCAGTTGGCATGCTCCATGGAAAGAAACAGCAAATGAACCTCATGCTGTGCCTAAGAAAATGGCCAGGCCAATCGAACTGATACCCCCTTTTCAGTTGCACTACCAGGAATATATCCATGTAATAAATCTGACCTGGCCTTACAAGGACAGTGACTTAGACACTTCTTCTTTGTAAGCTGCTGTTCCTCTCATGGAATTTTAAGTCTTTTGTTATTCTAATCTCCAAGTATGCTTTAGTAGCTGCTTAGATAAATCTATACCATATTCCTACACCTCAAGTAAGACTAATGAACCACCCATTCTTTAGTTTGTGGCCAAGAGGCTGATGACTTATAAGGCTTTCAATCAAAACTTGTCTGACAGTGACCCAAGGTAGTCCCAGAGGGATCCAAATTGATCTAAAGAAAAGCCAAGATTAGCCAACAGGTCCGAGTTCTTCTAAGGTAGTGTCTATCCCACCTGCACTGTTCTTCAGTTACAATGATATGTCAACAGCTGAAAAAGTGTCTCTGACGTATGCACTCTCAGAGAAGCCAGACTGTTTTCAACCGTGCATCTAATGTATGCTATCTGTACAAGTCCATGTACACTTTGTAGGATGCCCGTGCATTAAAAAAAAAAAAAAAAAAAAAAAAAAAGTGTGGGATCCCAGTTGGTTAGACTTTTTGCTAAGGATTTGGCTGAACACCAAGTCAAAGGTACTGGCGGCTGAAAGCAGTTAACTAGCATCTTCACTCTCCAGGCAAAGCAAACAGTCCTTTTACTTGAAAAGCCTCTGGCAAAGGCTGACAAAGGATCAAGGGCAAAGCTGCTCTGTATGCTGTTTACTTTGGTTTTGCTCTGCCTGTGACAATGAGAGTTGTCATAATTTAACCCAAGTCATAAGAACGCATTCATAGTTGTAACAAATTGATCTGGGGCTGGGGAGATGGTGCAGTCACTAAATTGCTCACTTTGCAAGCATTCGGACATACATTCAATCACCAGAACCCACATTTTAAAAAATGTGGTCGTTGCTGACATGACCCTGATATAGCAGTCTCTTATGAGGCTATGCCAGTGCCTGGCAAATACAGAAGTGGATGCTCACGGTCATCTATTGGATGGAACACAGGGCCCCCAGTAGAGGAGCTAGAGAAAGAACCCAAGGAGCTGAAGGGGTCTGCAACCCTACAGGTGGAACAACAATATGAACTAACCAGTACTCCCAGAGCTCATATCTCTAGCTGCATATGTAGCAGAGGATGGCCTAGTCGGCCATCAATGGGAGGAGAGGCCCTTGGTCTTGCGAAGATTATATGCCCCAGTACAGGGGAATTCCAGGGCCAGGAAGCAGGAGTGGGTGGATTGGGGAGAAGGGCAGTGGGGAGGGTATAGGGGACTTTTGGGATAGCATTTGGAGGACAGCCAAGGCTACACAGAGAAACCCTGTCTCGAAAAACCAAAAAAAAAAAAAAAAAAA
>NC_034601.1:10948281-10969719 GCF_900095145.1 Mus pahari
AAGAAAATATCTAATAAAAAATTGTTAAAAAAATGTGGTTATGATGACATGTGCTTATAATCACAGCACTGGGGAAGCAGAAATAGAAAGATCCCTGTAGCCAAGCCCACTTGCTGAGTTCCAGACCTGAAAGAAACTTTTTTCACAAAAAGTCAAAAAAATCATAAACTAAAACAAAAACCTCAAAGACTATCAGACGCTTCCCTCTGAGGTTCACATGCATGTACTTACTAAGGTTTAAAGTACATCTATCTTCATGTACAGCCACATGTATTACATACATAGAGTTTATAAACCCCGAACAAAAGCATCCATCAACACCTATTTTGGTATTCTTTTTGGAATTATTTTTGTTGTTCGTGGGGTTTTTGTTTGTTTGTTTGGTTGGTTGGTTGTTTGGTTTGGTTTGGTTTAAGATGAGGTTTCACTGGCCTTGACTGATATGGAACTCCATACATCAACCAGGCTGGCCTCAAACTCAACTGCCTCTGCCTCTGCCTCTGCCTCTGCCTCGCAGATACTGGGATTAAAGATGTGTTCCTTTTTCATTGTAATTTTTTAAAGACAGTCTTGCTATGTAATCCAGCATGCCTTCATCACGTGATTCATCTGCTTCAGCCTTCTGTGCAGGAGGATTCCAAGCATATGTGGCCACACTCGACTGCCATTTTATTATACAGTTAAGTCACTTGGTAAACAAAAGCCAAGCTTCTGAATGTGAAGTGAAGGTTCTGATATATACACTTGCAGACCAGCATGTGTGCAGAAGTGACCAGATAGATCTCCTTTCATTATGACAGGGCCTATGCGTGAATGAATTAGAGACAAAACAACAACAATAACAACAAAATCAATCAAACAAACAAGTTCTCTCATAAGTCAGAACCATCTAACCCCATAAATTTTACATGGGCCCACTTGAGTTATTACTGAGGAAAAAAAAAATGAGATTTCTTTTTCTTTTTCTTTTTTTCTTTTTTTTTTCCCCCATTTTCTTTTCAGCCAACACTGAGGAATTCTATAACGTTCCACGTTTTTCAAGAGGGGAACATTTTGGTTGGATGGATAGGAACCTTTCCCACAGAGCCCTTGTTCTGTCCTGTAGAGTTCAGGGGCTCACTAACGTTCCCTTCCTAAGGAGTCCCAACCACTCCACGACTCCAGCCACAAGCAGGTCAGACTCAGAGATGAGCAAAGCTGCAAAAAAAACTATAAGCTGTCTTCCTTCTGGAAATACTGGAGCTTTCCATATCTGAATTGCTTGACATCCTCCTGGGATATCAGTCTTCTATGAGACAAACAAGAGAGTTTTAAATCATTAAAATCTGTTTGAACACAGGAATAAATTTACACTACAGTGGAACAGTTGTCTCATATCCCCTTGCTTCGCGTAAAAATCCTTAAACATCCAAAAGAAGTAGGGACACAGTACTTAGGAATAACAACTTATTTCTAATAAAAAAAAATGATATTTGGCTAAGGTCCAACTAAAATGATATAACCTGAACTAAGCATGTTAAATAAAAAGGATCTGCTTCCCCAAACTCAATGTCCTACAAAAGATTTTCTAGCAGCAATGATGGTAACATTGTTCAGGAGGGGACAGAGGACAGAAAAGATGAAGAGAGGAGAAATAAGACAATGCTTTGTAAGTTTTAAGAAAGATGACCCTGAATCAGACTTTAAAAGATGAGTCATTTAAAAATGTTAAATATCCGAGACCTGCCTAATACTTCTCCTGCCCACCGAGAATTCACACATGCCATCATGTGAGCCAGAAGAAGGAATAGTCATAAAGACTGAACAGTTTAACAACTATTCTTGATAAGAGAAAGTTGAAGATGCTAAGTAACTTCTGGCCAGCAAGACTGGTACACATAGGGAACCCACATGGCACATATACTTATCCAATCCTGAGACATCAGATAATGAGCTGAATAAAAGAGCATCTAGGGATTCAGCCTGGTAGAAGATTGGTGTGTAATGTCTGTGCCCAACTTCTACCTGGCCTTAGGTATAATGGATGATGGCAGTTCAAAAGAGCACACATTCCTGGGAATGAAGAAGACAGGGCAGCTTGGATCAGAGGAGGCCTAGAAAACTTCTGTCTAAGGACAATGAAAAACCTTGAGATTCAGACATCCCATTTCAGTTCTGACTTGGGTCAGACTCAGGCTAGCACTGCATTTTCAGGGGTCCCATTTCATAGTTCTCCATTTTTCCTTGGTGACTTGAGATATGCCTCAAAGTTGGCTGCCCAACAACAATGGTCACACGGATCAAGCCGACAGTAAACACTAAAGCAAAGTAGGAATGGATGACACACACAAATCTGAAATCCGATTTAACAGAAGCCTTTGTCCTGAAAGATAGTTTCTTACCCCTGCAATGTAAGATGACATCATGTCAGGGTAATTGATTCTGAAGATGTGCATAAAGTTCCTTCACAATTCCTGGCACCAGGCTGATGCTCATGCTTACCCCAGTTACTGCTGGCATCCACGATCCCATATCTACCCTTTAGTAAATTCCTAGTCACTAGTTTAAAAAAATAATCAAAGAGATACCTGTCAACACTTAAAACAAAATAGTTGTTTTAGTTGATGGTTAATAAAAATGAAATATTTTAAAATCTATAAATATTAATTCAAAATATTAAAAAGTTATAACACATAATTAATCTAGAACTGTTTCAAGTCTCATGTTCTACAACTTATTTTTAATAACTGGCATTTGAAAGTGATAAAACCTCCCAAACATCACCAGCCAAACCTGTCTACACAGTGAACATGAGCTGATTGCTTGGAGCAAATTTTGGCAGAAGCAGGAAGGTCAAGACTTCATTTATTGGAAATTGTAAGTCAGAATTTCAAGTGGGACTTTCAAAGTTAGAGTTGATTAGAATTGGGCATTGATCCCAATACCTTACTTTAGATTTGAGGAAACAGCCAGGCCATGCTTTGAGATAAAAGGGTCCTTCAAGTCTCAGGGGAATAGCTGTTTAGTTGTATGTTTTGGCCAGCTGATGGTAAATTATAATAAATTAATATTAAGTAGGCACCAAGGATGTAAAACCAACATAAAGAAAGGAGACTTATAAATAAATAGTTGGGGTCTGATGACAGCTCAAGTGGTAAATGTTAACTATCATGAGAATCTGAGTTAAATCCCCAGAACACATGTAAAAAATCAGATGCAGCAATGTATACCTGTAATTCCAGATTTGAAGGGGCAAAGATAGGAAGGATCTCTGAAATCGAGTTGGCCAGCCATTCTACCTGAATTGATAAGCTCAAGGCCTAGTGAGAGGCCCTATCTGAGAAAATAAGGTGAAGAGAGATTAAGGAAGACACTTGATGTCAGCCTCTATCTATACACATTCACACATAAACACACACACACACACACACACACACACACACGCACACACACACATATACACACACACACACACACACACACAGAGAGAGAGAGAGAGAGAGAGAGAGAGAGAGAGAGAGAGAGAGTTAAAACTAAGTGTGCTGGTTGGTTTTTGCCAACTTGGCATAAACTTAGACATATCTTTGAAAGAAGAAATCTCAAGTGAGGAATTGCTTCCATCAAATTGGTCTGTAGGCAAGTTTATGGGGCATCTCCTTGATTAATAGTAGCTGCTCATCCCACTGTGGGCAGTGCTACCCTGAGCAGATAGTACTGAGTGTATAAGGATGAAAAGTGAGCAAGCTAAGCTGAGCAAGTCAGTAAGTAGCATTCCTTTATGGCTTCTACTTCAGTTCCTGACTCCAGATTCTTGACTTGAGTCTCTGCATTGACTTTCTTCAATGGGCTGAGACCAAGGATTTGTAAGCCAAATAAACCTTTTTCTTCCCAAGTACCATTTGGTCATGTTCTTTATTGTGGCCATAAAAACCAAACTAAAACAGCTAGTAAATTGTTCAATGTAGTTTAAGCCAACAAGAACAAAGAAAGCATTTAGAATAGAGATATCATATGAGCCCATGTTTAAATCTAAGAATTTGGGGTGAAGTTAAGAATTTCCCAAGACTGGAGGCTTCTCTTCAAGAGAACTTCTAAGAACCCATGGGAAGCCTCAGAAAAAAATAGCACTTGACAATGAAGAGCTTATAATGGCCACAATTATTTTGTTACTGATTCTTTCCAAAGTAAAAGATTTGATGAGATTTCATGATAATAGTGCAAAGAAATGTGTGTGTTTCCATGACATGCAAAACATAGTAATTACACTATACTTACAATAAGAAGAATCTGAATACATGTATGCAAAAATTAATGAATTTATAATTTTAAAAATAAAAAATCTGAAAACACTTGGCTAGAACATATTAGATTCAAAATTAAACTAATGTGAACACATTTTTAAACATCAACTCTAATTAGGGATAAAGACTATATGAAGTTTGCTTCTTATCAGAATTCTAAGGAAATAAAAAGAGGCTCAAACTAGCAGCTGGAAACTTCTCATTCAATGCATTATCTCTGAAACTCTTGCTTATTTTATGTATATATTTAATAAAAAGGAAGTTGAGTGTCAGACAATAGATATGGTCATGTTTGAGGCCCTGAGTCCAATATCCAACACTGCATTAAACCAGGCAAGCATGTTTCTGCAGGTCTGTAATCTTAGCACTTGAGTGACAGGGCAGGAGGATCAGAAGTTCAAAGTCACCTGGTGAGTTCAAAGTCATCTAGGACACATGAGGTCATGTCTTTTTTTTTTTTTTAAAGCTAATTGTCTAGTTTGAACAATGCACATCTCTTCTAAAAATAGAATGAAAGTTCTAGGATTTTTGAGTGAATGAAACTACAAAGATAATCTTGGGTATAAGATATATCTTTTATTTATTTAATTTTAATTTTAGAAATCAATATCAGGAAATTAAAGTTTATCAGAAGATTTGAGCACTCTAGCTAGAACTGAGAGGACCTGAGAAGTAATGTGTGCCTATTCATCCTATAATCATTTACAATTTAAAGAATGTAATGGTAGCCTGCCTAAACATAAAAACAAGTGTTTTTACAAAAATGAAATCTTTGTAAATTATACAGAAAATTATTCTTTCCAATTTTGTGTGAACAATAAACAATGAATCAAAGAAAGAAGTCTGTGGCGACTGAGCAGGTTTGAGTGGGATTTTACCCCCTCCCTCCGTGGTGTTTGGATTCATCACTTACAGCCACCTCCGGAACCCACAGATCTCTGCATCTTTAGGCTAGCCTATCCTTAAGCCTTCCCTCTGAGTGCCATTATTTTATTTTTAAAACGTGCTTCTGCTTTCAGTCACGATGGGCCTGTTCTTCACTCACTATCTTAAGGATTAAAATGTCTACAAGAGTCTTCACCAGGCGATGTCCTCCTTTGAGAATAGATGACAGAGGTAGGAACATCTGTAAAGCAAGCCAACATGTAGTCAGTGTTCAATTCTCCATCCACTCTATAGCCTCATTGGCATACTGAGAAGAAGTTCCAAGTGGGCTTATTTCCAGTCTTCAGCATGTCAGGTTCTGGTGCTGGATTTCCAGATTCGTACTATTTCCAACAAGGGAGATAGGAGCTGGTGTCCATCTGTACAAGGTCTATTCTGTATGCAGTTCATAGTATTGTCAAGCCCTGGCTGAGGTCTCCAGCATCTACCCTTGTTTACTTACCAAACTAGGTTGGAGTTTGATCCATTTTTGTAGTCTTCCAATACTGATAACTCTTCTGAATCTCTCTAGTTTCCTGTAAAATACAACAACTTTTAAATGATCCCTAGTAATTCCTACTTTTTCTGTCTAGATTTTGTCAGTTAATGTCCTTGTTAATAGTGAAGTAACTGGTACATATCAAAGAGCCTCTGATTAGATATTCCTAAAATATCTAATGTCTATCAATCTGAAACATTCAATAGTAGCACTCATCTTAGAAAAAGAGGCAGGCTTTCAAGGCAAAGAGAAAGGTTTACCTTCAAAAGACAATAGAGAAGACTTGAGATGTAGCTCAGTTATAGAACCTTGCTTAGCTTAAAGCCTGGAACCCAATCCCAGTACTACAATAACAATAACATCAGTTCTAAGGACATTTGATTTACAAGAGGCAATAGAGTTTGGTAGAGATTTGAGGATCTGAAAGACTCTATTTTTTAAATTTTCACTTTTCTCCCCTTCAGCCAGTGAATCTCTTAAGGAAGAGATCTGGAAAACTTATTATCTCTTAATTTGAATTTCTTTCTCTTCATATAATTAATGAATGGAGACTGCTAAAGTTAGAAATTTTTGCTTCTTTTGATTTTAAGACACAATTATAATACACTAAGTTAGTTATATCAGAAGTTTCACAAACAACCAATAAAATATGTAGAAAGACAAGCACATGAATAAGAATAATGGCATAGGCATGTTACTCATGAAGCAAGATCCTGCCTGGATTTAACTTTAATCATGATGAATCTATGATAGTTAAGAAATACCGTGTTACTCTTGCACCCAATATCCTGGGTTCCCCAACCAAGCAGATGGAACTATAAACCAAGGACAAAATTCGTTGTTGTTAAAGGATAGCAGATACACAAAGGCCATGTCTCTGGAGCATAGCTCTTGCTTGAAATAAAGGATAAAATGTCTCCAAAGGTATTGATGAGTGAGCTAGGCCAAATTCTGGCCAAAGCATATTAGTTCTAAAAGAAAACTTCAGAACTCCTTAAAGCCAAGGGTAACTAAGAAGTGGGCTCATTTCAAGGCTCCTCTTACTGGGGACAGTAGAAATGGCAGGATAGAAATATAAAGAGAATGGAGTTAAGTAATGAACAAGACTGGGAAAGTAGCACATCAGCAGAACCTTGCTAGGTATATACTAGGATATACCTAGCAAGGTATAGTTTGGATAAAGCCATAATATCAGCAATAGAAAGGAAGGTGAGGTAGCTTTCCACCAAGGAAGAACATTTCTCAATTCCGATTAAACAGTCAACAGATGCTTTAAAAGCATTCCCTGTCCCTAACAGACAAAATAAACTCAGCTCCTAAGTATGGGCTAGAACAATTTTTTGTTCAGGAGACCAAGCACAGTGGGATTCAGAGAAGGGTTGTTCTAGGAACAAGCCTTCAGGAAGTCAAGCCTGATGCCAAAACTGTTCCCCAACGATCTCTTAGCACCAACTCATCTGCCCAAAGCCGATGTCATTGCCTGTTATCGGGGTGAGCAGCAAAGGCATTGCCTGCCATAGAGGTGAGCAGTTGTTCCAGACCCTAAATGTTGTTTTAAATAGTAAGAGAAATAATTGCATAGTAGAAATCCAGTGTTCGCTTTGTTGTTGTTGCTTAAGGATATAGATCTCTAAGACAAACTGGAAACCTAATGCATACGCTTGGTTCCATGGAACACTGCAGTCTGATAGCTGTGAACTCTGATTGGTTCCACCTTTTAGAGGACAAACAGAAAATGTAAAGAAAATGAAGATTAAGAAAGAAGTATGTTAACTTGAGTGCTGTATAACTATGAATTTCATTCATACTGTACAACTATGAATTTCATTTCATTCATATTTTGTCTGACTAAAAAGTTATTATTAAATTAAAAATTGAGAAAAATATTATTTCTAAAATCAAAATCGAGAAAGAAAAGGTTATTTCTAAAAGTACTGTAGTAGTTATCTGAAGGAATATCAACGGACAATGACCATTCACTGCTTCTCAGTTCTTTCCTTGAATGGCAAAGAGGGTCTTCACCACTCACCTTTTAGAAAGCAGTTAGCTTTGAGCATGAATCCTCTTTAAAGTACAATATTGAACTCTTGGCAAATATCTAGTTAAGTCTCCAAATACCTATATTTTTAGGAAAAACATTGTCAAAAAAAAAAACATGTAAAATACATGTAAAATAAGCCTCTTTTCAGAACAAACCCCGCTCCTCTAGACTACATGCCATTATACCAAAATAAACTATAGCTAGGAAGCAGTGCAAGATGCCAAGAAATATGTT
The DNA here is from genome assembly GCF_900095145.1 of Mus pahari. Classification (NCBI taxonomy): domain Eukaryota; kingdom Metazoa; phylum Chordata; class Mammalia; order Rodentia; family Muridae; genus Mus; species Mus pahari. Next base: position 10,956,260 of record NC_034601.1, read on the forward strand.
TCTGTTACTATTAAAAATGCCTGGGCACTGAACAAGCCAAGAGTGGGATGGAACCCAAATAGACTTCCCTGAATAAAGTAATAGCATCAACCACATTCCTTACTCTCATGGGTGGAGTTTAGATAGCTGCTATTCTAAAACTTTAAGTAATATTAATTAGAATGACAAATAAAACAGAATATTGCTCTCTGCATTCTGTTTCTTTCCCAACAGCTCAAAACCTTCATTTTACAAATTGGCATATAAAACACCTCTGTATTGTCCCAAACAGCAGAGCCAAAGTTCAGTCTTCAAGTGAGAGTAAAGTAAGCCACTGCTCTCTGTAGCCTCCACCTCTGGTAGATAGCCATATCCAGGAAATGAGTGAAGGGCAGTATTGCCATAGAACCTGATTCTTCTATCATTCCTTATGAGGTGACTGTGCCTTGCACTTCCCTATCTGTCTTTTCTCACTATGTCATGATAGTGTTCTCCCAGCCCAGTGTTCTTTCCTACTTATACCAGACTCAAAATGCTCAGCCTCTAGGGCTAGTCCACTGAGCACCCAAAAGTGAACTGGACCTCAGTTGTCCTCCCCAACAGTTCCCCTTTAACTTCATGCCTTATATAAATATATTTAAATATTGATTACACAGCTGAGATAATGTTTAGTCCTTCTCCCCCATTACCATCTCTTATCCTGCCTGTCTCCTTTCATATCCTTTCCTCTTCCTTCATAACCCCCCTCTACTTTCTACTTTGTTATATATGAAATCTACTGTTCTGTTAGAATCGAAGACATCCATGTGGGCTCATTTTCAACAACACCAGGAGAAGTCTCATGAGAATTCAGTGATCTAAAGGTAGAATTCCTCTCTACTGAACCTAACACAGATCTTTCCTGTTGAGACATGCAAAAGTAGGGGTGAGCAACACAGAAGGACAAGTAGCTAGTAAGAGAGTAGCTACTGCAAAGTGCTTGGGCTCTCCAGCCTGTGCAAGAGAACCTGTACACCTAGAACACAAGTGCACAGACCCCCATCACACCTCTCTCTTGCCAAATAAAACTTGATTTCCACTTCCACTCTTGAGTCTAATCCAGCAGGAATGTTGGGTATCCTGGGAAACCAGAAGAACCAAGAAGACAAAAGACAGCATAGCAAAGACTGATAACTAAATCACTGCAAGAAACTCAGTCCACAAAACAACTTAGGAATGTGTTAAGACTGTACAAATTGAATACCTAGGAAAATATACAAGCACTTAGGGCTCACAGATTCTGAACATCCTAAAAAAAAATACCTAGTATATAACTGAACATCACCATTCATACCAAGAATCAAGAAGACCAAAACATGAAGGTACACAGGACAATAATGCCTGTTAATACAGGTGCTGTTAAGGAGAGTCATCCAATGTTAGAATTAGCAGCTGCCACAAAAATGTTGCACAATCATTAAATATTGTTTTGAAATAGAGAAAAAAGTAAATCTCAGAAAATACATGCTATTTAAAAATCCATAGGACTGAAAACATACTGACAGGTATAAAAACATATTGCACAGACTTGGGGGCAGATTAAAGGTAAAGATGTGTGTCAGCTAGAATGCATGTTAGGACAGAACAAGATTCACTCCACAGAGGTAGCAGAGAGAAACCAGAATCTTAAAAACTGAAAAGAATATTCTTTTAGGCCCTTCTGCCCCGTTCTTTCTACTGGGGAAGACTGCTAGCTAGTCTGCTCCCCTGAAGACACCATATCGTGAGCCATCCCAGAAGATCCACTATAATCAGAGCAGTAGGGCAACTGACAACACAGCCTGATGCATCCCAGTAGATCTGCTGCATCAGGGCAACTAAGCAACTGATCTCCAGATTATCTGCTCCCCTGAAGACATCACAGCTTGAAGGCATCCCAGGAGCTCCTCTGTACACAGGGCAACTGGACAACAGACACCACAGAATCAAGACTTTCCAGGGGGCTCTGTGGCATGCAGGGCAACTGCTGTGACAGAAGGAAAGCTTACCTGGAGTTCTGCTGCACACAGGGAACCAGAAGCCACAGTCTGTAGGTCCTCCCTGAAGAACATCTTCACACAGAACAACAGCTTGACTGCTCCTCTGAAGACCCAACAGTTTGAAGGCCTCCCAGAAGATCTACTGCAGTTAGGACAACAGATCAGCAGCTTCTCTGGTCCTCTGAAGAGTCCCAAGTTGGAAGGCCCCACAGGTGGTCTGCTATAGCCAGGGAAGCAGGAACAAAAGAGGCAGACTTCAGAGTCACCCAAACCACCAAACACCAGGGATAAGTTGATGGAAAGAGGCAAGCAAAAGGCCATTAGCAAAGAAGAACAAACAAAAAACCCAGGTCCAGATTGATTTTTTTTTTTTTTTTTGTTTTTCGAGACAGGGTTTCTCTGTATAGCCCTGGCTGTCCTGGAACTCACTTTGTAGACCAGGCTGGCCTCGAACTCAGAAATCCACCTGCCTCTGCCTCCCGAGTGCTGGGATTAAAGGCGTGCACCACCACGCCCGGCTCAGATTGATTTAGTACAGAATTCTACCAGACCTTCAAAGAAGACCTGATACCAGTACTCTTCAAACTATTCCATAAAATTGAAATGGAAGGATCACTAAGTAATTCATTCTATGAAGCTACAATTACACTGATACCTAAACCACATAAAGACACAACAAAAAAGGGAACTTCAGGCCAATCTCACTTATGAATACTTAATAAAATTCTTGCAAACAGAATCCAAGAACACATCAAAAACATCATTCATCATGATCAAGTAGGCTTCATCCCAAGAATGCAAGGTTGGTTCAATATAAAAAAAAAAATCCATTAACCTAATCTACTACATAAACAAATTCAAAGAAAAAAAAAAAAACAACACATGATCATCTGCTTAGATGCAGAAAAAGCATTTGACAAAATCCAACACCCCTTCGTGTTGAAAGTATTAGAGAGATCGGGAATTCAAGGCCCATACCTAAACACAGTAAAAGCAGTTTACTGCAAACAAACAGCCAACATCAAATTAAATGGAGAGATACTTGAAGCGATCCCACTGAAATCGGGGACAAGACAAGGAAGCCCCCTCTCACCATATCTATTCAATATAGTACTCAAAGTTACAGCTAGAATAAAAAGACATCAAAAAGAAATCAAGGGGATACAAATGGCAAAGAAGAAATAATGGTATCAGTATTTGAAGATGATATGAGAGTATACATAAGGGACCCCAAAAATTCTACCAGAGAACTTCTCCAGATGATAACTTCAGCAAAGTGGCCAGATATAAAATTAAATCAAATAAATCAGTAGCCTTCCTTTATACAAATTATAAATAGGCTGAGAAAGAAATTAGGGAAACAACTTCCTTCACAATAGCCACAAATAATATAAAATATCTTGGGGGTAAGCAAACAAGTGAAAGACTTGTATGACAAAAACTTCAAGTCTCTCAAGAAAGAAATCCAAGACGATCTCGGAAAATGGAGAGATCTTCCATGCTCATGGATTGGCAGAATTAATATAGTAAAAATGGCNATCCTAACAAAGGCAATCTACAGATTCAATGCAATCCCCATAAAAATCCCAACACAATTCTTCAAGGACATGGAAAAAGCAATCCTCAAATTCATCAGGAAAGGCAAAAACTCAGAATAGCAAAAACAATTCTTAACAATAAAAGAATGGATGGGGGAATCATCATTCCTGACCTCAAGATTTTCTACAGAGCAATAGTGATAAAAAACTGCATAATATTGGTACAGAGACAGACACGTTGATCAATGGAATAGAACTGAAGACCCAGAAATAAAACCACACACTTATGGACACTTGATCTTTGACAAAGAAGCCAAACATGTAAAATGGACAAAAGAAAGCATCTTCAGTAAGTGGTGCTGGTCTAACTGTTTGTATGTAGAAAAATGAAAATAGACCCAGATTTGTCACCTTTCACAAAGCTCAAGTCCAAGTGGAACAAGGACCTCAACATAAAACCAGATAGATTGAATCTAGTAGAAGAGAAAATAGGAAAGATCCTTGAACTCATTGGAAGAGGGGGAAATTTCCTAAACAGAATTCCAATGGCCCATGCTCTAAGAACAAGAATTGATAAATGGGACCACATGAAACTAGAAAGCTTCTGTAAGGCAAAAGCCATAGTCAATAAGACAAGTCAGCAACCTATAGATTGGGGGAAAAAAATCTTCACTAACTCCACATCTGACAGAAGGCTAATATCCAAAATATATAAAGAACTCAAGAAGTTAACCACCAAAAAAACCAAACAACCCAATCAAAACATGGGGTATAGAACTAAACAGAATTTACAACAGAAGAATCTCGAATGGCTGAGAGCACCTAAAGTAATGTTCAAAGTCCTTAGTGATCAGAGAAATTTAAATCAAAACAACCCTGAGAGTATATTGTACACCAATCAGAACAGCTAAGATCAAAAACTCAGGTAACAGCACATGCTGGTGATTATGTAGAGAAAGAGGAACACTCCTCAATTGCTGGTGGGAATGCGAACTGGTACAACCACTCTGGAAATCAATTTGGAGACTCCTCAGAAAATTGGAAATAGATCTACCTGAAGACTTAGCAATACCACTCTTGGGAATATACCCCAAAGATGCCCCACTATCCCACAGGGGCACATGTTCCACTATGTTCACAGCAGCCTTATTTGTGATAGCCAGAAACTGGAAACAACCCAGATGTCCCACAACAGAAAAATGGATACAGAAAATATGGTTTATTTACACAGTGGGATACTACTCAGCTACTAAGAACAAGGATATTCTGAGTTTTGCAGGCAAATCAATGGAACTAGAAAATACCATCCTGCATGAGGTAACCAGACCCAAATGGACATGCCTGGTATGTACTCACTAGTAAGTGGATATTAGGAAAAGGTACAGAATATCCAAGTTACAGTCCACAGAACTCAAAAAGGTCAACAAGCTGAAGGATACCTCAGTCTCCCTTGGGAGGGAGAAGAAAGCACTCAAGTTGGGAAGGAGGGGACCTAGGAGAGAAAGTGGATGGGGTGGGGAAGAGGGGAACCTGATCTGGTATTGGGTGAGGGCAAAGAACTGAAGCCCTGAGGGTCAGAAGAAAGAATGGAAACAGGCAACCTCTGGAGGTAGGAGGTTAGAGGGAACCCTCCAAAATGTACCAGAGGCCTGTGAGGTGAGAGACTCTAGGGACTCAAAGGGAGGGACCTTAGATGAAATGCCCTACAGTGGAGAGAGGGAACTTAGAGAGCCCAACTCCAGCACAAAGACAGGGGGTTGCCATCCCACAAAGCTCTGACCCATAATTGTTCCTGTCTTAAAGAACTGCAGGGATGAAAATGGAGAGGAGTCTGAGGAAAAGGAGGTCCAGGGACAGGCCCAAAGTTGAATCCAACTCAAGGGCAGGCCTGACACTATTACTGAGGCAATGAAGTGCTCACAAAAAGGGACCTATCACAATTCCCCTCTGAAAGACCCAATAAGTAGCTGAAAGAGTCAGATGCAGATATTTGCACCCAATCAATGGAGTGAAGTTTCTGACACCTGTGGTTGAATTAGGGAAAAGCTGGAAGAAGCTGAGGAGGAGGGCGACCCTGTAGGAGGACCAGTAGTCTCAGTTAACCTGGACCCCCAAGATCTCTCAGACACTGGATCACCAACCAGGCAGCATATACCAGCTGATATGAGGCCCCCAACACACATACAGCAGAGGACTGCCTGCTGGGTCTGTGTTCAGTCAGAGAAGATGCACCTAACCCTCAAGAGACAGGAGGTCCCAGGGAGTTTAGAGATATGTTGGTATGAGGAGTGTGTGGTAGGGATATCCTCATTGAGGTGGGGGTGCGTGGAAGAGGTATGGGATGTGGAACAGTTGAAGGGTGGACCAGGTGGGGAATAAAATCTGGAGTGTAAATAAATAAATGAATAAAAGATTAAATTAAAAATATTATTTTAGTATCTCTAAGACAAGACTCAAAAATCCATTCATATCTTTAGATTTTGAAAGAAAATGAGAAATGAAAAGCCAGAGTGTGTATGAAACTGTATCAATCTATTCAAAATCATACATTTCAAAGATAGACAAATACTAATGATATTTTTAATATTTATTTATTTTTATATATATATGAGTACACTATAGCTGTCTTCAGACACACCAGAAGAGGACATCACATCCCATTACAGATGGTTGTGAGCCATCACGTAGTTGCTAGAAATTGAACTCAGGACCTTGGGAAGAGCAATCATTGCTCTTAACTGCTGAGCCACCTCTCCAGTCCACTAAAATATTTTCAAAGTAACAAAGGAAACAGATGGTCAGCCTAAATTCTATACCCAGCAAAACTATCCTAAAATAAAGGGAAAAATCATACATTCCCTGATGCATAAAATTATGGAAATAATTCCTGGGATGCTTATGTGTCAAAAGAAGACATACTCTTAAATATTTCTAAATAAAATACAGAGAAAAATAATAGAAGGAATTAAAGAGGAAAAACAAAATATTGGAAATAATACACATACAAAAGATTGCTTTGTTCTTTATAACTTTTATAAACTGTGTGATAGAATAAAGAATCATAATATGTTCTGACTTATAAGTAAATGGTGCTTAAAGGTGGAAGATCAAAGACCCCAAAAGGAATCGAACTTTTCACTCTTGATAGGAAATGTTAAGATCGTGGTGTCAATTGAAATGCATATACCACAAAACAGCAATCACTATAAAAGTTGTTTAAGGAAACACATTAAAATACTAATAGTAAATTAAGTGAGAATCCTACTATAGTACCAAGTAACCTACAGAAAAGGAAGAAAAAAAATCACAGAGGGAAACAATAAAAATGGCAATTAAAGTATTTACAAGCCATCAGTCAACTTGAATGTGAATTTTCTAGTTATTCTAATCATTATAATAAATACAAGTTAACAGAATACATAAAGAAACATTACCAACTAACATCTGATGGCTTTTCTTATACAATGACACAGGCAAATTAAACACAGAAGGTTGGAAATAGATGTATCAATAAAGTAGTGATTTTAAAGCATATCTCTGTATTGATAAAATATACTTGAAAACAAAGAAAATTGTAGAAATAGAGATAATCTCTAGTTGTAAAATATTAGTTTACAAGAAGAAATAGTAATCTTGAGTAGTGAATAAAAGAATTTCAAAACACAAAAAGCAATTGAAAGACATAGATGAGTCTACAAACTACAGTTTTCAGTGCATAACCACAACTGATAGCACTTTAAGACAGAAATGTAGAAAAAAGAGAGGCTGAACAATAATGTCAACCAACAGGACCTAACTGAGTTGCACAGAGTCTCCTATATGGAATTTAAATAGGAAAACTTTTCAAATGTGACAGGTATATTTACTTCTGTTGGGTAAAAAAGAAAAACAAACAACAACAAACTTAAAAATACTAAAATTTATACAAAATATGCTCTCAGCCACAATGAAATCAAACTGCAAATGAATAACAGAGCCATCAGTATATCTCTAAATAAATTTCTAAATTATTCATGAGTTAGAAAATGACATACCAAGAAAATGTGAGGTGAAAACAGGGTACAAGAGAGTACAACCAGAAGATCTTTTATCAAGAGTAGTGTATTAGTATTACTATATTATATATTATGTTATATAAGTAGTATTAAAGTAGTGGTAAGGAAATGTATTGTACTAAAATCTTAGAAATAACAAAAGTTTCAAATTTTTCCCTCAAGAAACTAGGGATAAGAGCAAAATAAATTTAAAGAAACAAGAAAGAAATAATGTAATTGCAGAAGTCAGTGAAGTTGAAAATATTTTAACTGTTTCCAGGAAAGAAAAACAAATGAAACAAAACTCTACAAAAACTTAACAAACTGAAAGCTGGCAAAATTAGAAAGAATGGTAATAGTAACATATTAATAATGATATTGAAGGTCTTTTGCTGAGCTTGATATCACTATAAGGCAGTAAGAGGAAACTGTGAAAATGCTTACACTCACATATCCTTAAACTTAAAATCAAAGTCTACGCAAACTCAACTGACATAAAAAGGGTTATCTGAATTGTTCTGTTGTCATTAAAGTCACTAAATTTATAATTAAAGAACTACCAAACAAGTAATTTCTGAGACCAATGGTTTTACTAGACTAGAGAATTCTACCAAAATTTTAAAGAAAATTTAAAACTAATTTTTCACAATCTCATCCTAATAATGAAAGAGAAAGGAACACTTCCAAACCCATATGAACACAAGCAAGCTCACATAAAGACAGAGAAAAGGGAAAGAAATGCATGCAGATATAATGAAGTTGAGTCCAAAAACTCTCATTGAAAAACTAGCAAAGTAAGTCAAATATATAGACACTTGACCAACTGGAGTATGAAAAATTGGTTACCTCAGCCTTTGAAATGTGGTTGGTATATTCCATCTGATCAGCACGAAAATAACAAAAGTTAACTTGATCGATGCTGAGAAAGCAATTGAACAAAGAAATCTCAAAACCATTAATGAAGAAAATAGAAATTAGAAATTAAAGGATATTATTTGACAGTGCCTACAAAACCCCCCACAACCTGTCATATTTTAAAAGTTTTTCCTTTTAGATTTCACCTATTCTCTCTCTGTCTCTGTCTCTGTCTCTGTCTCTGTCTCTGTCTCTGTCTCTGTCTCTCTCTCTCTCTCTCTCTCTGTCTCTCTCTGTGTGTGTGTGTGTGTGTGTGTGTGTGTGTGTGTGTGTGTGTGTGTGTGTGTGTGTGCCCATGTACTACAATTAAATTTGGTTACTCAGGCTTGGCAATCAATGAATTTACCCACTGTGTCATCTCACTGGCCCCTAATGTAATACTTAGTACCAAAAGATTGGATGTTTTCCCACCAGGATGGGGACACACTGAGGTTCTGCCCACTCTTGTTCAGCACAATTGTAGAAGTTCTAGCCACTGCAGAAGGGAGATAAAGTAATAAAAGGTATGCAGATTGAAAGGAAGGAATACAAGGCTCTATTATCAGATTGTGCAGATTTCTTATGTAGATCATCCAAAGGAATCTACGCAGAAAATTCCCAGAATAAAATAAATACAATAAGACCACAGGTCCAAGATCAGTCTACAAATATCACTTGCAATTCTCCCCAAAGATGAACATTCAGTGATGAAATAAAAATCAAATTCCTATTACACAAAGAAAGAAAAATATTTAAACACATGCTTAGCAAAGTGTGTACAAGAACTCCTATGTTCAAAATTACAAAAATGCTGATGAAAGAAATTAAACACACACACACACACACACACACACACACACAAACACACCATGTATTAGAAGATTATAAAACATCAGAGATTAAACTCCAATCTCTGTACACACTTTTGTAGCCTACTTACCTGTTCCATAGTCACTCATATTTGGTTCAGATGGTGATGTGCATGCATGCTTGCTTGCTTTCTGCTTCTGTTGCTTCAGGCAGTACCTTGTCCTCCACTTTGCCCTACAACTTGCTGGATTCACTGCTACTTCCTTTGTCTCCAAGGTGCTAAAGACTAGAGATAGCCAGCCACCTTGCCATGTTGCGCTATCACACCATGCTGGAACAACTCTTTTGAAACAATTCTCCATTGAGTTCCGTCTCAGTAAACTAAGCCAGCCTAGGTCGTTGGATATTCCTACTCTTCTTCATGTCAAAATGTATAAAGCCGGGCCTCTATTTGCTTTGAGAAAAGAGATAATGCTCTAACCAACCCCATCGTCACTGATCTGAACCTTGTCTCCATATCAAAACCAGCTAACAGCAAATTTGTCCAGTCAGACCCAGATTCTTTCCATCATTGTTCATCCATTTGGAGTCATTTCATCAAAATACAGCCTGGGGGGTGGGGTGGGAAACAAGACACAAGTTCTATGAACCCATTCACAGACCCACTGTAAGGGTCCTGTGACTGGGCCTTTAGTTAATACAAAGATGGCTCTGATGCAGTGTTCCTGAAACCCAGAACAGAACTCATAACACCCTGGCAATGTCACAGGAAGTCACAGGAAGCTGCAACTCTGAACTCTTCCTCTTCCAGACCCCCCCAGGGCCTTCCCAAACAGCTTATACTCCACCTCTATTGGAGCAACTAGGCCCTCAGAGATGCTCACACTGCCCCGCCCCCCTCCGGAGTTTCTTTAAAGACTGCAAAACCAGTCCTTGCGGGACTGTTAGGAAAGTTCTGTCAGTATCCCAGGGATGATTCTGTCAGTAGAAGTTTCTAGACATGGCTGTTAAAATTGCTTGCTGTTGAACTGGAAACATATCTATCTACATTTCATTTTAATTATCGGCGATGACAGTCCAGGCTCTGCCATCATTTTGAATTTTCCCTCTCCACCGGCCATGTCAAAACGTCTTTGTCACGGTTTTATACTTGGCTGGTTTCTACTTTCATGAGGTTCTGTAGGGAAAGGCTTTAAGGGCTCACATTCGCAGGATTGGATCCCACAGCTCTGGTAAACCAGGGTGGACCCCAAACCATGGGCAGCCACGCCCTAGGGAGCCCTGTGCCCCACGAGGCAGTCAGCCGAGGACCAGGGCACAGAACTTGGGGGACCACAGCTGAATAGGCACGTCCAACCTTCTGCACAGAGATTCACACATGCCCTTAGCGTCGTGAACAGAAAAAGCATCTTGTTTCCAATTCTGCTGTAGATAATAAAATTAGCTCCCAAATTACCAGAAACTGGAACAAGTAAACACAAAGGCAGGAGCTGGGTTGCCAAGCCTCCCCTTCCCGGCCCAGCAGAGATGAGCTGTGGCTTTGGAGCTGTTTAAATCCAAAGCAAAGCTTCTGTTTTCCTAAGTCACAGTGCTGACCCTGAGCAGATAAAGCATGCTCAGTGACACGGGAAGCAGAGCGGCTATGTTCCAGCAGGGCCAATCTGTTTACATCAGGAAATCCAGCCTGGGCGCACCGGGGCAGCGCGGAGGCGGCCCGGGCGCCGGCCTCCCTCGCGCTCGCCGCCGCGCTGCGCTGGCCCCTGGCGCTCGGCGGCTGACTCCATCCAGATGTGCCGCGGCTCCAGAGTGGCTGCCTCGCGCAGTAAATGGGCATCCGAGGCTCGTCAATCCCGGCCAGAGCAATTGCGGTCTCGCGGGCCGCCCCGCTGGCACGCGGAAACGCGCGATCCAGAGGGGACCGTGGCGGGGAAAGGGGGGAAACAAGGGCGAGGGGGAAGGGCAGCGCACCCCGGCTCAGAGAGGCGCGCTAATGACCGACCCGGGAAATGTGCCTAATACATTTGTACATTTCCTTGTAAATGTTTTACACTTTGAAAGAAAGGAGAACGCTGTATATCATTTGGAAATGTTGGCTGTCTATAGGTCCCTGTGGATATCACGGGGTTAGTACCGCTTGTAACAAGAGCAAGAGAAACATAAAAAAGTTGGGAAACACCGCCAATTAGTCATTACCAGGAGACTGTAAAAACAAGAGAAAGAGAAAGAGGAGGGAGGAGAAGGAATCAAAGAAGAAATCGCCCCGGGGTGGGGGGAGAAAAGAGAAGAAACTAGATGAAGTTTTTGTGGTGTTCTCGGAACTGAATTGGGAAGCAGAACAGCTGGCAGCTTTCTAATCAGGAGCAACCTGCAAACCGGCCAGTTCCAGGGTGCGGACCTTCGAGAGGAGGGGCTGAGAGTTCCCAAACTATACCTATTTGCTGTCCCTGTAAAACTTGAGCTGGGTCAGTGGGCAGGCAGTGCGCTTTGGAGCAGAACCCAATTGTGCAAAATCCAAGTCAGACATTTATTTCTGATCTCCTGCCGCCTACACAGTTGTTACTAGCTGAGTCGTAATAAAAAGAAGACAGGAACCATTTTACAACCCTAGACTTCTACCAACCACCCCCTAGCTCAAGCAGTCTGTGCCATGCTTGCTAGAACTGTTTTACAGTAATTTTGATGTTTCATGATTAATTTTTGTTGTTATTTCATTTTTGTTTTGTTTTGGGTGGCTCCTTCCTCCCTCCCTCTCTTCTCTTCTCTTCTCTTCTCTTCTCTTCTCTTCTCTTCTCTTCTCTTCTCTTCTCTTCTCCTCTCCTCTCCTCCCCCCCCTTTTAATCAGACTCAAGAATCTAAGACCATGGGCTGGTCAGATGGCTCAGCAGTTTAGAGCACTGACTGCTCTTCTGAAGGTCCCGAGTTCAAATCCCAGCAACCACGTGGTGGCTCACAACCATTCGTAATGAGATCTGACACCTTCTTCTGGTGCATCAGAAGACAGCTACAGTGTACTTATTTATAGTAATAAATAAACATTTGGGCCAGAGTGAGTGAGCGGGGTTGACCGGAGCAAGCGGGGCCGATTGGAGTGAGCGAGATCCTACAAAACCCAATTCTAATCCAATTCTCAACAACCACATGAAGACTCACAATCATCTGTATAGTTACAGTGTACTCATAAAATAAATCTTTAAAAAAAAAAAAAGAAGCTAAGAACATTTAGCATCACAGACCTGGTTGAGCCTTCACGTTCTTAACTATGTTGACCCATTTCAATACCCACAAAAGTATGGTATATGGCAACTATGAAGTTCATCCAAGTAGACTTGCACTTTTTCTTTCAAAGAGGAACTGGGATAGTAATTGAATTTCCCTGGGTGTGGTGGGAACAGGTTGATAGGAAGCTGGATCTAGTCCTCCGGGAACAGAAGGCAAAAGTTGCTTGCTACAGATCTATTTATTTCAGCAACAGGACAGGGAACAAGCGGACTTGGAGCCAGGCAGGCCTCTTCAGCCCTAAGTGATCTCAGTTTCCCCCTCCACCCCCCCTCTGAGTCAGGAGGACCAACCTCCGCATGTGTCTCAGATTCAGTTTCTGGAAAGGGTACAAGTTTGCTTGGTGTCTGGATACAAGTCAGCAAAGACACAGCCCAGCCTTAGCAGTTCAGAAGATCTTGCTAAGCCCTGCATCAAAACTGAGCAGACACAAGATAAAGTGTTCTTACAGAAGCACCACAAGCGTGTTCTCTCTCTTGAGCACAAGCATTCTCACAGGCAAGCACTTGTAGGCAAAGAGTTCCAGCAATCATCCCTGAGATTCAGAACTTCAGGGATTGTTTATATCTGAATTCCTTGGAGATAGACGTGGACACAGAGAAAGTTCTTTATCTGGCATTGACTTTTATCTTTTTAAGTCAACTGACGGGAAGGCTACAATCAGAGACACACCGGAAAATCCCTGTAACTGGGGTCCTTAATCTACCCACTCACATTGCCTGTAGCCTGGACATATCTGACTAATGACATGCCCACCATGATTAGTCATGTCTCTCCTGAACACTCAAAAAGTTGTATCCATGGGCAGTAGTGCCGCACGCCTTAAATCCCAGCACTTGGGAGGCAGAGGCAGGTGGATTTCTGAGTTTGAGGCCAGCCTGGTCTACAGAGTGAGTTCCAGGACAGCCAGG